>NC_056747.1:1097676611-1097939111 GCF_019279795.1 Protopterus annectens | reverse complement strand
GCACATCTTGTGCCAATAGCTACGCCAATATGTTCCTTGCACATTGGGAAGAACATATATTATTTACACAAAACTTGTTTAAGAAACATGTGATATTTTATAGACGTTTTGTGGATGATGTTTTTATTCTTTGGAAAGGGACATTACATCAACTTGAATCAACTCATTTAATTATGAATAACTTAATACCATGTCTTAAGTTTACCATGCAGTTCTCAGAGGACAGGATAGACTTCCTAGACTTATATATAGAAAGGCTACATGATAATCTAATCAATACAGGAGTTCATCGTTAAGACATGTCATGTTAATTCATTGCTTTTAAGATCTAGTATGCACCCTCCCTTTGTCTTCAGAAATATTGTAAAGGGGCAAGCTATTAGAGCTTCAAGATTGAACTCCATGGATGAAGGCTTTCACATTGAGATAAATGACTTGAAGCATAGATTATTAACTAGAGGATATAAAGCTGAAGAGATACATCCTAAGATAGACGAAGTACACAGATTACGCTCAACTTCAGCTATGCCATATTTTGGACCTAGCAACACTAGCTGTAGTGAGAAAGGGAATAAAGGTGAATCTTTTACCAAATTCTCTACCTATTTTTCCTCTGATTATATAGAGATCAAGCAGATTATAGATAAACACTGGGGTATACTACAGGTAGATGAAGATATCAAACAGATAGTAGGAGAAACACCGAAGTTCCTTTTTAAGAATAAATATAACTTAAAAAGAATGCTATGCTATCCCAAATTTGATAGAGGATCTATGCAGAGTGGATGCACAAGACGTTGTGGTCGCTGTAACTTTTGTTCTTATATAGATAGTAGGATAGAATTATTTCACCCTGATCAACAGAAAGTTTATAATATAACAGCAGATGCTAATTGTATGACTCCTCATGTGATATACCTAGCTGTCTGTCAATTATGTTCCTCTTTCTATGTTGGAAAGACGAATCGACCCTTTAGGGACAGGATTAGGGAACATGTTTATCACATGAGGAAAGGTACATTACATAATGCCCTTGCCAAGCATGTAGCGTTGAATGATGATAAACATAGATTCTTATTTAGGGTACTTGAAGTTATTACACCAAATTCAAGAGGGGGTGACATCAAGATATATACAGAGAGTAAGGAGACAGAATGGATAATTTTATTAAGATCAGACAGAGGGCTTGGTCTCAATGATAGGGCCTCCATTAAACCAAAATTGAGACAGTGTAGAAACATTAGATAGCCCCCAAGAGATAGACATTCTACCTCTCTGAAGATAATTGTATATACACTATCATTATGCTTCAGAATTGGTTATTATATATGTAGGTCTACAGGACACTATATTATATTAATATACATATACATATTTATTATAATGTATATACACTTACATCATATACATAAGACTTCATAAGCTTGATACCATGTATATAATTCTGTTTTATATAGGCATGGATGTATATACATATATTTTTTATATATGTTTTTATATAATATTTTAATGATTTTATTCATCTAAGAGTTTTATTTAGTTAGGTTCTATGATGCCTGCTTGTCTCTTTAAGTAAGCATATCAATTAACTAATTTGATTGATTAATAAGTAACTGTTGTGTATATATATATATATATATATATATATATATATATATATATGATGTAGAATCTGAGTATGACTGTAAGATCTGATGAAGCTGCATAGCGAAAGTGCTTATCTTGTTATTTATCTATAATAATGTACTCTGTTTTTTTAAGTTCTATGTGATTACTTGTCTTCGCTCAGTCTTGCAACTGTGTTTTAAGTTAAAGTTTACTTTCAACTTAAAATAAAGCACACATAGTCTGCTTAACATAATTTCTGATTGCTAACAGTTCCACTTCTAAAGTCTATCAAGGAAATACAGTAGTCCTTAGTATGGCAGCTCTATTCAAGCTGTATTGTAATCCAATGCATCCGCAGTTAAGTTGCTGATGTTCTTTGAGTAATCTCCAGTTCCTGGTGCTCCTTGAATAAATCTCCAGTTCCTGTTACTCCTTGAGGAAATCTCTAGTTCCTGATGCTCCTTGAGGAAATCCCTAGTTCCTGGTCTCTGTGAATAGATCCATGGAACTTCCCTTGAGTTTTCTAGTATTTTCCAATGCTCCTTCTGGTCAGGTTTCACCAAGACTTTCAACACTTGGTCTCAACTAGCCTTTCTATGAGAGGATAGTATGTCTAGAATAGTAGACTTCCAGTCCTAGCCCTTTTTTAGTAGCTTTTCTGGTGGCAGTTCACATTATATAATGCTATCAGAGGATTTTGTTCTAATTTAATGTATTGTCTACACATTCTATCCAAATATTTGTAATAATATAGAGTACATATGATGTACATCAAAATATTCCCTAAGGATTCACTAAAATCCATGTAGGCTCCATGTAGAGCTTACATGGAATGCAACTGTGTATACATCCATGGTTCCCCCTTGGCACTGTGCCATGCATATTAATCATGGCGTGCTGCCGAGGGAGAACATAGTAACAGGGATATTGAATCCATGTAGGCAGAAGTGTAGAGGTTGGTCGGACACTGCCAGAAATCTAAAAATAGAAACCAAATGTAATTAATTATGTATGTCTCTTATGTTTAAGCTCAGTAAAGTCCATTTGCATGGCGCACAGTGTTAGATTAGCAGTACATGTGAAGGTATACTAGTTTATATACTATCCAAGTAGCTAAATGGGTAAAGTGATAGCCTAAAGCTTTGTAGGTCCTGAATTTGAGTCCCTAGCAGACATACCATTTGTTTAATATAATCTAAATTTTTGTTTCATTTAAAAACATAACTTTTACATTTGGAAGAGCTGCTTGGTACTAAGCACTGCTTAAACATGATTAACTGCTACTACTGTTTGCACATTGCTAAGCTTTGCTAAAACCATGGTTGTGCAAACTTTCATGATGCTCAGCTCTGCTTAGCTGGTTTGCGTGATGCTAAGCACTGTAGCACTAAATGTTGCTGAATGACATGTAAGGGTGAGAAAACAACCTATATTAAGGGCAATAAGCAGGAATTCTGCAACACATGTTGGAGTCTTTCTAACTGTCAGTATGCCAGGTGGTGTTGTGGAGGGTGTGCTTTTGGATGCAGAGATGGGATGTGCAGGAGTCCAGGGGTTTTACTGGGCTTCTGATATGCAGTTATGAACCTAGGCTGCTGCAGGGCAATTACCAGGGCTCAGAATGTATGGCTGAGGCCTGGGATCGGTTGGCCAGGGAACTTACCAGTGCTACTGGTATCCTCCGGACTGTGGAGCAGTGTCATCACCACTATGATGACCAGAAGTGTAGAAAGAGGGGAACTTTGGACACCTGGGGTCCAAGAGGTGAGGGCTGGGCATTCCTCAGACATATGTAAGTACTTCTTCCACTATGTTATTCAAATGCAAGCTGAATTTGTGCAAAACATGTATGCATAATGGTGTGCTTTTCTCCCAACAGCTGCAGCTGAGAGGGCTCACAACATTCAATCCCATGCTGGGTGCCTGACCAGATTGCGTCGTGAGTGTGGTAAGTACAGATATATTATGCTAACTGTAGTGCAATAAACAATAAAGAATAAAAAACTGTACTACAATAAAGAATAAACAATAAATCTGTAGTGCAATAAATGGGCAATTAGAACTGTACTACAGTAAATGTACAATAACAAGTGTATTGCAATAAACAATAAATAATACCAACAACAGTAAGCAAAAAGGTGTAAAGCAGGATTGTGATACAATAACATAATTGCACTAGAGCTGTATGCATTGTATGTGTATGGTAAGGTTTCTACAGTCAAGTGTAAAACTGTAATAACTGTAGAATGTAAAAGTAAAAGCCTGAAAAATGTATTGCTCAATTCATAGTACAGTTCAAGGCTGTCTCCAGGCCAGTTTCAGTCACATAATACTCTCTTTTCCTCCCGCTCCAGGAACAAAAGTTATATGGGTGAGGTAGCCCACTTTATGGACAGATATTGTGTGTAGACTTCATAGATAATTAAAATCAGTACCAATAAAATGTTAAGCAGCATTGTGTTTTCCTAAATAAATCTGTCTTAATATTTGCAGTATGGCTGTATTCATTGCATGTCTGTTCAAAGTTGCTGCAGTCAATTGTTAAATTATTTGTAGATGTACCCTGCAGTCACAGCTTTTGGGTTCTACTCCCATGCCTGCCAACTAAGGCACGACAGCTGTCTAGTTTACTTAATGTACACAAACATACCTCTCAACTGTCATGATTTTTCGTAATGTAATTACAACTGCCTAATCTGTCTGTTCCATGATTACCAGATAAATTATTGCCTGGAATGCAATATTTTTTCAAATCCATTTACAGAACACCTTGGTAGTCATGTATGTGCACATTATGTGAAACAGTTCTGTGTAGTTGTGCACCTGCATTTGTTAGTGCTTGGCCCATACTATCCCATGCTAACAGCCTGAGAGGTATGTACTAGCTACATCAGCTACAGAAGAATTGTAGTTACTGCACTTACAACTGACATTGCACACCTGTAGAAGTATGTAATAGTACTCTGTATAGTAATATTACCTGCACGGTAACTAATGGTATGTTTTTCTCTCTCTGTCCACCTTTTATCTTCTTTAATTTATTATTGTTATTTATTATTATGATTTAATATTAACATATTTTGTTAAACTAACTGTTTAGTTGACCTTATAGTTTAATTCATACTGGCTTGCTGTTAACATACTTACTGTTATGTTACTTAATGTTGTGTTACACATAATATACCTTAATATGTATTTGGATTAATACATATTATGCTCCATTCTGTTAATACTAACATTGGTTTGGTTATTACTAACCTTAACGTATTGTAATAACTATTTTAGTACAGCGAGTCAAGGTCAGCTGGTTCCTCATGATCCACCTACTTTGCCTCCCCTGGCCGTGGCAGTGGGTTCCAGCACGTCTGGAACCCAGCCTGGTGGTGCCCCCCCTGCTGCCCCTGCACTACCTGTGGTATTGGGTAATACTGCCCCATGGGAAGGGCCTGGGATCCCTTCTGGGTGCAATGGTGGAGGAGGAGTTGTCACCCATGATGAACTGCCAGGTTTGGTGTGCGGGATCATCTACAGTGGGTTTGGATGATGCCTGCTTTGGATGGAGAAAATGCTGGTCACCCTGGTTGGGCAGGCTCACCCTGGAATGCAGCCTCCTCTGCTGCCACCCTCAGGGCTGTGATGGAGCAGTGCCGACAGTCCCATGGGTGGGGATGTGAACCATGCTGCTACCTTGTGGAGGCACATTGGACTGAGATTCTACAACACCCTCCCCATGTAAGGTGTTCATCTCCTCTTGTGTCACACACCGCCCCTGTCTGCTTTCTTGTCTGTCTTGTCTGTCTGCAAGAGCTTCCTTACCTATCCAACTTACCTCCCCCACACATACCTATGTCCCTTCCCCAACATTCCACTCTCACCTTAAAAAAGGGGCAGTTGTCACCCCCAAAATATATTGCCCCATACATAGCTCCCCATTTCACACAAGTGTCCACTGGACACACATAATTTGGTCCAATTGGTTTAACAATGCAATTATGTTGTCCTCACCCCTCTCTCTGGGGTGAGTCCAAAGTCATCTACAAAGTCTGTCAAAGTGCACAGTTGTTGCTGTACAAGAAATGGGTAGCTATGGTTCTTTCCTACACCCTTCCTGCATATATCTACCTGCCTTTCACTATGTTTTTCCCCCTTGCTTGCACCCTATTTCACCACTTTTCTAGCTCTCCATTTTTCTTTTCTTTATATATATTTTGCATGATGCTGCACAATGCAGTATGTCGTGCAGGTTTACGAAGCTCAGCTAAATGGAGCCATATTGATATATGTGATTAAAAGATAATAAACACATACAAAATAAACACCTGTCCTCTATTTTGAACCCAAGACCATCACACCTGTAGACTACTGCATTAAGCTGCCATGCCACGCAGCTGTTAATTAAAACAGGTGGTTTAAGTAAAACATAGTAATTGCAAGTTACAGCCATTAAGCTTGTTTAAACAGAGCTGCATATCACACTGCGTCACTCAAATTTGCTTAAAGAGTAATAGAAAAATTAGGAGTGTTGCTTGAGTCTGGTGCAAGAGTACACCACTAGAAAGCCACACACAGAATAATGGATGTAAGTGAGGTTTCTAATAGCAGGTAAATTCCCCTTTTATCAGCAACATTTACAAATATACCTGCCAAGGCATTACTGGCAAAATACATGTTCAACTGGGACCCTGGTGCAGAAATACATCCATATAAAGCCATGCACATAATGATATACCTCTCAACCTCTTAGAGCAAGAAATCTAAACAAAGCCATAAATAAAAGTGGGACAAATGACTAAAAATATGGACAATTTTTAAATATTGTTCTTACAAATATAGAAAGTTGATAGAATAACAGGTTTTGCAGTATCATTAATTTTCTGAAGGGTATGAAGTCTGAAACTTAAATATCTATCATTATTTTCTAACTTCAGTCTTTAATGATTTGACACTAATTTTCCAGAAAACTACAATTTTATGAAAAATGGACCAAAAATATGAGGCAAAAACCTGGACATTCTGCGAAAATCTGTACAGCTGAGAGGTATGATGATGATGGATGTAAAAAAGTATGTCTACCTATAACCCTATCAGACTGTACACCTGGGTTCCTGTCCTTCCCTAGCCAAAGAAGCCCCGTGGACATCATTTTAAGCACCATTCCTGAATAGGATTTTACATTCTCCCACATAAGACTGGCTTCCCAGAGTTGACCGTTTTGGAAGTATGTCCTACTCTTGTACTGCTTAACACTACTGTCCAGGGTATATTTGCTCCCCTACCAGGCTTATCAGCAGCCCCCCCCCAAGTCTATCTTTAGATCCTTTCTCCTTCCCTCCTCTCCTCGGCCTTTGTCCTTGAGGAACCTCTCTCTCTACCCTGAGCTTATTTTGTCTTGGCAAACTCCCTGCTTGCTCTTCCTGCCCTGGCCACTAGGTGGCACCCTTCACACTACTGACCCTATAACCAGTTTTTTTTGGCTATTCTACTACAACTAACACTGACATTTCCAGTCCATATTTTGACCTCTGCCTTTTGCTACTTCCCTCACGCCTGACTCCTCTACTATCTCCTACCCCCCACTCACCATATAGTCTCCATAACTTTCCTACTCTAAGAGGCCACCCTTACCTGTTCTCCTGCTTCTCTCCTCTTGCCTGATTGTTTTTCTGCAACTGATCATTTCACTTGCTCTTCCCCGCTCCGTTCGCTACGCTCACTCCGCTCCCCACCCTACCCCCAATTCCCACCCACCCCCAGAGGCCCTACCTTTATAGTAGCTTAGACACTCCCCCAACTATCTAACCTCCTATCACATTTCATGTACTCTTCACCTATCAATACCTTACTTCTACTCCTACAACCACACCCACTCTCCACTATCCTATCTTACTACCTCACCTCACTCTACTACTGATACCACACAATCCTACTGTTGCTTAACACATCCCACTAGTAACATGACTTTAAACCTTAATATTATCCTTTCATTTCTTCTCCTTAACATCCTTCTCTATTACCATACTCTTACCTCCTATGAATATCTCATACTTAGTCAACCTCCTGTATTAGCCAAACACACCACTTCTACACCTCCTCTACTTAAACAAGCTCATATTAATATACTATCAACCTCCCCTACCTTCCCCTCTCTACCACAAAATTCACCACTTCAGATTCCTAACCTCTAAACGATTCTACCTAATACCCTGCAAAAACCTAAAAGTATCTCAAGTCCCACAAACACTATTACTGATACATGGTGACATCCACCCCAACCCTGGCCCCAATACTCTCATCAACCACACCCACTCAAATCTAACTACTAACTGTTCTACCTCACCTTTCTCCCCTGACTCCCTCTGTATTGCTCACCTAAATATTCGTAGCATCAACAACAAAATCACACAACTTCATGCCTTAATTGATTTCTATGCCTTTGCCATTCTCTGTCTCACTGAAACATGGCTCAAACCTAGTACCAAAGACAATGAATTTACTCCCACAGGCTATAGCACCTTAAGACAGGATTGTCTCAATAAAAAGGGCGGGGGAGTGGCCCTTCTATACAAATCCCACCTTCAGGTAGCCTCAGTAGACACCTTGCCCCCCTCCCTAACTAATGCTGAAATACTCTGTACCAAGCTCCAAGTTAATAAAACTAAGGCTATTTATATCATATGTTCTTATATCCCTCCAGGCAACAACATCAACACACTAGAAAATATCCTAAGCTGGGTCTCCAGCAACTTTCCACAAGAAACCATAATCCTAGGGGACTTTAATATTGACTGGAACTCCTGCATATCTCCCAAACCCTCCATTCACATTAATCTCTTTAACTTTCATCAAACCATTAACTCCCCGACTAGAATACACAAATCAACCCACAAACAAACCATTCTAGATTGGATACTAATTAACAAATAAAACAGGAATACTCCCTGACAATATCAGTGACCATCTCCTGACCTTTATCTGTAAACAAAAATATAACATTACCAAGCAAGCTACCTACCATACCATACACAACAAAACAAATTTTAACCTAGCATCCTTTCAAAGTGAACTCAATGAGTATAACTGGTCAACTCTAAAATACCTCCCAATAGATGAAGCAGTAACCCATTTTAACAATACCTTTCTACAAATTCTACACCATCATGCCCCACCCCGCTTAATTAGATTAAGCTCCAAGGCTGCCCCATGGCTCTCAAAAACTACTAAACAAAATATGCGAGCTAGAAATAAATTATGGACTAAATGGAGATCCACAAAAAACCCTGCTGACCACCAGAACTTCAAGCACCTGAGAAACTCAACTAAAAAACTTATCTATCTAGATAAAAAGAACTATCACTTTAAATATCAACAAAACCAAAACCAAAACCCCAAACAATTTTGGTCATGTATGAACAAACTACTCCATCCAGGGAATACCAAAACCCCTACCCCAGCTAGCCTAGCTCAAAGCCAACCCAACATAATAGCCAACACTTTCAATGACTTCTTCTCTCAAACAGTCACCTCTCTGGCTAACACCATGACACCCCCATATCCTCCAAAAACCACTACCCCAAACAGCACCCCATACTAAAGTTCCATACTGTCTCCACAACCTATATACGCATAAATTATTATCTAAACTCAAACCTTGCACCCTTCGGCCGACAAACTACCAGCTGAATATCTTCAACTAGCTGCAACCGAACTTGCCTACCCAATCTCCATCTTAATAAACAGAACAATAACTGAATCCAAAATCCTCCTGTTGGAAAATCTCCCACATCATTCCCTTCACAAAGGAGGTAACTCTAACGAACTCTCAAACTTTGCCTATTGCCCTTCTATCCCTCTATCCAAAATAATGGAACGCTGCATACACCATCAACTCTTACAACATCTCTTGAGTAACAACTTACTTGTAGACTCACAACATGGGTTTAGGCCCTACCACAGTACATCTACTGCCCTTCTCTCCTTCACTGACACAATAAACAAACATCGTAACAACAACCTGTTCTCCTCTGCACTATTCTTAGACCTATCGAAGGCATTTGATATGGTTAACCATCAACTTCTCCTCCACACTTTAGAATCCCTGTCACTTGACCCACTAGCACTACAGTGGTTTGATTCATACTTGACAAATCGAAAACAAGCAGTCCTATGGGACAGCCATCTATCTTCTCAACTCCCGGTTACGATAGGCGTCCCACAAGGGTCCATCTTAGGTCCCCTACTTTTCTCTATATTTATAAACAACCTACCCACTTCCCTCCCTAAATCCACCTGTATACAATATGCTGATGATTCCACTCTCATCTGCTCTGCTCCATCCCCTGCAGAACTCCACTCCTCTACCCAATTGGTTTTCACAGCAGCAGAAAAATGGTTTCAACATATCTGTCTCCTCCTTAATCCCAAAAAAAAAACAAACTTCTACTCTTCACCCCAACCCTTAAATACATTCCAATCACCTTTTCCATTGTGTCCTGCAATGGCACTATCATCAAACCTGACTATTCCACAAAACTGCTAGGTGTCACCATAGACAATCAGCTTAACTTTGACTATCACATTGATTTAACTATCAAGACAGTAAATAAAAAGATAGGAGCCCTTTACAGACTTAAGCCCTTTCTTACCGCCACATCCCGAGTATCACTTGCCCAAACTCACCTCATCTCCACACTACTGTATGCCTCCTCCTCCTTTATTAACATTTCTAAAGCTAACCTTCAGAAACTTAATTTAGCCTACCATAGCATTGCCAGATTTGCAACTGGCTCTCCATTCCGTACTCATCACTGTCTTAACTTAAAGAAACTCAACTGGCTAGAACTTCCAAATCTTATACTCCTGCAGCAATTAGTCCTCACTTTTAAAATTCTACATTACCCCTCCAACACACCCATACTGAACAATCTTATCACACCTTATACAAATCTCACTTCACTTCGTTCAGCCAACAAGCTCCTAGTAGCTACTATAAAATCCCACAATAAAGCAGGAGACTCCTTATTTGCAAACACTATCGGATCACAATGGAACAAACTTCCCACTGGACTGACCTCCCTAGCCTCATGTTACCTTTTCAAAAAACAGATTAGAAATCATTTACATAATCACTGGCTATGCCCTTGCACAAATCCTGACTGATAACTTATACACTACTTGCTCTCTCAACTAACTTGGTATACTTAATTCTATCTTGCATTTACCCAAAGTTTGTTTCTCTTCCGTTCTAGTGTGTCTGTTAAAATGTAAAGTCTCTTGTATGATAATTGAGCTTTCCTCCTCAACCCTCTGTAGAAAATATACTTGTATCATGCCACTCAAGCCCAGCAATACTGTACATTCTATTTGACTTTACTTTTCTTTTGTTAGTACTTTGCTTGTGTTACTGTTTGATTGATTGTTATTGTTATTTTTTTACTATTTTTACTAATTGTATCTTTTTAAACTGTAAAAGTATAGTATTATAGTGGAGCTTTTCTCCTCGGGCCTCTGCTGAAAATGGACATGTATCCAGCCAGACTAGCCCGGTTAACAAATGTAAAATAAATAAATAAAATAAAATAAATGTGTGTACTTAAACCTTGCAACTACACCTGCTGTAATAGTGACTCAGTAACCCAGTCTGTTAAATGCCTTGCAAACAGTACATTTTGCCACATACAGTCCTGTGCTCAAATCCAGTGATGTGTAGCATTTATAGTACATTATTGTGAAGCCAGCAATTAATGACTGAGTCATGCACTCTTTATCCTCAAAATGCATTTCAAATAAAATGTCTGCTTTTCACTGATGGAAGTCACATGCCTGCAGATAGGAACATACTTGACATATCCTTATAGCAAAATTATATGTCATGCATTAATATGCATTAACAGAGGATTTTAACCCATGTAATGCAAAAGAGGCCCACTAATATCACAGTGCACCACACAATCCTTTCAAACTCACTGTGCAGATTAGCACATCTGCACAACTAACATGCACACATGAAGCCCCTGCTTGTAACAAGGACTGCCAGCATACACATTCCAAATGAATGCCAGAGTGTAACACATAGCCTGACTGTTTCGCAAATGGTGGACATAATGTTATATTTATCCCCTGTGTTGTTCAAGGACACAACAGACATGTTGCCTAGTACTCTGTTAATGATACCGTTGCCTAACATACTTACCTTAAACACATGCCTTAATTAGAGTGGAATGGGTACCCTCACTCTGGCTCTGCCTCTATGACACAGCTCCTACCGTTACTCCTACAACTTGTTGTCTTCCAAAGTGTTGACACTCTCTGCCTATGCCTATAACCTGCAGCAGCAGCTGCGGCCTGTAGCACACACATCTCTATGTAAAAGCAGCTGCTACAGACCAACTCTCTGACATGATGCAGTCTCCTTACCCTAGTAATGTCCAGCACAACCTATCAGAAAGGGCTTCTAATGTACACGAAGGCTTTATATCTTGTACATGCGAGAGATGCAATTATACAGCAAAACTGGAGGCTAAGCTCTCTCAACCCAAGACTGGATCAGACAGTCAAGAGGAGAAGGGAAATACTTGCATCACACCACCAGTCTCACATAAACCCATTAAAGCAGCACTGGAAAAAAACACACATAAATACATGAAAACATACTCGGAGGCTCTAAATAAAAATCTGCAAAACCAACAGAGACCTCCAAAGCAAACATCCAAGCAACCTCCACCCCCAAACACAAACCATGAAACACATACTTCATAAAACCAGTGTGCCATGCAATCACAGCCCTTAAGGCAAAATAGCATACCCAACATACTAGTAATAGGTGACTCTATAGTCAGGCACACTGATGTCCCACTCACTAGGCTGAATAAGGAGAAGGTTACTGTTAGCTGCCTGTCGGGCGCCAGGATCGGCCACATAACACTAGCACTCAGGTCACTACAGAACAAGTACAAATATGACTCTGTCATTGTCCATGTTGGAGTGAATGACCTGAGCCTACCTCTCTGGACTACATGAAAAGAGACATGGAAGAGCTCTCTGATCATGTAGCCCAGGCCGGTATGACCCTGACCCTGAGTAGCATCCTGCCCTCACCAAGAATGATACCACGGTATAAAGAAAAAAATCACAATTTCAATGATTGGCTAAGTTTCTGGTGTCATTCAAAGGGGATCCAGTGTCTGTCCACCTGGGATGACATGCTCGACAAGCCACATTGCTTCGCTAGAGATGGCTTGCACCTGTCACCCTTAGGCTTTCGAATACTGGCCAAGGCTCTTGGCACCCCCATAGTGCCTTTTTTAGGCAAGGCTCAAAAGACAAACCTACCACCGTAAATAGCACAAGTAACAAAAAACTGAGGGTAGTGCTACTCAATGCCAGAAGTCTGATCCTCAAAATGCACGCACTCCAGGCACTCCTCAGTATGGAGAAAATCGATTTATGTGCAGTAACAGAAACCTGGTTTAAGGCTCCAGAGAGCACGCCAGCACTACCAGGCTACAACTCATACCATACATTTTGGCCACAGAACCCAAACCGAAATACAAAAGGCGGGGGCGTATCCGTATTCATCAAGAATACCCTCACCTCCAGGTTAGTGGCACAGCACGATGCTTCAGAGATCATCCACATGCAACTAACAATGGGCAAAACTGCAATTCAAATTGTAGCTTGCTACAGATCACCCACCATTTCCCAGGACCCCCATTCCACGTTCCTGGAAACACTGGGAAACATAAAGCTCCTATCAAACACCCTAATATTGGGTGATTTCAATTATCCAGACATTAACTGGGAGAATTACTCAAGTACTAACTCCGTTGCCCAACATTTCCTAGAATTTATAAACTCAAACACCCTGGTTCAACTGGTCAACACTCCCACCAGAGGTGACAACATATTGGACCTGGTCATCACTAACATGGGCGACCGGTGTTCCACACTGGAGGTCAACCCCTTGCTGGTTAGATCTGACCATAAACAAATCACTTTGGATATCCATATTCCGCCCCCACCCCCGGACAAGAAAACCACCATGAAAAAACTTTCAAAAGCAAACTTCACATTACTTAAGACCAAGGTAGAAAGTTTCAAAGCCCCCATGCTGAAGGATAATGCTGTCCAAGCTGCAAAATTCTTTACTAATGCATTCTACGGGCACCTACAAGAATGCATGGATCATGCCATCCCAAGCAAAACCAAGACTCACTCCTCCAAGAAAAGGAAACCAGTCTGGTGGACTCCTGCCATAAACAAGCTATACAATAGAAGGAGGAAACTAGTACAGAAAAGAGTAAAATCCCAAGAAGGGAAGACATCCCTGATCAGTATCAGCATGAAACTACGATCCCTCATAAAATCATCCAAGGCGAGCTTTGAAAGAAAAATTGCCAAGGACTCCAAAGATAATCACAAGGCATTCTTTAGCTATGTCAAGAATCTAAGTGGCAATGCTCAGATCTGCTCGGAGTTAATGCAGAATGGCACAAAATACACTGAACCGACAGATATCGCCAACATCCTGGCAGACATGTTCAGTGCAAACCTCACCCCCTCTCACCCCCAAGAGGGCCCATAACCATACCAGAAGAATGTAGAGTCCCTGAAATCACAGAAACTCAGGTTAAAACAGCCCTCTCCAAAGCCAAAAACACAGCATCAATGGGACCGGACGGTGTCCCAGGCTGCGTCCTACACGAGCTCAAAGACGAACTAACCCCTCACCTAAACACACAGTTCAAACTCAGCCTCAACACAGGCTACATACCCATAGAGTGGTGCACAGCAGTGGTTATTCCACTCCACAAAGGTGGAGCCACAACAGACCCCAGGAACTATTGCTCTATAAGCCTGACTAGCTTGGTCTGCAAGGCTATGGAGTGCATCGTCATTGAACTCATTAACAGAGACATTGGGAACCTCCAAACACTGGACCCTACCCAGTTCGGCTTTGTTAAGGGCAGATCATGCCTCTTAAACCTGGTGGACTTCTTTGAGACAGTTACCAAGGCTATAGATGAGGGAAAAGTGGTACACACACTCTACCTAGACCTCGCAAAGGCCTTCAACACCATTCCCCGTTCTGGTATTATAGACAAGCTCACCAGCCTGAACATAAACCCCTACGTCACAAGATGGGTTGCCAACTGGCTCACAGACAGAATCCACATGGTGAGAGTTGCAGGAGCTAGGTCCGACTCTAAATTGGTTACAAGTGGAGTTCCCCAGGGCTCAGTCCTAGGACCCCTCCTGTTCGGCATATACTTCTCAGAGGTACAGGCAAGCGCAGGAGGACTATGGCTGACCAAGTTCGCAGACGACTGCAAACTTGGGGCTATAATTGACTCTCCAGCTGACACAGACATCCTCCAAAAGGGCCTCACTGAGATGGATACCTGGTGTCAAAATCATGGCCTCAAGCTAAATGCCAAAAAGTGCATAGTCATCCCCTTTGGAAAAAACAAAGTACCCACAAACTACCACATAGGTGGTAGTCCCCTAAATACAGAACACGTAATAAGGGATCTGGGGACCAAAGTAGATAGTAATCTCACCTTTGATAATCACATTGCCAAAGTGGTTAGAAAATCCTTCTACGTGGCCCACCTAATCACAAAAGGGTTCGCATCCAGATCAAAAGAGGTCATTGTACCCCTCTACTCATCACTCATCAGACCCATCATAGAGTACAACGCCCCATTTGGGATGTACCTTACAAGACACCTGCAACAGCTGGAAAGACCACAGAAGTACCTCACCAAGAGGATCACTGGCCTCAAACAGATGTCCTATGCAGCTCGACTGAAGAAATTACAGCTGTACTCAGTTGCATACCGCCTACTCAGAGGTGATCTCTGCCTGATATACAAGGCCATGTCCAACCAAGAATTGATGGACATGCTCCACCTAAAGAAAACCTTATCCCCGCGAGCCAAACACTCTAGGGATCTAAACCTCACCACAACAATAAATAGGACATGCTGGAGGGATAGATTCCTGTCCCAGAGACTTCCCATGCTATGGAACAAGATCCCAATCTACATTAGGCAGAGCTCCTCACTAACACTCTTCAAAAGAAACCTTGACGAGTGGATGGGAAACAGAAAGTTTACCTCGGGGATCACTTCAGTGGCTCTGCTGGACAGAGGGAGGTGAAAGCCAACACATTCTGGCTAGGCTTATAAATGCCTTCGGGCAGATAGCCTAGTACCTACCTATGAACCTATGAACATTGGTTGCATGTCATTGGCTGATGATAATTCAAATCAGCTATGTTGGCTGCAATTAGCATTTCAGAACCATAGATTGGTTAAGAGGCAATTACCTGCTAATGAGAAGCATGTTAAAAAGGCAAACTTACTGGCTATTGGGAACCATTCTGTATGAGACTTTCTGCACACAGGACACACATTTGCAAAAACTTAAATATCACCACATATCAACAGATGTTATGTAGTCTAGTCTCGCCTACATTCTTACCCGTGGGTTCAGAGCCGAATATCGGCTCTGACTCGGCCAACTTTTCTAGCTCGAAGTCTTCTATTGGCTGGGCTAAGCAGGCATCCATGCTGCACTGCTCCATATCCCCAGATCTCATTTGCTGCTTGTGTAGCTCAGACGTGGTCTCGCTCTTGGCTGTGGCTAAGTACCTTTTTTGTCTTCCTTTTGGAGAAAAATTGTCATAAACAAAAAGCTATTTTCATGGCTAGTGTCTATTTAGTGTTGTTTCTGTTTTTGGTAGTGTGTTTGTGGTTTGTGGTATTCGGCTTGCTCTTCCATGGGCTAGGCCCATTTTAATTAGAGGACCTAGTCCTCTTGTCCTGTGTTGTTAGCGCTAAAACCGTTTAAGTTAGAGGTTTTAGAGTCGTTTCCCCTGGCTATTCTAGTCAAAAAACGTTTTTAGTTAGAGGTTTTTGGCCCTTTTTGTTTCAGTGCGTGTCCCGTCTGAGGGTTGTGTGAAGCTTTCTATCTTGTTCCCACCTTTTGTGGTTTGCGTGTCCTGTCCTTCTTGTCAAACAAGTGACTTGTGCTGTGTTGGTTTTTTGTATTGCTTGTTGCGAAAAATGTCTAAGGATTCCAAAGAGCACAAACCTTCGGGTTTTAAGAAGTGCTCTAAGTGCGGTTACAAGATGTCCATCACAGATGGGCATTCAATTTGTGTTTATTTCCTGGTTGCCATTCATCTGCAGGAGTCCTGCAGTTTCTGCCATGCTTTCAGTCCCAGAGTACTCCAGGAAAGAAAGAATACGCTGATTTTAAAGGGACTCTTGAAACCCTCTTTCGAAGAGGCCATGGTTTCTTCTCCCAGTGCTAAATCTAAGTCAAAATCAAAAAAGAGATCTCCGGCTCCTTCAGTTTCCTTGGAGCCTCCAGAGAAAGTCACAAAACTTGCTTCAACCTCCTCGGCTCCACTGTCCTCGGGGCCGCAGGAAGTGTCAGTGTCGATGGATTCGGCGTTGGCTCCAATTATTTTGGAACGTCTTCGGAGTTGATCGCCCAGTCTTAGACCAGGTTCACCTGAGAGGAGATCTCAATCTCCATTCCTGTCCTACAAATCCTCCAGGACCCTTTCTGATGTGGATGTTGATAGGGTGGTGCAGAGGCTCCTCCAGTCACCGGTTTTGGAGAAATTGTTTTCGGCTCCAGCCCAGTTGGCTCCGGAGCCTGTCCAGACCCCTTCTTCGATCATTCCTCCTCCGAGTGCATCTCTATCTTCGGAACCAGAGTGTTCCGTGCCATGTGATGTTCCTGGGTCGGCTCCGATGGCCCTTCCAGGCAGACGGTACCGACGTTGGCTCCAACCCCCGTCGGCTCCGTCCATGGGGTTCGGGACTCGAGATTCTTCAGTCGGGCCCAAGGATGACATCTCGGGACATGTTTCAGTTCTGAGTCTTCCTCTCGGTGCCTCGGCTCGAGGGACCCCGACTCCTATCTTGGTCTCGGAGGCTGGCCAGTCCTCGGACTCGGGGGGGGGGCTGCCTTTGAGGCCATGCAGACTGCGCTGGTCAGATCATCAGCTACATCATGTGGGTCGGTCATTCTGTCCCCCACCACTCCGTTGAGAGCCTCTGATCACCACCTATCTGTAGACAATGGAGCGCCAAGGCCTAAGGATACCCCCACGAGTGGTCCCCAAGTTTTTGAGGGCCCTTCAGAGTTCATGCCTGAGGAGCCCCCTAGAAAGAAGATGTGCAAGAGGAAGCACATAGACTCCCAGGATGAGTCTCTCACCTCTGATACTGATCTCGAGGAATCGGAGGGGTCCCCCAAGTCATCCCCTGTTGATGTTTCCTTCTCCGACATCCTGGAGATACTGAAACAAAGAGGTGACTGGCCATCCAAAGCCCCCTCTGAGGAAGAGTCGGTTTTCCTTAAGGCCTTTGGCGCTCAGCCGTTTACCTCCGGGGTGTCCCCACCCTTCGACGAGCTCCTAGATCTTATTTGTCGGAGGGTGTGGGAGAACCATGATTCTGTGGAGCCCGTACCCAGGCGTCCCAACAAGTTTCTTTCTGTTCCCCCGGGTAAGGAGTTTCTGTCTAAAGGGGTCCCTGTGGATGCTATGGTGGTGGCAGTGGCCACTCAGAAGGAAGTAGCAGAGACTTCTTCCTCCGTCCATCCTCCTAACAAGGAGTCTAGGACCATGGACCGGTACGGGAAGCATACTCTCTCATCAGCAACCTTTACCTTATGGTCGGTGAACTATCTATCTCATTTCACTCGGCTCCAGAGAGATCTCTTCAATGAGTTGGGAGATACTCTTGCAGGTACCGTCCCTCAGGCGGTAGCCCAGACGGTTAACGCTCAGGTGTCTACCCTCAATTCCATCGTCAACTCCTCCACGCGGCTCATCTCATATGCAGCCGATGGAGCGAACAGGGCAGCAAGTTCAGGAGTCGCCCTTAGAAGGCAAGACTGGCTGCGCCTTTGTCATTTCGTGGAGGCCTTCAATTCTTCCTTCACTGATGGTTCTTCCTTGTTCAGAACCAAAGTGAAAGACACCCTCACCAGGTGCGAACAAGAGGGAAAGACCCTGTCTGCCCCAGGGGTCCATTTTTCCCTTCCCTCTAGGCCTTACCCCAAGGCCCAGTGGGGTGGGAAGATGTGGTTCAAAGAATCACAGAGGTTTTTTCCTGCAGCACAAGGTGAGTCCCCCTCCAGAGGCAGAGGAGGGGGAGGTTATTCAGGGAGATGCCACCCTAGAGGCACAGGGGGCCCCCGCAATTCAGGAGACCGCAATTCCTTTTGCGGCTCTCCCTACTCTCGTTCCTGAGGGAGTGCCTGGCTGTGCTTATCTGGAGCCAGTCGGGGATCGAATTTCATTGTATGCAGAAGCCTGGAAAAGCATCACCCAGGACCGATGGGTATTACGAATAATTTCCGGAGGTTATGTCATTCCGTTTATGTTAGACCCCCCCCTTCAGTCAGAAAAATCCCAGACGTTCCACCCAGTCAATGGGATCCAGCAGCTTCAGAGGTTTCAAAGCTGCTAGAAAAAGGAGCCATCCAGCGTGTCCCCTCAGACCAAGTCGGATTAGGGACTTACTCAAGATTCTTTTTGGTGCCGAAAAGAACAGGGGACCTGAGACCCATATTAGATCTCAGCTGACTGAACAATTACGTACAGAAGTCCAAGTTCTGTATGGTCATACTACAACTGATTCTCCCATTGTTGGGAGAGGAGGTATGGATATGCTCCATCGACCTCAAGGATGCTTACTACCATGTCAAAATGAACAGGACATCCAGGAGTTACCTACGCTTCCGGCTAGGAGCCAGTCATTTCCAGTTTCGAGCCCTGCCCTTTGGTCTCACCACAGCCCCCAGGGTGTTCACCAAGTGTATGGTGGTGGTGACTGTTCACTTGAGGTGTCAAGGATTCCAAGTGTTTCCGTATCTGGATGACTGGCTCTTTACCGCCCCCACCAGGCATCTACTAATCCAAACCAAGGTCGCTACCATCACTCTGTGTCAACAGTTGGGCATAACTCTAAATTGGGAAAAATCTGCCTTATTGCCCTCACAGCATGTCACCTTTATAGGCGCAGAATTAGACACCATTTGAATGCGAGCATTTTTACCGCAGGAAAGGATCAGAGTCTTAAAGCAACAGATTCACACCCTGATGCCCTTGAAGAAAGCGAAGGCAAAATGGGTCCTTCAACTCCTCGGGACCATGACAGCAACAATTATGTTGGTCCCTCTAGCGAGATTGCACATGAGACTTCTTCAATGGCTCCTCTTTGTTCAATGGTCTCTCCAGAAATTTCCACTTTTTCACCCCATTTTGCTCACGGACAGATGCAAACAGGATCTCAGTTGGTGGCTTTGCACCAACAATGTGGACAGGGGAAAACCCTTTGTTCCACCCATCCTGGTTGCCACAGTGACCACAGACACCTCCCAGATTGTGTGGGGGGGCATTATCTTGGCAGTATGGTCCAAGGCACATGGCAGGATCACGAGATACATCTGAATATCAACGTCCTATAAATGAGAGTGGTGCTACTTGCATTGCAAGCACTTCAGAGCTTTCTGCTTCTAGGCATGATTGCAATACACTCAGACAACATGTCAGTAGTGTGGTATCTAAACAAGCAGGGGGGAACCAGATCTTACCCCCTGTGCAGAGAGGCCATGCGAGTATGGCAGTGGGCAGTATCTTCCCAATGTTTTCTGGTGGCAACGCACATTCCAGGGAAGTCCAATGTGATAGCGGACAAGCTAAGCAGAGCTATTCTGATGCCTTACAAGTGGTCCCTGAATCGTTTAGTTGCAGAACGAATCTTCAGCAGATGGGGTCAGCCTTGCTGCGACCTTTTTGCCAGCCCCTTGAATGCCAAATGCAGCAGCTACTTCACGCTGATCCCTCCACAGGGGGAGTCACCCAGGGACACTCTAGTTCACGATTGGCCCTCCGGTCTGCTTTATGCTTTCCCTCCGTTTCCCTTGCTGCCAAAGGTGATTCAGAAAGCGCAATCCTTGGGAAGCAGAATGATTCTGATTGCTCCACACTGGCCTCGCCAAGTCTGGTTCCCCTTTCTTCAACCATACATTGTGGACACTCCTTGGATTCTGGACCCTCAACCAGACTTACTGACACCCATGTCGGGACAGTTCCACCCCTCCTTGATGACCCTTTGGTTGACAGCCTGGCTACTCCACTTCCATCGTTAGTTAGGCTTCATCATTTTTCACCAGAGGTAGTTCACATTTTATCCTCCTCTCATAAGCCCTCTACGCGGAAGATTTATTCTAGCAAATGGAAGAGGTTTTCTGTTTGGGCGCATACCCAAGGAATTGATCCTTACACAGCCCTGATTGCTTCGGTCTTGGAGATTTTGTCTATGCTTTTCCATCAGGGTTCTGCATCAGCTACCATAAAAGTTCAATTGGCAGTGATCTCTAATTTTCATGTTGCTAATGAGCCTAGTCTCATGGCTCACAGACTCTGTAAGGCCTTCCTGAAAGGTACTCTATTACTCCGTCCTCCGGTCTCCAATCCTATCATGCCCTGGGATCTCAATTTTGTTGTATAAGCCCTTACTTCACCACCTTTCGAGCCTGCAGCTACCTGTGATTTGCAATTCTTGACCTGGAAAACAGCCTTTTTAATAGCAATCACTTCAGCCAGGCGAGTTTCAGAAATTCAAGCCCTTTCTATAAAACCTCCATATTTGATCTTCCATAAGGATAGGGTTTCTCTTAGACCAAACCATTCTTTCCTTCCTAAAGTGGCTTCCATATATAACCTTAATCAATCTATTGAGTTGCCTGTATTCTTTCCCCATTTTTCAAACAAGGCAGAATTTAAATTTCATCAATTGGATGTTCACAGACAGTTATGTTTTTATCTGCACCGAACAAAAGATATCCGGAAGTCTGATCAACTATTTGTCTCCTTTTTGGACAATAAAATTGGGTCCCCTGTCTCCAAAATCACCCTATTCAGATGGATATCCAGTTGCATCTCTTTCGCATACTCCGCAGGAGGTAAAGACCTGCTGTTTCCAGTCAAGGCTCACTCTACTCGGGCTGTCTCTACATCTACAGCCTATCAAGCTAGATTATCAATGGATGATATATGTGCTGCAGCTACTTGGGCTTCTCCTCACACATTTGTTTCTCATTACAAATTGGATGTGGTATCTAGGGGCAGGTCGTCCTTTGGTTCCACAATACTCAGGAGTATTTTCCTATGAGCCATCCAGGATGTAGGTGCTAGGGACGCTGTCCCATGGGTAAGAATGTAGGTGAGATTGGACTGCATAACATCAAGAAGTTATGTACTCACCATAACGTTCGATGTATGTAGTCCATCTCGCCTCACATTCTTACTTACCTTCCCACCTTCCCCCTTTCTGGAGGATCTGGAGGTTAGGTTTCTATTTACAAAGTTCCCTTCACCTTTAGCTTATTCCTTTTTTACCTGGAGGTTGTATATGCATGGGGTATAACTAAGTACTCGCAACAAACTAGATCTGGGGATATGGAGCAGTGCAGCATGGGATACCTGCTTAGCCCAGCCAATAGAAGACTTTGAGCTAGAAAAGTTGGCCGAGTCGGAGCCGATATTTGGCTCCGAACCCACGGGTAAGAATGTGAAGCGAGATGGATTACATACATCGAATGTTATGGTGAGTACATAACTTCTTGTTTTGTACTCTATCAGGTACGTAACCTTTTTGTTTACATCAGGATACAGATGTGTGGATATACTTACTGGGAATAGGGATTACAGCATTAAGCCTTTCTTAGAATTCTGATAATGACATGTCATTGATGTCCATATTTATTACACCTACAGAGGATGTACAGTACATCAAGGGTGGAATGTTTTTTGTCACTGTGGCACACTGGTCTCATGGGCCTGTCCCTTTATAGTGGTTGACATAGCACACTGCTATTTGTTTGGCACTATTGTTTTGACATATTATCAGGGGGTTGTATATGTGTTGCGTGGAATAGCCAACTATCGCTAGTATCTTAGTTGTATCCACATGCTTAGTATGTTTGCATACTGTGGACTATGACATGTGTGATCAAGCAGTGGATACTGCCAACCTTTCTGTTCTTGCAGTATCTCTACATAGTGTACTTCCATGTATGTGATCCTGGCATGTGTTCCCATTTTGTTGTCTTTCAGGAAACATGTATCCAAGATGCCGTGCACCTTTCATGGATGCCGAGAACGATATTATACTGGAAGGCCTACAACAACACCATGAACTCCTACTGTCCAGGGGGAGGCAAAACAGGGAATAGCGGGCAGCACTGTGGGCTGACCTTGTCCGTGATGTGAATGCCCCAGGTCATGAGAGCAGGACATATGAGCATGTTTGACACCAAGCAACAGACATGATCAATGTTGCACCCAGAAGAGCAGCAGATGTAGCCAGGGATCGTGGCATCACCGGTGGAGGGCCTGCAGTGGAACAACCAGTCTCAGCCACTGAGATATTCCTGGTGAACCTAGGCACACGTGATAGCTCCCAGGTATCCATCACACCGTACATCATGGTTGTGGGTGCCACAGTTTCCACGGCAGAGGAGTGTGCAGGTAAGCTTAATTTGATCACCATTGCAATACTGTAGCATTCAGTGTGTCAGGGTCTACATACTGTTACATGGGTGTCAGGGCTTTGTTCTTTGGGGGGAGGGTTTGACTGTAGTTTGACTCACATGCTCAGATTGTGAACAATATAGCAATTAACATAGTAGCTACTGTAATTGTGAGCTATATGGATGTATTACCTTGTAGTGGTGCAACATGCGGTGGTACTGACATTACCTCTCCCCCAACTTTTCACAAGTCCGTCAGCTATTGGACAAGGCTGTGGTCCTGCTCCTGGTAAGCACGACACTGTTTTAATAAACATAGGTTTACAGCAATGTAATCCTTAAAGTGTCATCCCAGGCCTGCTGCTTGGATTGCTGTACTGTTGGCATGATTGCCAACTGCATAGATATTTTCTGACTGTACACATGTTAGAGTAATACCTATGCCTTGTAGGTGTGACCACACTGATAGAGGTGATAGTATTGTCAGGACATTACATGATTTCATATGTATCAACTGTGCAGAGTCTTCACACATGTCAAATGTAAAAAAACTGAGGGTTATGCTACTCAACGCCAGGAGTTTAAATCTCCAAATGCACATGCTTGAAGCACTCCTTAGTATGGAGAATGTTGACATCTGTGCAGTAGCTGAAACCTGGTTCAAGGCTCCAGAGAGCACTACCAGGCTACAACTTGTACCACACGTTTTGGCCACAGAACACAGACCGAAACACAAAAGGAGGGGGTGTATCCATATTCATCAAGGATAACTACACCTCCAGGTTAGTGGCACAGCATGATACCTCTGAGATCATCCACGTGCGACTAACATCGGGCAAATCTGCAATTTAAATTGTGGCCTGCTACAGATCACCCTCCATGACCCAGGACCACCACTCCACCTTTCTGGAGACACTGGAAAACATGAAGGCCCTACTGAACACCCTGATATTGGGCAATTTCAATTACCCTACCATTAACTGGGAAAACTACTCGAGTACAAACTCCCAGGCCCAGCACTTCCTGGAATTCATCAACTCAAATGCCCTGGATCAGCTGATAAACTCCCCTACCAGAGGTGAAAACATATTTGACCTGGTCATCACAAACATGGGCGACAGGTGTTCCAAACTGGAGGTCAACCCGTCACTGGTTAGATCAGACCATAAACTAATCACTCTGGATGTCTATACCCCACCACCACCCCTAACTAAGGAAACCACAGTAAAAAACTTTTCTAAAGGAAACTTCACCTTAAGGAAACCCCAGTAAAAAACTTTTCTAAAGCAATCTTCACCTTACTTAAGACAGAGGCGGTAAGTTTCACAGCCCCCACACTAAAGGATAATGCTGCCCAAGATGCAGAAACCTTTACAAGTGCACTCTATGAGCACCTATGAGGATGCATAGATCATGCCATCCCTAGCAAAACCAAGACTCACTCCTCTAAGAGAAGGAAATCAGTCTGGCGGACCCCTGCCATAGACAGGCTCTACAATAGAAGGAGGAAACTAGTTCAGAAAAAAAGCAAATCCCAAGAAGGAAAGACATCCCTGATCAATATCAGTAAGAAACTAAGGTCCCTCATAAAATCATCCAAGGCTAACTTTGAAAGAAAAATAGCCAAGGATTCAAAAGATAACCACAAAGCCTTATTTAGCTATGTTAAGAATCTAAGTGGCAACTCACAGATATGCACTAAACTAGTGCAAAATAGCACAAAATATACTGAACCTACTGATATTGCCAACATCCTGGCAGATAGATTCAGTGCAAACTTCACCCCCAAAAGGTCCCACAACAATACAAGAAAAGTTTAGTGTCCCGGAAATCACAGACGCACTTGTGAAAATAGCCCTTTCAGAAGCCAAAAACACAGCATCAATGGGGCCAGGTGGTGTCCCAGGCTGCGTCTTGCATGAACTACAGAACAAACTAATCCCCCCACCTAAACACGCTGTTCAACCTCAGCCTCTCCACAGGCTGCATGCCCATAGAATGGTGCACAGCAATTATTATTCCACTCCACAAAGGAGGGGCCACAACTGACCCTGGTAACTATCACCCCATAAACCTGACTAGCCTGGTCTTCAAGGTTATGGAGCGCATCATCATGGAACTCATTAACAAAGACATTGGGAACCTCCAAACACTTGACCCGACCCAGTTCAGCTTTGTTAAGGGCAGATCATGCCTACTAAACCTGGTTGACTTCTTCAAGACAGTCACCAAGGCCATAGACGATGGAAAGGTTGTTCACACAGTCTACCTTGACCTCGCTAAGACCTTCGACACCATTCCCCACTTGGGTATCACAGAAAAACTCACCAGCCTGAACATAAATCCCTACGTCATGAGATGGGTTGCCAACTGGCTTACAGACAGAACTCACACGGTAAGAATAGCAGGCTGCAGGTCCAACTCTAAACCAGTCACAAGTGGTGTCCCACAAGACTCGGTCCTGGGACCCCTACTGTTCAGAATATACTTCTCAGAAGTACAGGCAAACACAGGAGGACTATGGCTAACCAAGTTCGCCAATGACTGCAAACTGGGAGCCATAATCGACTCTCCGACTGGCATGGACATCCTCCAAAAGGGCCTTACTGAGATGGACACCTGGTGTCAAAGTCATGGCCTCAAGCTAAATGCCAAAAAATGCATAGTCATCCCATTTGGGAAAAACAAAACACCCACAAATTACCACATAGGTGGCAGCCCCCTTAATACAGAAGAGGTAATAAGAGATTCTGGGGACCCAGGTAGATAGTAATCTCTCCTTTGACAATCATATTGCCAAAGTAGTTAGGAAATCCTTCTATGTGGCCCATCTAATTACTAAAGGGTTCGCATCTAGAAATAAAGAGGTTATAGTGACCCTCTACTCATCACTCATCAGACCCATCATAGAGTACAATGCCCCATTTGGGATGTACCTCACAAGACACTTCCAACCGCTGGAGAGACCACAAAAGTACCTCACCAAGAGGATTACTGGCCTCAAACATATGTCCTATGCAGCCCGACTGAAAAAACTCCGGCTGTACTCAGTGGCATATCGTTTACTCAGAGGTGATCTCTGCCTGACTTACAAAGCCATGTCCAACTCAGAATTAATGGACATGCTCCACCTAAAGAAATCCAAGTCACTGTGAGCCATGTGCTCTAGTGAGCTAAACCTCACCACAACAATAAATAGAACATGCTGGAGGGATAGATTCCTGTCACAGAGACTCCCCATGCTTTGGAACAAAATTCCAAACTACATTAGGCAGAGCCCCTCACTAACACTCTTCAAGAGAAACCTTGACGAGTGGATGGGTAACAGAAAGTTGAACAAGTCCTCTATACATGCATGGGCATCCACATCTTCACTGCAAGGTGTGGCTACAAACACTGTATATTAGGCTGTCAACCCCAAAGGTGTGGCAGCATAACTCTAACTGTGCAGGACCTGCTGCTGAGATGTTAGAAGTGTCCTCACCCCTCTACTTCTATGACATACAAACACAATGTGTGACACATGTGACTGCATTTCAAACCTTGCTGCCATGGTGTCACCAACAGCAGTCACTACATATGGCAATGAGCATTATGCCAACATGCACAGCTCACATCCTGCACCACCTAGACCCACGTCACACACACCTGCATGTGTGCAGCTCCTTACCAGACACATTGCCAAACAGACACCTCAGAAAAACCTGCCTCTGGAGTGCACAGTACACATAATATTGCATGCACCACTCTCTCACCGGTCAGACACAAGAGGCAAAACACAAAATCACACCTCTTAGTCAGAGGTGATTAAATCATGAGACACATTGATGTCTGTGTCAAGTGGCTACATATGGGAAAGATCACAGTTAGCTGTCTGTGGATTGACACAACATGCCATACCACACATTACCGCAAATCAAGGAATATGATTTAATATAATTTAGACATCATAGTTCCTGCAGATGTGTAAAACTAGGGACATATGTCACTGGCCTGTATGCAGACACATGAATGTGCTTAACCAGTCTGTGTCTCTCACGGGTAAGTGCATAGCTTTCAGCTGCAGTTGACCCTCACCTAAGATGATGACTCCATATACATGGACATTGATGGAAGTCAATAATTGTCTTAGTGTGTGGCGTCATTGTCAGGGTATCTACTACATGTCTACCTGGGATGCCTTGCTCAACAGACATCAATGCTTCACCAGTGATGGTCTTCATCTCTCACCCCTAGGACTTGGTGTATGAGCCAAGGCTGCTTACACCTCCACAATGCATCTTAGATGCACTGTTCAGAGAAAAGTTGACAATGAGAACACCATCTTTATACAACATCATGGTTATGCTGCTACACTGTGGATATGGCAACACTGAACCCCACTCTGTGGAATGTGTCCCCAGCCTGGATTATGCAGACGTGTGTATTTAAGAACATCTGGTTCAAGGCTGTGGCCAGCACCACAGCCATACCAGATTACATATCCATCTACATCTTCATACCTCAAAATGACAGTGTTTAAGTTAATGCAGGTGGTGTATACATACTCATAGCTCCTGTAGTCCTACACATTCTGAGACAACTTCACGCCCCTGTACCCACCACATGTGATACACAACATTCCTACAACCTGTCCTATAACATCCATATCTACAGAGTAGGTCATAAATGTCCTCTCTATGGAGGATACACAGCATCTATTGGACATGCTAACATTCCAGGCTGCATCCTACATGAAATCTGACAAGGATCACCATTGGGACCACCTCACAATCATACTGAAACCACTGGCTGCACCCCAGCTGACTGGACAACAGCAACTGTTATACCCGATCATAGAGGTGGTACATGCACTGACCACCAGAACTATAGACCTCTTTGCCTGAGTATCCATATCTGTATGGACATAGGGGCAATCATCATGGAGCTGATCAGCACACATATATGTGATGTACACACAGTTGACTGTAACAGTTTGGATGTCTGACAGAGGGATCATGACTGTTAAATGTGGTGAACATTTCCAAGGCAGTCACGAAGGACCTGGGTAAGGGGACATCAGGGCATACAACCCCCTGGACTGAGCCAAACAGTTTGTCTTTATCCTCCAATCAGGCATCATTTACAAAGCACCCACGGTACTATAATTGTAGGGGTCACTAAGTGGCCCATTGACGATACACATGCACAACATAGGGACATCCGCCTCCAATATTTGATCTGTAAGCAGCAGTGTTCAACAGGGCTCAGTCCTGGATCGTCTACTGCTTGGAATCCATAATACAAGTGAATACTGAATGTCTGTGGCTAAAAATGTTGGCTGATGCCTGCAGACTGTGAGCACTCATGCAGTCTGTGAGTTGCGTCAATATCCTACAAGAGGGTATTGATGAACAAATGCCTGTTAACATAGTAATGGCCATAAACTCCATGCAAATATATATGTAGTATCATTTTCATCACTAACAGCTATGTACCTGGTAAGAAGCACATCAGTCACAACATGTGATGTATATACTCAGGGATGAAAGAACTGGGCACACAGACCTGGCCACACAGGTTTACATCTAATGTGCCTGAGATCACCATGTCTCCTCATTGATATGGCAGGAATCATATGTCATAGCTGAGGGCACAATCACCCATAATTACAGGTTCATAGGTAGGTACTAGTCTATTGGCCCTAGGGCCTATATAAGCCTAGCTAAAAAGGTACCCTGGCTTTCGCCACCCAAGAAAATTATTTTCCAGTGCTCCTGTTGAGCAGAGCCACAGAGATTATCCCTGGGGTGAATTTCCTATTTCCCATCCAATTATCAAGATTTTTCTTGAAGAGTGCTAATGAGGAACTTTGTTTGATATAGATAGGTAGTTTGCTCCAGAGTATGTCCCGTCTCTGGGACACGAATCTATCCCTCCAGCATGTTCTGTTTATTGTAGTGACAAGGTTTAGGTCCCAAGAGCATGTAGCTCAGAGGTACTGGGATTTATTTAAGTGGAGCATGTTCAGCAGCTCTGGGTTTGACATATCTTTGTATGTTAGGCAGAAATCGCCTTTGAGTAGGCGATATGCAATGGAGTAAAGCTGGAGTTTTTTGAGACTGTCTGCATAGGGCATCTGTATGAGGCCAGTAATCCTCTTTGTGAGGAATTTCTGCAGCCTTTCCAGTTGTTGTAGATGTCTTGTGAGGTACATACCAAGAGGGGCCTTGTACTCTATAATGGGTCTAATGAGTGATGAGTAGATGGGAACAATGACCTCTTTTTTCCTGGATGAGAAACCTTTTGTGATGAGTTGTGCCATTTAGAAGGATTTCCTGACTACTGTGGCGATGTGATTATCAAAGGAGAGACTACTGTCCACCTGTGTCCCAAGGTCTCTTATCACACTTTCGGTGTTATGTAGACTACCATCTATGTGGTAGTTTATGGGTACAGAGTTTTTGCCAAAGGGGATGACAATGCACTTTTTGGCATTGAGCTTCAGGCCATGGCTTTGACACCAGGCATCTGTGTCCATGAGGCCTTTTTGTAGGATGTTCACATCGTTAGGAGTTTTGATTATGGCTCCTAGTTTACATTCATCTGCAAACTTCATTAGCCAAAGACCTTTTGTGTTAGCCTGTAGTTCAGAAACATAGATACCAAACAGGAGAGGACCCAAGACTGAACCTTGTGGTACTCCACTTGTCACTGGTCTGAAGTTGGATTTGGAGTCTGCTACTTTCACAGTGTGGGTTCTGTCAGTGAGCCAGTTGGCAGCCTATCTTGTGACGTAGGTATTTATATCTGGTTTAATGAGTTTATCTATAATTCCAGAGTGGGGGATGGTGTCAAAAGCCTTGGCGAGATCTAGATAGGCTGTGTGAACCAACTTACCCTCGTCTATGGCTTTGGTGACTGCTTCAAAGAGTCTATCAGGTTTTGGAGACATGATCTGCCTTTTACAAACCCAAACTGGGTGAGCTCCAGAGTTTGGAGATTACCAATGTCTTTGTGTATAAGATCCGTGATGATACTTTCCATAGTCTTGCAGACCAGGCTCGTTAGGCTAATGGGGCAGTTGTTCCCAGGGTCCATGGTGGCTCTCCCTTTGGGGAGTGGGATAACCATTGCTGTGCACCATTCAGTGGGCACAATGCCTGAGGTGACGCTAATATTGAACATGATGCTTAGGTGGGGTGCCAGTTCATTCTGCAGTTCATGTAGAACGCAGCCTGGGATGTTGTCAGGTCCCATGGATGCTGTGTTCTTGGCTTTGGAGAGTGTGTTTTTTACCTGTGCAGCTGTGATTACAGGAGCTTTGCATTTTTCCATTATAGACATGGGCTCTTTAGGGGGTGAGAGGGGCGAAAGTTAGCACCGAACTTATCTGCCAGGATGTTGGCAGTATCAGTTGGTTCTGTATATTTAGTGCCATTGTGCTGTAACTCAGAGCAGATCTGAGTGTTGCCATTGAGATTATTGACATAGCTATAGAATGCTTTGTGGATGTCTTTAGAATCAGTGGCAATTTTGTTTTCATAACTACCTTTGGAGGACATACTCATAACCTCCATGTGCACTTCCCTCAGCATGCTAATACCTGAGTGCAATGGCCATTTGGTAATGAACCTTTCCAAGCAGTACTGGCACTTGCACACAACAGCATGGTTCCTCACAAGGGAACTTCATGTCTTCAGCATGTGTTCAATGGGGATCATCTGAAATGAGTGTCATTGTAGCCTGTGGCATATAGACTACTCAGAGATGATCTCTGCCTTGCATATGGGGCAATGTGTGAGCCTGCTTGATTGTAAATGTTGCATATAAGGACATTAACCTAGCATGTGACATTAGTAATACATGCTGGTGAGAGAGATTTGTCTAGCAGGCTTTAATGCACCTTTGAAACAGAGCCCTGGCTAATGACAAGCAGAGCATCTCAGTGCATCTCAGCACATGCCATCTGTATGATTGGCTTCGAAGCCATCACTTCACTACAGGGTTCTGCCTGTGTCCCCCTTGGACTGGGGCAATATGTGCTGACTTGTAAATAAGGGTATACAGTTGTCCATGATTGTAATGGTTGTATGGCCATTATGCTAGTGAAGTTCAAATGTCCTATGGTTCCATAAGCTGATGTAAAATGCTCTAACAGCCACATGCACAAACATGGATACATCAAGGATAGCACTACTTCCAATTACTGCTTACAGGACATGGCATGGCACACACATAGTACAAGTTGGCTTTATGTAGATTAGCACATGTACCTATGTAATGGTACACACTACAGATCACAGTACTTGATGCACTCAACACACCACATGCCTGATGCTACTATTGGTTTAGGACATATTATGCTTGAGGGCATCAGTAGGCCTAGTTGTGGTCAGGCATTTGGATGGCCACATCACCTGCTACAAATAAAATTCTGCAAAACCCTACTTTTTTCTAAGTTACTGAAGTGATCATATTTATACCATATGGACATACACACACATGCAGAAAGTGGTCTGGAGTGATATTAGGACCCCTACCTATCCAGTCTTACACACTACAGATCACAATACTTATCACATGCACCACGGATTAAGTCTGATGCTACAATGGCAGCATGTATTCCTAAGGTAAATTACATCATCAGGCCTTGTAGAAGAGGTCAGTTTGGAAGCCAGAAGCAACTTACAGGGCCAAAAAGTGCATAACCATTGCAGTTTGATAGCCAACGAGGGATTCTCAGTTGTTTGGCAGAGGATACACACACAAACACATGTGCACCAAATTACCTAGAGTGAGATTAGAACCCCTACCTATCTAGGCTTACCCACTACATATCACAATACTTATTGCATGCGCCATGGCTTAAGTTTGATGCTACAATGACAGCTGGTAGTCTTAAAGTAGATGAAATCATCAGGCCTTGTAGAAGAGGGCAGTTTGGAAGCCAGCAACAACTTACAGGGCTAAAAAGTGCATAACCATTGCACTTTGATAGCCAATGAGGGATTCTCAGTTATTTGGCAGGGGGATACACACACTATATATATATATATATATATATATATATATATATATATATATGAATTTGAAAATACACAGAGATAGATATACTATGCATGAGAGAGAGATAATGACAGATGGATATGTATACATATATGTATGTATGTATTGACATATCTATATATAACAGGTCATTTTGATCAAGAGGCAACAGGATTGCGCTCAGTTTAACTAAGTGTATGGGCATGCCCAGTGGGACTGTCAGTACTTATAAAGTGACTCCAGCCCACACCTACCTGTACTCCAGTCCGGGATTTTGTGTGTTACAGACACTGACATCTGTCCCTGTGGCTGCAGTACTGCACTTCACTCAAAATGTCCATGGCATTCTCCAGCTGTCTGATGTAATTAATATGTGACAGAGGTTCATAATGTTATACCACACACAGATTGACCGTCTGTGAAAATACCAACATAATAATACCTCACATGAAAAAGATGTGAATACTTCCAGATTTGAACCATCAACAGCATCACCCATACTAACTTCCCTAGTCCACTGAGCCACACAAGCTGCCAGCCAGAGACTAGTCATTCATCACACAATCAACAGCATACATATGTATGTTGTTTTTCCTACATTAAGTGAGACAAATACTGTGTGATTGATTTCTGTGTTACTGCCCTGAGAATGCCTGGACTGCTGATATACCATCAACAACTTAGTGTTAAAGCAATTTTATGGGAAAACTGCTGTGTTGGGTGGGGGGCAACTCCATATGTTCTGCTGGGATACACAGCAGTCCAAATATCATGTGACACCACAGTGTAACATCTCCTTTGACTGATGTAGTGCATATTCCAACCATGGGGCTTAGTGAATAGTAAGAAACACATACTAGTGGACTGGGTAACTGTAGTCCAATGTGGCTGTTACTTCTTTCCAAATAGCCCACTATATTTCCTTGCATAAATGCAGCACATCCATACATACAATATCATATTATAGTAATCCTTACAAGTAGTGTGTAGGTTAGGGACTTACCTTGCAACTGCAGCAGTTGACAGAACTGTACTTCAGAGTTGACTCTGTCTGATGCAAGCAGTACACAACCAACACATGGATAGGTACAGTTTGTGTGAGTTGCCTGGCATCAATTTTAATATATTTATGTGAGTAGGAGTAAAGTGTCAGTCCCTAGGGCCAAAGGTTGTAAGTGAATGTGGTATGTGTTGTCTCTTAGCCAAAGCCAGGGCATACTGGGCATGCCTACGTCTGTCTACAGGGACATCATCAGGGAGTTCCTCATCCGAGTCCTCCTGTGACTGTGGTGAACTAGGCACTGGTGGGGGGGGGTGTGTATCCCTTCATTTTGCTGATCCTACTGCAGCTGTTTCTGCAGGATCATATTGTGTAGCATAGCATATACTGTGAACATATATGCACATGTGGCTGGAGAGTACTGCAGGGCTCCACCAGTTATATCTAGGCACTGAAACCATGACATCAGAAGCCCAAACACACACTCTATGATGTTCCTAGTTTGTGCACGTGCCTCATTATGACATTCTTCCATGGGTGTGTGTGCATTTCTGATGGGTGTCATCATCCACAGTTCCAGGGCGTAGCCAGCATCCCTCAGTAAATGGCCGTGTGGGATGTCCCCCCTAGCAAACATCTGCCATGGCTACCAACACACACATTCAGGATAATCCCCTGGGCATTGCACATGACTTGACAGTTGATGGAGTGGTACCCCTTGCGGTTGGTGTAGATTCTACCCTTCTTACTGGGTGGTGCCTTGATGTGTATGTGAGTACAATCTATGGCACCCAGTACTTCAGGGTAGTGAGCTACATGGTAGAACTGTTGCATATTGTTAACCCTCACCTCAGCGGTGAGGAGAAAAAAATGTGCTTACTGGCATATGGTAGCATGGCATCCAGGAACTAGTGGAGTATCCTGAATGCTGATGCCTGTGAGACCCCCGTCATGTCCCCAGTTGGTCTTTGAAAAGTGCCTGTAGCTAGTATTCTAAGGGCTACACATACCTTTGTTTCCACTGAGATGGGTTTTCCTCTGTTGGCTCTGGGTCTGTGTTGAGGGAGGCAGAGCTCAGTGAGTTCTTGTAGCATGTTCCTGTCCACCCTGTAGTGCTCTACAATTTCCAGCTCATGTAGCTCCTGGAAAGTTACCCTGAGCTTGAACACTCTTCTCCTTCTCTGTCTAGGTCTATTGTCAGCAGCAGCACCAGCAGCATTGTTTTCAACATCTAGCACATACAGATGTAGCAGACCTGCAGCAGCCCCTAGCATTCTCTCATTTAAAATTCCCAAGTCTGTAATTCAGTGGTCCAGAGTATTGGGGAAAAAATCAGAATGTAGGGTGTATGCATACTTTATAGAACTCTTCTGTAGGTGCAGAATGTGTGATTGGCTAGCTATGATGCATTCCACCTGCCTACAATATAAATAACATCCTTTAATGGCCCTATTTTATCTTAAACAAGGGTCAAAACTAATTAAATACATTTGGAGACACTCTCAGCACAGAGCTTAAAAGTTAGTGGGCACACCTCCCTGAAAGAACATGCTTAGCCAGGTGGCATGCTGTGCAAACACAAGCACCTAAGCTGAATTGAGCTTAGAAGTCAGTGGACACACGCCCCGGTGAAAGATATATCCTGTGTAAACAGCAACATGGGTCTAAGCCTACACGAAGAGGATATGTGGACACAATTACTCCTTTCTGCTGTTCATTAACTCCACTTCATTTGCATAGGTGTCTGTGCTCACAGCCTGGAAACTACACCCTTCATAGCCCTACCATGTTAGCAACAGCACCAATGCATCATTGTAGGGACTCCATGCAAGGTCCTGTAATACATTTCTGTCATATAATATTAATGTTTTTTTCCCAATTTTTCTATAAAGCATGTTTGCACACTGTGGCACACCGCACAAACACGCCCAGATTATTTAAAAAAATTAATTTAACTTATTTCCTTTAATTTTCCTGACTTACAGGATAATAGTTTCACACATATGTGTATGTAGTATGACATTTCTGTCCATATATCTACATTTTTACAACCCCTTTTATCTGTCTACACTCCTGTACACAGAATTTTTCTGCCTACACTATGGACACTGACATGAGGTCTGAACAGATGCCTATCTGCTTGCTGGATCACTCTACCTGCCTCATTTGCATGAGATTCACCTGCTTATGAGGTGATTTGCATTCCACGGAAGTTTCTGTGTTGGCACGTGCGTGTGCGCCTCATCAGCACTTACTGAATCTAAAAATGTTCGCACCCATGTAAGCAGCGTGGTGCGATGCCTACATGGAAAAAAAAGTGTAGGCTTTATTAAATTCCCCAAAATATTTCCGACAAATCAAACAGCCACTTTGGCGCAATATATATTTATGAAAAATCCTTTGGTCATTACTGCAATCACTTGATAAGTATATATTAATTCTTAATATACTCAAACTCACTTAGTATGTTTTGTTGTTAAATACACTGTTTACAAAAATTGCCCCACAGCATGGAATGGTTTCCTCTAGGATATAATTTGAATTAGGCTATACTCAGCATATATGCAAAATCAACTGGACCACATTACATACTGTAATTGTACATGCTTTCAAAACAAAGGCTAACAAGAAAATATATGCACTTTTTGTACTGAAGGAAGTCCTTAGATTTACTTTATGTCTGCTCCAGTCACGGAAGAGGCTTTCACAGATTTCAGTAGTCATGTTTTATATAAATTCATCATAATTGCATGACAGGTATAAATATATTCCAGCTGTAGCCTGACTATGTATGTAGTACTTCTCTAAATAGTAAACTATGTGATTGCTGTTAATACTTCTAAATGTAGGCTAATGTATATATAACACTTCAACTGTATCATAAATATATGTATGTAATAGTTCTGTGAAATGCTACTACAAAATGGGGGCCATGGCTGAAAATGGTCCAAGAAGCAGTCCATTTACCTGGTTAGCAAAGTTAAATAAACAAACAAACCACTGTGTGAAGATAGGTGAAGGCTGACAGCCTAGCCAGGTAGGATTTTTTAGATAATTCTGTCATTTGTAAATATTAATGTAAGCCACAGGCTTGTTCTCTTAAATGTGAAAAGACTGCATTGGATATTGAACTGCAAAAATGTAACAACAGTGCACTCTGCTGTAACAAAGCTGATAAGTCAATTCTTTCATGTCAAAATTCGGAGCCGATATGTCTAGAGGGAGACATCCTGCCTATTGTTTTAAGACCAGAGTTAATGGCTAGAATTTGCATGTATAAGTGTCCTTTATTGCTCTTGTTTTTAACCAAGTGTAAAGAATGTAAATGCAGTTTCTGTTAGCCTGGGAACACCAGCGAAGTGTGAAGAATTATGTCATGTGAAGCAGCTCTGTGTTATCAATTTAAAAAGAGAAAATCAGAGCTCTGAGCATTTTGTCTTGAGGACACCCAACATCACCAGCACTGCCTGTTTCTATATGTAAGTTATTTAGAACTGTGTTTTCTCTTAGAAATAGCTAGGAATTAGGAAGATTAGACTAAGTGTTTTTTCTGTGTTGATGTCAGAACTTTTCTACAGTATTATTTTAAGTATTTCTCTGTGATCTCTGAACTCTTGACTAGCACTGTGTAGTAAGAAGTATTGTATTGTGTTTTTATTATGTATTATTAAATATTTTTAAACCTTTCAACTGTGGCTGTTTTGTGTAGAGATAATTTAAGCTCTAAGAGTACATTGCATGTATATAGTGATACTGTACCAAGTCACTCTAATAAGCCTTGACTGTTCAGTCACACTTACCATTTGGATAATAATATTGCACAGTAATAATTGGACACCCTTTCAGAAGGGCCTTTGAGTAGCTGATATTAGTGGGTGGTGGCAGCTGGTACTACCTTTTAGACTGGGCAGAAAAGGGGCACAGCTGGACTACCTGTGCCAGCCTTCCCCATGAGTGTCTGTGTGGTTGTATATAACTCTTATCTCAAAGTGTGTGTGGTTAGGCTACTTGGGCAGAGACACGAAGCACTGGTTAGACAGAGTGGGTGCTGGTGGTTTTAGCTTGCCCATTAGTCTGAGATCTGGACCCTGTAGCTGTGCCACTGGGGAGTCTTATTGGGGACCTGGAGAGAAAGGGAGAAACCAGCCCCAGACTGACTGTGATCTCTGTGTGCTCTTAAGGGAAATTGTACTTTACTGTGTGTGTATTTATTATCCTTTCCCTATATGGACGCCCCTCGCTGGTGTTAGTGGTGAGAATTGAAGCTCCTTGATTGCTGGGCCAGTGCACGGGCATCACACACTGCATATAGATTGTTACAGCATTTTAACATTAATAAGTAATGATGACATTGAAATGTCAGACTGTGCATGTTATCGGCTTAAATTGTACAGGATACCCTTATAAAAACAATCTTTTTTTGTTCAAAAATCACACTTGCTTCCTTGGTCATTTTATAAAATAAGATGTTCTGTAGTTTATTTTGCCATGTACAGTCATGTTTTTCCCGTTACCTGATATTTTACTGACTCGACCACCTGCTCTACCATCCTGTTCAGCGTGAGACTTCAGTTGCACTGCATCACAATATATTTTTTCTTTAAACCTTAATTTTGCTGTTCTGGCAAATGACAATGGCCTTCAGCTTGTTAACTGGACTCATCAGCATTTGCTGTTTGGCTATGCAAGCATGTATAAATGGTTGGATAAACTGGTAGTTATAAGTACAAATCATGATCACAGCCATAAATGTTCTACAGTGGAAAATATTAAAGGATAACATTCTTAGAGATCTACAGTGCTACAGTAATGCACGCTGCAATTCCGTCAAAAGAGACATTGATTATTTATTTATTATTTATTTGACATCTCTTGACTGGGTATGTCCATTTGGGCATGAGCCCTTTTTCAGCGGAGACCCGGGGAGAAACACTCCAGAGTTAACATACAATTAAACAATAAGTAATAGAATAAGTAGATATCAGAGTATTAACAGTGCGAGTTAAATATTAGCTTTAAAAAAATTTAAAAAATTAAAAGAAGTTAAATGAATGTTGGTCCATTTTAAATTAAAAAAAAATAAAAGAAGTTAAATGAACATTTGTACATTTTATATGTTTGGAATACCTATAATTGTTGGATTAGCTAGAATTTAGTGTTGTTTTATGTTGCTTGTTTATACAATGTGGTTGTTTAATTGTTGTTTGATGTCTCTGTAACTAAATAAAGGTGATATTCACAATAAAGAAGTAAGTAAATAGTTGGATAAACATTAATAAATATTTGGAGCCCAGAGTTGTGTTTCAGTAATGCTTTAGTTATCTATCTATCTCTCTATCTATATACAAATATATGTAGCTGCATAAACATTAATAAATGCATGGAGCCTAGATTTGTGTGTCAGAACTGCTTTACTTACTACTTTGTTTGTATGCCAGTATCAGGCCAGTACAAGATCATACATATCGGGTACCAGGTGAAAACATGACTCTAAAGATTAACAGTAAAGAGTGTGACTGGTAACATGAGATTACTGTCATCTTTAAACTAAGACTTACACTGCAGTGCACTGGAACATTTGTTTTTACTTTTATGTTAACTGAATAAATTCACTGGACACAAAAGTCCATTTTCAGAGGCAGAGCAGGAGTGCTGTCTTGTTAAGTGACTTGCTCATGGGCACAAAGCTCACAAGTGGAACATCAAGGGAATCAAACTCACAGCTACAGGATGAAGCTTGTTAATAACGTTTTGAGATAAACTGACAGAGCACTTATTGAAAGGTACAGCCATTCTGGAGTTAGTATGTCTAAGCAGTATGAGGATAGGTGAGCAGCCCACACATCAGGGAGTGCAGGGGAGGCTGTAAATGTTTTACAGAGAGCTTTGATTTTTGCCATTTGACTAAAAAAAAATGCAGTTTCATGATTGAACTTTTGAGAGTTGATCTGTGGTTACTTGCCTTTTTCATGCAGCCCACATGTCAATTCTGTGCATACACAACATTTTGAATGATGCAGCTTTTAGTTTTTCAAACAACCAGTTAAAGTAATTGATATCCATATAAGTTACAGCAACATGGCACAATTTCACAGTGGTGTTGGTGCAGTGGTGTTAGTGCCTCAGAGCACTTTTGGTTCTGTTGTTCAGTTTCCATCTAGAAGGCCTATACATCCTCCATGTGTTCATGTAGGTTCTCATGGATCTATATCACATTATTGAAATTCCAAAATGTCGAACACCATAAGCTCGACCTTGGAATCTCGAAATGTGATATACTCGAATGCTCAGAACAGCGAATTTTTTCCAAGGGAAAAAAATTGCTGTTCCGGGAATACACACACACAGCACAAGCACACCAAAATACATAATCCACACATACACACTTCACAGAACCCTACACTAAACCGTACATACACTACTAGCTATCCACTTACCTTAACCCAACCCTAACCCTAAGGTCCCTAACTAACGCACACTCACCTTACCTGCTCCCTAACCCTAAGGTCCCTAACTATTGCACACTCACCTTACCCGCTCCCTGTCCCTAAGGTCCCTAACTATCACACACTCACCTTACCTCGGTCCGTTCGCACACTTACCTTAACCCCGTCCATTACCTTCGCACCACAGTTGAGGAAATAGCGAAGCCACAGAAACAGCCCACTGAATACTTTCCCTAGGGAAATATTCGGTGCTTCGCAGCTTCTCTATTTCAAGTGTTCGCTGAATTGGGGTCGATATTATAACATTCAAAGTTTTAAGATTTCAATGTTATAATATAGACCCGGTTCTCATTAGGTACTCTGGATTCCTCGAACATCCCCCAAATGTGATGTAGATGAGTCAGTGCTCTTCTGAATTGGCCACTGCTGTGTGTGTGTGTGTGTGTGTGTGTGTGTGTGTGTGTGTGTGTGTGTGTGTGTGTGTGTGTGTGTGTGTTTGAGAGAGAGAGTGTGTGTCATGAGCTAACACCTCTTCTGGGATTAATTTCATTGTGTTTTACTCCCTCAGGGATAGATATCCTCTGGCTTTCCTATGATCCTCAGATGGATTAAGTGGGTAATAGGAGAATGAATGAATGACCTAAGGCATCTCAGGCTTTACTAGTAACAAGGATAACTGGAAGCTTCTGGACAAAACTGGGATACTAGCGTAAGCACATATCATCTTCAATTACATGCAGTTTTGCTGTCCTAAATCTAAAATAAAATGGCATGAAACTCAGGCATATTATGATTGAATATGTAAAACGTAACATTGTGATGTGGACAAATGTGATGTCTATAAATCAGTGCGAAGGGTTGCACACCTTTCTCTTAGCTTATGTATGATGGATATTTTCCTGTTAACATGACTTGGAAAACTGGAATCTCACAAAATAATGAACTGAGAGATTTCTGTCATATATATATTTGGATCCTGCCACCGCAGAAAGGACAACGTTATTTTTACAACAAATTTCATCATTTTATCTTATCTGTGACACTTTCAGCTATATCTTAGTCTGGAACATAACGTGCAGAAACAAATGTGCCTGATGATTATGGACAAGCTACTTTCTCAGTGCAGTCATTATGATAGATGTGTCTCCATAGCAATGTTTTGTAGAATCCATATCTGCATGAGCATCAGTGTACAATTGCATAGAGACAGTTTGCTGACCTTTGCTACCTCTACAGAACACATGGTACACAGTCATAACCTTCTTTCTCTTCTTATTTCACCTGCTGTACTCCATAGATACTTTTTTGAAAATTTTTTAAAATAAAAATAACACTACATTCAGCAACTACACATGTCATCTGGGCATTCTCCTATCCTTCTCAAATACAATTTTGTATTTAATACACCTAACTGGAGGCAGATGGAGGTCTACCTGTGATACAAAATTTATTTTTATTTGTTTGCTTGTTTATTGATTTATTTATTTATATTTCTTAACTGACAGGGTGGGCTGGTCAACCGCCCTTCTTCAACCATGGCTCAGGCTCCAGGAGCAGTTATAATCAAAATAACAAAAGACAAGCTTTGTTACACTGAAGACGTTAACAAAGTTGTATAAAAGTTGAATAGTCCTCAATTAAAAATTGCAAACACCCATAAATTTTAAATACACAATAATAGTATAAATGTAGTTTACAACAGCTAAAAACTGTGTTAATCATCAGTATAAAAAATAGGATGACAAGCAGTTTACAGCAGCAATGAGGCAGATTAATCTTTATCATGAAAACATTTGTATTTTTAATAATAACACAAGAGAATCAAATCTTCTCAAACCTCCAAAATAAAATGAAACAATATCCGTATCACAGTTTTGTTTTCTTGGAATTGCAGCTGTAAGTCACCTGAGCATGAAAAACGAGTCAGAGTATTTTAAAACAGGAACCTGCATGCTGATTTTTTGCAACAAACCTAAAAAATCCTACTGCTACTTCTCTTTGTCATCTAACTATGGCCTTCAGTTCTTTATTCCTGTACTTGGCCTAATGAAATCAACAGGGTGGGTAACAAAAACAGAATAGGAGATCTGAAAATGCGAATAATTATTTTTATGGCACTGAAGAAAATAATTTTTCTTTACTGCTGGAAATATTTGCTTAAGAAGGAGACTACATCAATAGATGTCAGTACGGTTGTGAAGGATAAATTCCTGTGAACTGCTGTCATTAATGTGATGGGAAATGGAGTTTGTGCTGCATTTATGATACCCAGCAGAAACTGGGCACAATGCATTGCTCACTTCAGGCACGGAATACCAGAAAATAGCCTTAGCTAGGGCATAGGTGAGTAGCCATGACCTCTCAATGTGTGACATTGTAAAGTGATTTAGGTAAAGGAGGTGGATGGTTATACAGACAATGGGTAACTGTCTGCCATCAACATGATTACTGTCAGCCTGAGGCCTACATGATTAACTGAGACTGAATAACATCAATCAGTAGATAGAGGTCACTTGGTAGTGGGAAAACGCTGCACCGACAGTGAAACAGATTAAGAATGTATACAAACTTTGGCATGTGTTATAGCAGCTGCCTCTCACATTTCTGTGTACCACTTTGCTAATTGCAAATAATTCTGGAAATGTGATAGAATAAAAAGGTACCAGTTTAAAACTAAGCAAAATTTGTCTGATGCCATATATCAGACAATAGTACATGTAAATAAAGCAGAACAGTTCTGCAAACAGAATGCTCACTGGGACCAGCATTTGGCACTGACTGTTCCTCTTTAATGTTCAGCATTAGTACCTTAGATGGATTTTTCAGAGATGCATATCATTTAATATTTTTATGTAGCATGTCTTTGCCATTCAACAGAGAATAAAACTGCCTGTAGACAGATGGTGCTAATTTAGCTGTGCATTGCCGAGCTGCATGAAGCCGACTGCTTGAATAATGTGAATACGTATTGAGCTTGCCTCAAAGTTCCATCATCATTTCTGAGAGAGAGAGAGAGAGAGAGAGAGAAAGAGAGAGAAAGAACTAAGGAAGTAATGGAAACCTGAAAGATCTTCTAAAACAAACAAAAAAAAAACATGTTTACCTGCCTTCATCACCTTTGTTGGTATTGTTGAATTTTTATGCAGCAGAGCACACTTCTTAATACTGTCTTTATTTCATTTTGTATATAAAAACCTCATAAATAATGGAAAATCAATGCACAAGGATACTTTTATTTAAAAAAAAAGACTATCAAGAAGTTGTGTTTAAGCTGCCTTGAATTTCACAGCATAATACCAAGCTGCAAATAAAACAGTTTAAGTTGTACAGCTCCCACTGTAATATCATACCTTACCCTTCGAAGTGTAAAGATATATTTTAATATTTGTCAGTTAATTTATCACACCCTACCCTTCAAAGTATAATTATGTATTTTAATATTTAATTAGTACTGTTGTAATTAGCCAAAAAGGTCTGGCAGTAAACAAGGTGGCAGAGCAAAAATATTACTTTAATGAGAGTAGAACAAAATTATAGGCCAAATTCCAAAGAGCTGCTAGTCTGCCCTGATTCCAAAAGAGCTGCTGTCAGTGTAAGTGACTTACATTTGTGTAAGGCCACTCTATAAACAAGTTTACGCTGGGGACCAGATTCTGAAAGACTTGTTTTGAGCCTGCTCTCAGTGTAAGTGGTCACTTATACTGACAGCAAATATTTTTGATCAGGCCCCATATATTTATTTTTTTTCTGTGCTTTCTCCATTGCATATTTCTAAGTGAAGCTATGTGAAGAAACATCAGGAACCTAGCAGAAAATCTCATGTTTTCGGTCTGTGATAGGCAGTAATTAACCTGGAGGTACTATGGGAACCGCTGAAATTTCACAGCTGTCTTGACTTGTGCTGTTTATGCTGACATTGAGTACAATCAAGAGAATAATTTTTTTCCCTGCAATCTGGGCCTGGCTGGTGTAAGCAAAAGTTACACAGTTACTGATGCAGAAGAGTGATGAAGAGCATATCAAGCGGTGCTGCATGATTTAGATTCTAAGATGGCTGTTGAAATTTTGTGTTCACTTTTTCTTTTCCTTAATTCACTTGCTAAAAAACATTGAGCCCGCATTCATATATTGTTTTTTTGTGTAATACAGTACATTGCCTCACAGCAAGAGGTTCTCCGGTTCGATCCTCGGCTGGGGTGCCTTCTGTGCGGAGTCTGCATGTCCTCCCTGTGGTCGCTTGGGTTCCTTCCAGGTGCTCCGGTTTCCTCCCACATCCTGAAGACATGCTGTAGGTGGATTGGATACTCTAAATTGGCCCTAGGCAAGAGTGCATGCATGTGTGTGCCTTCTGTGGAAGGTTGGGCGCCGGGCTGGCAACTCAACACCGTAAAACTCCACTGCCAATCATAAGCGGATAGATGATCCGCTGTGGTGACCCCTAACTGGGAAAAGCAGAAATAAGAAGAAGTGTAATACAGTACATACTAAAGTACTTTACCTATCATACTTAGTCTGGTAGTGAAGTGACTATGTATGGTAGCACATGTATGTGCATTAATATAGCAATGTATGCACATTAACACAAACAAATATAGTCTGGAATTGTATAAACCAGTTTTATGGGCAGAGGGATACTGTCTAAAATATTGGTGTGTGTGTGAGGGGGAATCAGCTTTCTCTTCACAAAGAGTACCTTCATTTACTTCTACTTGGACATACACCATAGTTGACACTATCAGCAAGAGGTGTAGAAGACACTTTGGAAGACTGCATCACCTGAAAAATGGCACAACTCTGTAGTATAATAAGTGCCACAGTCAGATGACAGTGTCTTGAGGTAAGAACTTAGCCCCTGCAGGGGACTAGAGCCCATGACCTTCTGATCCAGACAAGTATCTGCAACCATCTGTGTCAGATTGGCACATAGCACTGAGGAACTGTTTCCTTTTTTTGACCTTTATTGTAGAATGATTCAGTGAACTGTCTGAATGATCTATTTCTTTTTGTTGTGAACTATATTATAAAGGACTTTCAGTAGCTACAGCTGCAACTTCCAAGTAGCTGAAGATGACTCAGTACAAATAAAATATGTCACATTATAGAATCATGGACTTACAAGGCAACGTGGACATGTGGCTGTTTAGACCTCACCAGTACCCACCCTTAGATTTTACCTCCTTTTCCAAGGAGCAATAGGACAGTCATACCAGGGGTAAGTTTATGAATACTCATCCAATTGCTTCTTAAAGGAAAATAGTGTGTCATATCTTAGATCTGAAGAGGAAGTTTATTCTAGAGAGGGCGATAGTTTCTGCATAATCAGTCTGTCTCTCCACAGTTATTTGTTTGTTTACCAAAGCGAGTTCAGATCTCTTGTTCTAGTGTTCATAGGACTGTTTGATTTGTGGAAAAGTAAGAGATATTGGACTGTCAGATTCCTAATGGCCCGAAAAGCAAGGCACAGCTTGCCCCTAAGAACTTTGTAGCACACTGAATGCAGGTATAAGGACTTCAGCCACATGTACTTATAGCAACTACACTTTGCGATCAGCTATGCAAGACAGAAAGTCTTCCTGTACACAACTGCAACACGATTGGCCAAGGAGCAGGAGTTATCTACCCATGTTTCAAAGTCTCTTACAACATAACTTTGGAGTGGGGTGTTTGCTATAATATAAGCTGGATGAAGGGGTTGTTTCCCAAATGAAAAATATTGCAGTTTTTAGCATTAAGCTTTAGCCCATTGTCAGTGTGACAACTATTATGGTACATGGGTAAGTTCATTTGTAGCTTCTGCATGTCAGATGGGGATTCATGTATAAAACCTCATTTTACAGTTGTTGGCAAAATTGGTTAATCAGAATTTGAGTTTTGCCTTGGGTATCAGAAAAGTATATGTCAAATATCAAAAGGTTTTAGTATAAAACCCTGTGGTACCTGTCTGGTTACTTTTGATGCTGTCTGAGGCTGAACCTACCACCCTCTAAGTGTGTGTCCTGTCCATCAGCCACTTAGGTGTCCATCTAACTAGATAGGCATGGATTAAAGGCTAGCAAATTTAATTATACAAAGGGCATAAGAAAATAAAAGCAAAAGAGAAATGTGTGACTTGCTTTGTCTATATGTGTATGCTGTCATTCATTTCCACTAGGATTCTGTAATGTCTGCCCCATCCTAGCTTAATCTCTTTTATTAACTGGGCTACTCTCACCACTGGGAAGTAAGTTGTGGCTGGATACTGATTTACAGTGACGTATATGTTCATTCATAAAGTTTAGTTGGCAGCTGGCTATACACTTATGAATATGTTTATTCACAGACTTCCTGTGTTGGCTAGTTGTGGCAGCATAAGAAATGTATGATGGAATTTTTTAGACGAGAAAGTTCTTAATCAGATGAGTATAATATTCTCAGCACAGAAGTCTAGAGCAAAGTCATCAGAGGCATACAAAAACAGAAAAATTATTAGTGACAAAACTGTGAACTAAACAGAGTATTAAACACAAGATGACAGAAATATAAATTTAAGTAAAACAGATTATTAGAAAAGATATTAATGTTCATGGTTTCTGGGAACTTTGCTGGCACTGCTTGCTTTTTTTTTCATTATCTTGTATGTTGTTGTTTGTCTTTCGGCTTTTTCCCGGTTAGGGGTCACCACAGCGGAACCCCGGTCCGCTAATGATTGGCAGTAGATTTTCACGAATGCCAAGGCGCCAGCTCGACGTCCAACCTTCAACGAAGGCACACCCATTTACACATGTCTTTCAAACACCCACCCAACCGCGGGGAGGACATGCAGACTCTTATATATCTTTCCAAAAATGCAAACTAAAATGAGAAATGTAGTAACATGACCCCATTTCAAACAGCAGATATGGAGAAAGATGTTTGCCAGCTTAAGGGACATTTAACATAACATATTTTAATAATTTGTTGATTGATTAAGCACATTGATCTCACTTGAACCCTTTTCAGCCATGACCTCAGGAAAGAAAGAAAGGCAAAATACAATGACAGATAAAGTACAAATGCTCAAAACAAAATGATACAGACAACAGGAAACCTACTTTGCTGATTGCTTCACTCATTATGTAATTTTGAGATAAGTAAAATGCTCAATGAATGATTTATCAAAAACTGGTTATTTACTAACAAGCTTGTAGAACACATAAATATTGTACCGAAAGCATACTCATCAAATTTCTCTAGACTGTATAAATATCACTTACGTTTCCTCTGAAAACAGACCACATAGAATTAATGGGATCATTCCAGTCCAAAAAGTAAATAATTGATACAAATAAATATTCACTGTTCCAAAAATTATTGACAGATTTAGATTTAAAGTATATCTGTAAACAGAAATATACTGCTGTCCTTCAGATAGTCAGGGAATGCCTTAACCTTCGTTCATGTTTTCTAGTGCTTCTGCTAACACTTTAAGAGCTACAAAATACAAATGCCTAATCACAATATACGTTTCTAAATTCCAGTTTTGTTGTTGAACATTTCTGTCTGGCTTTTGAATTAGTTCCACAATATTTTGAGTTGTTTTTCTGTATTGTACTTGTAAAAGTATACCATGTATAAACCCTCTGCCAGTCAAGATTACAGCAGAGCTCTTGGCTCAGTCCTTCTCCTGGTTAAACAAACTGTAAGATAAGCGTCCATACTGTCATACCCATAACATATGAGCACAAAAAAGGGGACGCAGTGTCAGTGCCCTGTGAAGGCTGTGAAGAGATCAGAGCTGTGGTTATACAAACTTACTGATGGATACTCTGCCCTGTCAAAAGTAAGCTTTTACTTGAAACGAGAGCAGAGGTTGATGAATGATTGCCAAGCCCTCATCTAATTAAAAATCCATCCAAAAAGTCATGAAAAAATAACTTTTCATAACAAATGTCCAGAAAGTATTCATTCAGGTGCACAGCAGAAGTGATTTCAAATTACCACAGAAACCTACAAGTCATTATAGTTAATGATGGCGATACATTTTTTTTTTTTTGCTCAAGAATCCCCACACTGTTGACAGCATGAGCAGAAAAGGTTGCTTAGATCTGGATACAGTTTTATAATGAATGAAGCTGTTCAATCAGATTTTTCCCTGGGTAGAAGACTTTTTGATTCCACTTTGAAAATGAAGAAAATGATGAAGCAATTTTCCGTTTAAAACCATGTAATAACTCACAGGCTGCAGGAGTATTAATTGCAGTGGCAATTCAATATGTTTCTATCAGCATGTATTAGCAGTCCTGTCCGTGATAGCACTGACTGTAATTAAGAAAACAGTGTTTTTTTTTCCATCTTCCAGACAGAAGGTGGGTGATATTTAATCATGATGTGTGAGTATTGGAATAGAGAATGGCAGCCTTTGTGGGAACTTCCCCTCGAACGGAATTGCAGTTCTGGTTGGGGGGTAAAATTTAAACAGAAAATAAAAGGAGGAAGCAATTAAAAAAGAACTGTAGGGCAGTAGGAAGACAGAGATAAAGCAGTTTCATGTTATGCAATTTTCTTTCAGGTAGACCTTCAGAGGTGGTTTCATCTTAATAAAGTAATGCTCAAAAAGGTGATTGTCTAAAAATAATTAAAAATATCCATCTATTAAAAAAAAAAACAAGATGCTTTTAACAAAAAGTTATATTTATCGTTAAAAATAATAAAGGTGTGCTTGTTGTTCTGGAGACCACATGAAATACTGTGAAATGTCTTGATTGTAATGTGTTCATCTGTATTTTATTTTTGATCTAACTATAAACATCATCAGCTCAATTGTTTAAATCCCTGAAGCAGCTTTTATTAATGAAGGTAAGCTTTTAGAATTTCAGCATTTTTATTTCATGTAAGATTCTAGGCTTCCACATATTTTAGTCTAGGAATAAAGAACATGGTTACTAACTCACTAGGTGTGCCATTGTTGAAACAACTTACATAATGGTATATCCTTACGGAGGTGGTCACTAAGAACACCCCATGTCAACTCCTTAAGCTGAAAAATGGGCATCTAAGCTAGCCACAGGAAGGCAAAATGCTAAACCACTCATATACTACCTGTTGCTAAGTGAATATGCTCTCACATGACTGCCAAGGTACATAAGTTAACGGCAAGCAGTAAGAAATCTTAATTTATTACAACATTCTGTATCACTGACAATAGGGTTGGGAGGGTGGCCTAATGGTTAAGGTATTTGCATTACAAACACAAGGTGCAGGGTTTAAGTCTCACAACGAATAATTGGCTAAGCTTAAAATGGCTCGAAAGGACAGTTAGTTTAGTACTAACCTATGAACCTACTGAATGCATCTGTAGGCAAACTGCTTCCTCTCAGCTTGTCTTTCTTGCTCACAACTCAGGAAAAAGCAAATGCAGAAATTCATCTGAAAAAATAAAGAAAACAAAAAAGATTAGTATAGTCAAACCATCACTTCCTTGTTTGTGTGTTTGCCTGTTTATCTATCACAGTTTTATAAACATATACAATCCTCTAAACTAAAGCATTTTTAAGTGGAATCAAGAATGGAAGCTCTGTACATAGACTATACATAAACTGCAAACAGAGAAATTCAGATAACAAAGGCTATGTTAGGAACTACACATAAAAGAAAACTACAAAAACAAAACATTATAACAGTAAGTAACATGGGATGACATGGTTTGGCCATTTATAATTACCAAGGTACACTTGTATAAGGTAAGAATACTGTTGCAGCTAGCTGAAGAATATAATCAGATATTATATGTTTTTTTTTCATTTATCTGAGTTGTGTGGAATGATTATATAGGGTAAGATGTGTCAGGTTTTTAATTAAATTTTAGTATATCTTTTTCAAAAAATAAATAATTTAGTCTAAAACATGTATGCCATGATTTCAATGAGTATGCCTGTCTAAGCTCTTGGTAAGGAAAGCCCAAAGTTATAGGTGAAGAAGAAGGCTCCATATCTTTGGGCTGCATATGGAATGGCAGGGATATTTGCAGACTAAGATATTTTGATTGAAGAGAGACAGATTTTATACTGCCTGTGCCACTACCTCCTGCCCATGTATCATTTTAAATGAGACGTGGTCACTTTGTTGACAGGGATCGATTGGACATCAGTGGTTAAAGTGTTCCTCCTTTGGGAGATTGCAGTGATGAAAGATTTTTCTCTTGATACTGTGTCATGTAAAAGGTACCAGTCAGATGGATGAGATTCCGTAGGATGAAGGTAGTGCTCACAAACAGAGGTATCTGCCAATAGGCTGAGTAGTTAGAAGTGTGCACTTAGCTGGAAACCTGCTAGATTATTTCAGATACTTAGCCTTCCCAGCATTTTCACAGACCAAGTCAGGAAGAAGAACAGGCTCTGCCACCAGGTGAATGGTATCTCAAGTCATACAGTTTTTTTTTTTTGACCGTATAGGATCCAAAAACTCTTGTCTATGTTGCAGAAAGTAGAGGCAGTGTGGTATGAATAGGGCATTTGCTGGTACAGATAAATACCAAGATATGTAAAAGAAAACAGGTCTCTTGTTTGGTTAACTCGCCCAGCTGTGAGGAAACAAGTTTCTATTTAAGTCCTATTTCCTATGACCTAACAGCACAGTGGGTTTAGGTTTAGGACTGACCTGTTGTCTAATACCCGCATTTCCAACTTAGTTAGACTTTGATGCAGATGCTTCTTTATAGTGGTTTGCATGTTCCAAGAATGTAAAGGCCGCAGTATTTATATATTATGTCCGTTCTACTGTCAAGACTATTATTTAACATTTTAATAAGTAATATGGCTGCAGAAATAGAGGGAATGCTATGCCTAATGCAGATAACAGCAAGATGTTATGTGATCCTATCTCGCCTACATTTTGTACTGATGGGCTCGGAGCCGATCCCTCGGCTCCGACTCGGCACGCTTATGCTATAGAGTGAGGCCTCTTATTGGCTGAGCTATCTTTATCCCAGGATGCACCACCACTAATCCCCCAGATCTCGTTTGCCGCTTACAAAGCTTAGACGTGGTTTCAACTTGGCTGGGCTAAGTACTATTTATTTAGGCTTTTTCCTGTCAGAAATTTGCTTGATTTAAATCCAAAAGCTGTTTTAACGGCTATTGTTAGTATACGAGTGTGTGTTGGTAGTTTTTGTTGAGGTTTTCATGTTTTTTCCTGTCAGGGAAGGTTTCCCGTTTAAGTTAGAGGGGCCTTCCCCTGTTGTTTCTACTACCTTAGTTTTTGTGTGTGGGTCAAGTACCCGTTTAAGTTAGAGGGTCTTGACCCTCTCTATCTCTCTTTCTTTTGTGAAAAGTTTTGTCTTTTTTCTTGTAGTCTAAAGAAAAAAAAAAAAAAAAAAAGTTTTAGTTTTAGTTTAAAATATTAACACTAAAGTAGGGATATTTTTTCCTGTGACAAACCCTTCTTCTAGTTGTAGACAACTGTGTTTTGACTTGACTATGTCTAAAGAACACAAACCCTCCGGGTTTAAGAAATGCACGAGGTGTGGTTTTAAAATGTCCATAACGGACGACCACTCCTCGTGCGTCTATTGCTTAGGTGCCAAGCACCTACAAGAATCATGTAGTGTGTGCCACGCTTTCTCATCAAGAGTCCTCCAGGAGAGGAAGAACAAATTAATCCTCAAGGGATTAATCAAGCCTTCCTTTGAGGAGGCTTTATCTTCCTCTCCGTCTCCTTCTAAAAAGAAGAAAGCGTCGGCTCCGACCAGTCAGTCGGAACCGACCACTAAAAAATCTAAGCAGACTTCTCCTTTGGCTCCACGGACTTCGGAGCCGAGGTCGGAACGGTCTGCCTCGATGCCTCCAGCCTTGACCCCTCTGGTTTCGGAGCCGAGGTCTGGGGCATCGAGAGGCGGGTCACCCTCATCAGCTGCACTGATATTGGAACCGATAAGGGTTATCGGCTCAGACTCTTCCCCCTCGGAGCCGAAGTCCTTATCGGCACAGAGGGAAATTTCCTTGAGATCTTCCTCGGAGCCGATAGTTGTTGAGTCCATTCGGAGCCGGTCCAAGAGCCCTTCGGAGCTGATGGAGAAATCGGTTCGGGCCCGATCGGTATCCTCTAGATCATCCAAGATGTCTGATTTGGACATCGACAGGGTGCTCCTTCGACTCTTCCAGTCTCCGGTGTTCCAAAAACTAGTTTCGGCTCCAACCCATTCGGCTTCGGAGCCGATGGTCCACTCCCCTACTGTGGTTCCTCCTCCAACAGCTTCGGCACCGTTGGAGCCAGTGCTGGTGGAACCTGTGGAGGTGTTAGGGTCGGGCCCGACCCTTGCTCCAATTCCGGCTCTTGGGTCGGAGTTCAGTACACGGACTTCTTCCTTCGGCCCTGGGGGGGAGGCTTCGGGATTGATGCTTTCGGTCACAAGTCTCCCTCTTGGTGCGTCGGCGGCGGGAGTGCCGTCCACTGTCGTGGCCACAGAGGTGGGACCCTCCCAGGATTCTGGTGGTCCCGCCTTCAGGGCTATGAGGAGTGCATTAGCCAAATCTTCCTTGGCTACCTCCACGGTTTCCCCAGCTCCTTCCCTGCATACGGAAACTGGGTCATTGGCAGTCCCCCTGTCCTTAGACAGCGGAGCCCCGGGGCCTCAGGTTACCCCCACTGGGGTTTCTCCCCCTCCTGGAGGTCCTTCTGAAGCCTCTTCGGAAGAACCCCCCAGGAAAAGATCGTGCAAGAGGAAGCACGTTGACTCCCCTGATGAGTCTCTAACATCCGACACTGATCTCGATGATGCAGAGGGGTCCCCTAAGTCGTCCTCGAATGATGTCTCTTTTGCAGACATCCTTGAAGCCCTAAAACAACGAGGCGGCTGGCAGTCCAAACCTCCCTCTGCTGATGAGTCGGTGTTCCTGAAGGCCTTCGGGGCTCAGCCCTCCGCCTCCTGGGTGTCTCCGCCCTTCGATGAGCTCTTGGATTTGATCTGTCGAAGGGCGTGGGAACACCCAGACTCTGTGGAACCGGTGCCTGCTCGTCCGAACAAGTTCCTCTCGGCGCCCCCTGATAAAGAGTTCCTAACTAAAGGTGTGGCTGTAGATGCTTTGGTGGTGGCATCTGCTACCCAGCAAGATGTAGCAGAGGCTTCGACGTCCGTCCATCCTCCTAATAAGGAGTCTAGGAGCATGGATCGGTATGGAAAGCGCACCCTCAGTTCAGCGGCCTTTACACTGATGTCCTTGAACTACCTTACGCACTTTACCAGATTTCAGAGGGATCTGATTAAGGAGCTATCCGATACCCTCTTGGGTAACCTGCCTGAGGAGCTGGCCCAGACAGTTGGCTCTCAGCTGGCTACAATGTCGTCCATTTCGAATTCGTCCATGAGGCTCATTTCTTATGCGGCCGAAGGGGCGAGTAGAGCGGGTACAGGCATTGCTCTACGGAGACAAGCCTGGCTCCGCCTGTGTCATTTCGCGGAGGCCTTTAAGTCTTCATTTGCCGATGCCCCCTTTGATGGGTCCTCCCTGTTTGGACCCAAGGTAAAGGACACACTAACCCGCTGTGAACAGGAGGGTAAGACTCTGACTGCCGTAGGGGCACGATTTTCCACTCCCTTCGCCTTATCCCAAGGCTAAAAGAGGAGGGAAAATGTGGTTCCGTAGATCTCAGAAGCCTTACCCCTCTCAGCAGGAGGATTCCCCTTCCAGAGGCAGAGGAGGGGGAAATTCTTCCGGAAGACGCCGTCCCAGAGGCGGCAGAGGCCCTCGCAACACTGGAGACCGCGAGTCCTTTCGTGGCTCTTCAGCCTTTCATAGTCCCTGAGGGATTGCCCGGCTGTGCTGCTCCGGAGCCAGTCGGGGGTCATTTCTCGAAGCACCTAAAGGCCTGGGAAGGTATCACTCAGGACCGATGGGTGCTTCGGATTATCGCCGGAGGTTACTCCATCCCATTCTCTCACCCCCCCCCAGTCCAAAAAAATCCTGGACCCGCCACCCAGTCAACGGGATACCGCAGCCTCAGAAGTTTCAAAGCTGCTGCAAAAAGGAGTCATCCAACCGGTCCCCACAGACCAGATCGGATTAGGGACTTACTCAAGATTCTTTTTGGTGCCAAAAAAGACCGGGGACTTGAGGCCCATTTTGGACCTCAGCATTCTAAACCGCTCATTCAGAAAGTCCAAGTTCCGAATGGTCACCCTACAAACCATTCTCCCATTGCTGGAGAAGGGTGTTTGGATGTGCTCCATAGATCTCAAGGACGCTTATTATCATATCATGGTACATCAAGCGTCCAGGAGACATCTGCGCTTCAGCCTAGGAGGCAGTCATTTTCAGTTCCGTGCGCTGCCCTTTGGTCTCACCACAGCCCCCAGGGTGTTCACCAAGTGTTTGGCAGTCGTGACTGCTCACCTGAGAAGTCTAGGATTCCAGGTGTTTCCGTATCTAGACGACTGGCTCCTAACTGCCACCTCCAAGCATCTACTTCTGCGGAGCCTACAAGCCACCATATCACTGGGCAATTCCCTTGGAATCACTTTCAATTGGCCAAAGTCTGTGTTGCTGCCATCTCAACGAATAAGATTCATAGGGGTAGAGATAGACTCAAACCAAATGCGGGTCTATCTACCTACAGACAGAATAGAAACCATACAGACTCAAGTTCGAGCCTTACTTCCCAGGTCCAAAGCCCCAGCCAGAATGGTCCTGCAGCTATTGGGATCCATGTCCGCCACGGTTCTTCTAGTCCCCTTGGCAAGGTTGCACATGAGAATTCTTCAGTGGCTTCTTTCAGCTCAGTGGTCCTTTCAGGAACTCCCCCTCAGTCACCTTGTATGGATCACGGAATCTTGCAGACAGGACCTTCGCTGGTGGCTAGTGCCCTCCAACTTGGATCAGGGATGACCCTTTGTTCTACCTCCTCCGGCGGCCACTTTGACCACGGACGCCTCCCAGATGGGGTGGGGGGGGGCATTCCCTGGGCAGGTCAGTCCAAGGCAAATGGTATCCGGAAGAGACTTTGCTTCATATCAACATCTTAGAAATGAGGGCAGTACTTCTGTCCCTTCAAGCCCTTCACGATTATCTCCCTCAGGGCGTAATTGCTGTTCACTCAGACAACATGTCAGTTGTTTGGTACCTGAACAAACAGGGAGGGACCAGATCCTATCCTCTTTGCAGAGAAGCCATGAGAGTTTGGGAATGAGCAGTCTCGACCAAACGCTTCCTAGTGGCTACTCACATACCGGGCAAGTCCAATGTGATAGCCGACAGATTGAGCAGAACCATCCTCTCTCCTCACGAATGGTCACTGAATATGACAGTTGCAAGTCAGATTTTCAGCAAATGGAGAGTTCTGTGTTGCGACCTCTTCACGACTCCTCTGAATGCAAAGTGCAAAGAATTCTTCTCCCTAACCCCGGCTCCGGGGAAGAGCCCCATGGACGCATTAGTCCATCCTTGGCCCACCGGCTTGCTTTATGCCTTCCCTCCAGTTCCTCTCCTTCCCAGGGTGATTCAAAAGGCATCTCTCTTGGGGAGCAAAATGATCTTAATTGCTCCTTATTGGCCTCGTCAAGTGTGGTTCCCCTATCTTTGGAAACATGCCCTGGAAGGTCCATGGTTCCTGGATCAGATCCCAGACCTGCTGGTTCATCAGTCGGGACTATTCCACCAGTCCCTACACACCTTAAAATTGACGGCTTGGCTCCTCCTCTTCCGACGATAGTCAGGAGTCATACATTAGATCCAGATGTTGTACACATATTATCTTCGGCCCATAAGTCTGCTGCAAAGAAACTGTATTCTAGCAAATGGAAAAGATTTGCTATTTGGGCTCAACTCCGGGGCCTGGACCCCATTTCTATTCCCGTGGCAGAAGTACTAAAATTTCTGACTTCTCTTTTCAATCAAGGCTCTTCAGTTTCTACCATCAAGGTACAATTGGCAGCAATTTCTAATTTTCACGAATCCATGGACCCACCTTTAATGAGCAACAGATTGTGTAAGACCTTCTTGAAAGGTGCTGCTCTATTAAGACCTCCGATTTCTCATCCTGCACCTCCATAGGATCTCGATATAGTGTTACCCGCCTTGACTTCTTTCCCCTTTGAACCAGCAGCTACATGTGATCTAAAGTTTCTATCATGGAAGACAGCCTTTCTGGTGGCGATTACTTCTGCCAGAAGAGTTTCAGAGCTTCAGGCTTTGTCAGTAAAACCCCCGTACTTGGTTTTTCACAAAGACAGAGTATCCCTCAGGCCAAATCCTTCCTTTGTCCCTAAAGTTTGTTCTAGTTTCTGCTTACAGCAATCGTTAGAGCTTCCAGTTTTTTTCCCAAAATACTCTAACAAAGCGGAGTTCATATTCCACACACTAGATGTCCACAGACAGTTACGTATTTATTTAGATAGGACCAAACAAACAAGGAAAACAGATCAGTTGTTTGTATCCTTTGCAGACAATAAATTGGGCAAAGCTGTCACAAAGGTCACTATTGCCAAATGGATCAGGGACTGTATTACTCAAGCTTATTTTTATTCTAACAAAGAGCTTACCCTCTGTCAAAGCTCATTCTACAAGGGCTATGGCTACTTGATAGCATTTCATTCTAAGCTTGCTATTAGTGACATTTGTGCTGCGGCTACATGGTCTTCCCGCACCTTTATTTCCCACTACAAATTAGATGTGGCATCTAGAGGACGAGCTTCATTTGGTTCCACAGTGCTCAGGAGTGTTTTCCAATGAGCCACCCGGGATTTAGGTGCTAGGGACGCTGTCCCATCAGTACAGAATGTAGGCGAGATAGGATCACATAACATCTTTTAGTTATGTACTCACCATAACTTTAGATGTTTGGGATCCATCTCCTACATTCCTAATAACCCACCCTCCTTCCCCTTCCTTGGAGATCAGAGGATATCAGAAGGTCCGAATCCTGTTGTTTCATCTTGAAACATCTAACAATGTTATATAAACAAGTTGTGCATGTGAGCATGAATGCGGACAAACAAGATCTGGGGGATTAGTGGTGGTGCATCCTGGGATAAAGATAGCTCAGCCAATAAGAGGCCTCGCTCTATAGCATAAGCATGCCGAGTCGGAGCCGAGGGATCGGCTCCGAGCCCATCAGTACAGAATGTAGGCGAGATGGATCCCAAACATCTAAAGTTATGGTGAGTACATAACTAAAAGTTCTTTAACCAATGGCATGCAGAAACAACAGGGTCTCAGTAATGGGGTCTGATTTAAGAATGCTGGGCAAATGACCTACACAGTGGTACATGAAACCTACTGCCAGTAATGTATAGCTATATGCTTCAGGGATGGCAAACAAAGCAAGAAGTATCATAGTAAAACAACAGTTATCAGTGGGATGATTAGGATCTAGGAATACAAATGTGTAGCAGGCAAAGATGACACAGTATTTATGCATTTACTTACTTGTTTATTGACATTTGATTACTGGGAAATTCCGACTGGGTGGAAGCCCATTTTCAGCAGAGGCCTGGGGAGAAAAGGTCCAAATTATTACCAACATTTTAAAAACAAATAATTTTACAATCTTCAAAAATAAAACAAAACATTTGTAGTTTAAATAATTCTAACACGTTAGACATAATATAAAAACATTGTTTAAGAATAGATACAAACTGTATGACAATCATTTAATATCTAGAGAAATTTTAGACAGTTTGTAGAGAAATTAAAGATAAGTCAGTCTAATACAAACAAAAATTGATATATGAAATGAGGGAAAAATAGGCTTATGGTATATTTAGAGAGAAAGTCAGGGAAGAGAGTTTTATAGAAGTAAGGAAGTAAGTGAAGAAGGAAGAGTAAGGAATGAAAAGGTACTTGTTCACATTTAGGGATATAGTTTATCCTGGTTTTGAGCAATATTAATGCTAAATTTTTGTGCAGAAACAGATGACCTACTGGAATTCAAAACAGAAAAAACTAAAACAATGCTTCACTAAAGGTGCTTTGCAAAATAAGACATTAGAGACTACGGGCCGGATTCATGAAGGCTTGCATGGAGTGTAAGAGTAGTGTAAGACGGCAGACAGGCAATATGTCTGCCGAGCGATTCAGCAATAGCCGGCAGGGGCGTGCATGAGAGCTTCTAAAGCTACTCTTGCACGGACAATGTTATGGTATGCAAATTACCTCATTTGCTGCTGAAAGCTATGCAAATGAGGTAAATTTGCGATCCAGGAAACACTAACCTGTCCGTGTAAGAGTAGTGTTATTTGCAGAAATGTACTCCGTTGGTAATGGAGTACTGTTCTGCAAATAGCTAAATGGAGCTATGACAGCTCCGAATAAAGAATGCATTTAGTTGAGGAAGCATGCCAAAGGTCAAATATAAGGCCATTGGCATTTGCAAATGTTGTAAATCCTTAAAAATCCCCCGATCGCCGATGTTTAAGCATAGAGCAGCGCCGCACAAACATGCTGTGCTTTAAATAAAATGAAAACAATTGAAAAATAGCCAAAAATGGGCATTTTCCCTAAAAAGCTTGTTCTGCCATGCAGGTGAATGGCAGGCTGAAAACAACATGGCCACTGAGTAGTGGTTGCTAAGGGGGGAAGCTCAGTGTGAGAGATGTAACCAAGCATTAGTAGGCAATCCTATGCAAATGAGGATAAGGATAGTGAATCCCAATTTTCCCTGGTATGTGAGCCATGTCCTTAGAGTGTAAGTGTAGGAGTAGGGGAGTAGTAGAGTAGAAGACAGATGACATCATGAGGGGGTATGTCTGAAAGACTGTAAGCTAATTGGAGCACAGTGGCTGGTGTTTGCCCTGAGTTGCTCAGGATTGCACGAGGCGTGTCTACAGTTGTCCTAGCTGAAAACAAGAAACCAAAGGTGTACGCTGTGGATATATCTAAAATTTCTTGCAAATGTTCTTACACCATGTGCGCGCGTGTGCGCTTGTTTGCGTGGCACTGGCCCATGTGGAAAAAGAAAGGGAAAAGGAAGGAAAATAAGTAGTAGGAAGTTAACCAAGGAGAACTAGCAGAGCTGCCAGGTGAAATATATCAGAATCAGCCGATTACACAGGCAGTAGACTAGCCCAGCCTAGCACTTTAAACTCTGCAAACAGCAGTCTACCCTGTTTTTTCACAAGAACTCTGCAACACTGCAGTATACAAAGAGTGAAAACTTAAAAAGCTTAAGTCTGACAAAATGTTAGGGGCTGCTATTGCTATCATAAACCAACATGTGCAAGGTGCTGAGGGTGGTGATGTCATGAATGCTGCTGAGCAACCCACAGTGAGGAGACGGAGAAGAATGTACAGACCCAGGGTAACCTACCAGGGGCTACATGAGCTGGAGATAGTGGAGTGCTATAGAGTGGACAGAGACCTCCTGCAGCAAATTGTTGAGCTGTGCCGGCCATGCCTCACACACAGAACCAACAGAGGTGAACCCATCCCAGTGGATACCAAGGTATGTGTTAGCCTATGAATACTAGCTACAGGTACCTTCCGGAGACCAACTGGTGATATGATGGGGGTTTCACAGGCATCAGCATCCGGGGTACTGCACCAGTTCCTGGATGCCATGTCAGCACATGTCGGTGAGCATGTATATTTACCCAATTCCAGTGAGTCATTGACCAGCAATATGCATCTTTTCCACCAAATAGTAGAATACCCTGAGGTGGTGGGTGCAATAGACTGCATGCACATACACATCAAAGCACTACCCGTTAAGCAGGGTAGTGTCTACATCAACTGCAAGGGCTTCCCCTCCATCAACTGCCAGGTCGTGTGTGATGCCCAGGGCATAATAATGAATGTGTGTGCTGGCTGCCCTGGAAGCTATCACGATTCCCACATCTGGCATCTGACGCATCTGTACCAGAGATTTGCCAATGGGGACATCCCTGACAGTCACCTAGTGGGGGATGCTGGATACGCACTGGAGCCGTGGCTGATGACACCCATCAGAAATGCACACACACCCGAACAAGAACTCCATAATGAGGCACACGCACAAACAAGAAACATTATTGAGCGTGTGTTTGGGATGCTCAAGTCACGGTTCCGGTGCCTGGACACATCTGGTGGAGCCTTGCAGTACTCACCAACTACATGTACCCAAATTGTCATGGTATGTGCCATGCTACACAATATGATCCTGTGAAAACAGCTGCAGCAGGAACAACATGGGGAAGGGCCAAACAGTCAACCACCATTGCCAAGGCCTGCACAGGCACAGCGTGACTCAGAGGAGGAACAACCTGAGCCTGCCCCAGTAGGCAGAAGGAGGCATGCCCAGTATGCCCTGGCCTTGGCAAAGAGGCAACACATAGCATATACACTGACTCAGTGGGAACCCTGGAAATGACACCTCTCTCTGACTCGCAAATACAATAAACTAACTTGACACTACCTGTTTTCAAACATGTATAGGGAGTGTACTATGTGCATCCGACATAGGTAGCCCTGCAGCACCACCTGAGGCATGATTGCCCTATTTTAAGCAATATAAAGCAGTGCTAAGCACATTTTACCACTATTTAACATATTTAAGCACAATTGCATGGAGCTGCGCGCTGTACAAACTAGCGCAATGTTGGGCAACGTTGGGCAATGTTGGGCAATGTTGGGCAAAGTCAGGCAAAGTCGGGCAAAGCCGGGTAAACATGCTCACACCTGCTTTACTGTTCCTTAACCAGTCAGGTCTGCCCAGCAAGAAAATAAAAAGCAGTGACAGGGCTCGAACTCAGGATACTGTGCACTATAGTCACTGTACTGAACCACTAAGTCATGACAGCATTTCACTGGCACAGACACAACAGGGCAATTGTAGACTAACGCAAACACAAACAAATGCTGTATCATGCCCTCTGAACTTCCCCCCAGGCCTATGCAGACAGATAACAGCAGGCCAGGCAGTGTGATGTGGGTTGGGTAGGCTATGAAGTCACAAACTAATATACATGAAATTGGAAGCTAAGTTCTGTAGTACAGTAGTATGCCTCAAGCCAGTACAATAGTCAACAGTACAGACTGAAATGGAGTACCTGACATAGCAGTGCAGGCCTAGCAAATGTGTATAAGTGTCAGGTGAACCCCTCATCCTATGTGCACCCACAGTAACAATCAGGTGTGCCCCCTGGGTACAAAATGTACAAATAATAGCTGTTCCCCCCCTGTATGTAGAAATGTTGATAAGTCTATGCAAAGCGACTCATGGAAGCCCTGCAGGCACAGCGTGCTTTCTGTCAATGTACAACACAAAGGTAAGCCCTTTAGTTAAAAACAACTTGATTTTGCACACACATATAGTATATATGTCCATACTGGGCATGCTCACACACTTCAACAAATTTAGCAAATTTCAGTCAGCAACATACTGAAAGATCATACTGGGCATGCTCACACACTTAAATAAACGAAGCAAATGTCAGTTAACAACATACTGAAAGGTCATACTGGGCATGCTCACACACTTAGGCCATGTCTGAGTACAGCAGTGGGCCACACATATCTGGCAGTTGCAGTTCTTACCCCAGAAACATGTCACTATTCACCAATCCTGCCTTGCACACACAGTTATATGAAAACAGACCCATATAATATATTGGACTCCTGTTATAATCAAACTATGTACTACATGTACTTAAGTTGTTCAAAGAAAGTGAAAATTCAAAGAAGATCAATAAATCTCCGATCAGTATTATCAATAAACAATAAGCACTCCTAACATTATCCAATCCATGTTCTGGCAAAAATATTGTCAAAGAGTCCATAGAGAACCATGAAGCTTTCTTTCGCAATGTCATATATATCAATGTAAACACACATATGTTCTGAGTCAGTGCAAACTGTAAATGAATACATGTACATGACTGACACTGCCAACATCGTCAGACAGGTTCATGCATATTTACCCTCATCTCACTGACAAAAGGACCTATTATCATACCTGAAGATTGTGAAAACACAGAAATCACATAGACAATGGTTAAACAGCACTTTCCAAACCTAAAAACACGGCGTCTATGGGATGACATGGTTTCCCTAGCTGTGTCATATGTGAACTCCAAAACAAACAGACCCTGCAACTGAACAGTCTGTTGAGACTCACCCTCTGTACAGGATATGAAACTGCATTACAGCAACATTGGGCACACTCCACAAGTGTTGGTGCACAACAGACCATAGGAACTATTGTCTTATAAGCCTATTAAGCCTGATCTGCAAGGCCATGGAGTCCATCATGATGGAACTCATAAACAGAGCTATTGTGAGCCTACAAACACCCAACCCTACACATTTTGGTTTGGTCAGGGGAAGATCATGGTTCCCAAACCTGCTAGACTGTTTTCAAGGCAGTCACCCAGGACATACATCAATGAAATGAGCTACACACGTCCCACATAGACCTTGAAAAGCCCTTTTTCAACATCCCAGACACATGTTGTATCCACAAAATCAACAACCAGTGCATAAATATTTATGTCATCTGATGGATTGCCAACTGGGGCACAGATAGATCCCACAAGGTAAGAACTATGGTCTCCTGTTCAAGCTGGTAACAACTTCTGTCCCCCATGGCTCAGTCCTGGGACCCCTCCTGTCTGGTGCATACTTTTCAGAAATACAGTCAAACACACGAGGGCTATGTTTAGCAAAGTGTGTGGATGACTGCAAAAAAGTTGTCATAATCGATGTTTGGGACAACAGAGACATCCTTAAAAAGGGTCTCAGTCAGACATATGTGGTGTAAAAATCATGGCCTTGAGCTACAGTCATAGAAATACCACATAGGTGCCAACACCCTAAATATGTAGGTGATAATAAGGGATCTATGGACACATGTGGATAGTCATCTCCACTTCCAGAAACATATTCACAAAGTGGATAGAACATCATGCTATGTGTTTCCACAAACTGTCAAAGGAGGTTCCCTCTACTCATCAGTCATCAGACCCGTCAGAGAGTACCACAACACACTTGCGATGAATCTGACTATGCACCCTCAGCAACTGGAAAGACCACTAAAGTACCTCAACAAGAAGATTACTGGCCTCAAACAGTTGCCCCATGCAACAAGACTGAATTTAACTCAATCTGTACTCTGTTGCATACTGTCTACTCAGGAGATCTCTGCCCAACAGACAGGTCCATGTCCAATGCAGAACTGATGTACATGAGCTATCTGAAGTAAACCCAAGCTCACTGTACCACATGCTCTAGGGATATCATCATCACAACATTAAATAGAACATATTGGAGGGCTACATTACTAACTCACAGACTTCCCTTGCTTTGGAGCAGGCTCCCCACTGACATTAAGCTGAGACCCTCACTGACACTCTTCCAGAGGAGCCTTGATGAGTGTATGTGAAACTGAACTGTCACACCATGGATCACTTCATCAGCTCTACTACACAGAGGCCTAGGGAACTAACTCCATGGGTGGTGATAGCTGCACACTCTGGCCATACTAATATATGCCTTCAGGCAGATAGCCTATTACCTACCCATGTACCTCTATATATATGTAGTGGGAACACAGTATAATAAGCCATAGATGGATGGGCAAAGATGTGTATAAGAGGGTGACCATGACAGGGAGCCATCCAGGACTGTCCCACCCAGCACACATCCCAATGGCATGAAAGACATGAGGTGCACATCTCTCCCACTGTACATAACAGCCACCAGTATCTGTAAGCATTACAGTGTATGTGGTCCATGTGCCTGCTGTACAACATGACTGTACAATGAAACACACATCTACTATCTATAGACATGTACCTGTCACATAGGTCCATAGGTATGTAGTAGACTATCTCCACGAAGGCATATATCAGCCTACGCAAGTTGTGCAGCTTTCACCACACCATTGGGTAGTCTCCCAAGGCCTAGTTCCAATAGTTAGTACCCTAAGCCCCTTTCTAGTGGGGCTGCTGATGTGATGCCTGGCATGAATTGTCTGTTTCCCATCCACTTATCAAGGTTACAGTTGAAGAGTGTCAGCGAGGGGTTCTGTCTGATGTACATTGGGACTCTGTTCCACAGTAAGGCAAGTGTCTGTGATGGTACTCTATCCCACCAGCATGTTGTATTCATTGTTCTGATGTGGTTCATATCCCTGGAATGTGTAGGGTGACTCAATGTTGTTATGTGTAGATGGAGCATGTTCAACAGTTATGTGTTGGACATGGCTCTGTATGTTAGGCAGAGTGTGCCTCTGAGAAGGTGGTATGCAACGAAGAACAGATTTAGTTTTACCAGTTGTGTTGCATAACACAACTGTTTGAGGCCAGTAATCCTCTTGGTGAGGTACCTATGTAGTCTCTACAGCTGCTGGATATGCTAAGTCGAGTACATCCAAAATGGTGCACTGTACTCAATGATGGGTCTGATGATGTAAGAGTAGAGTGCCAACACTACCTCTTTGGATCCTGATGCAAACCCTTTGTTGATTAGATGGGCCACATAGGATCTCCCAATCACTTTGGCAACATGGTTGTCAAAGGAAAGATGACTATGTACATGTGTCCCCAGATCCCTTATCACCTTGTCATTTTAAGGGGGTAACACCCATGTGGTAGTTTGTGGGTATTTTGTTTTCAACAAAGAGGATCACTATGCATTCCTCCACAGTGAGCTTGAGGCCATGATTCTGACACCACACATCTGTCTCATAGAGTCCCTGCTGGAGAATATGTCTGTCTTCCGGGGAATCTATTATGGCAAACACTTTATAGTTCCCAGCAAACTTAGTCAACCACAACTCTCCTGTGTTGGCATGTACATTTGAGAAGTCTATACCAAACAGGAGGGATCCCAGGACTGAACCCTGGGGGACACCAGTCGTTACCGGTGTAGAGTCTGACATGTAGCCAGCAACTCGTAATGTGTGGGATCTATCTGTGAGCCAGTTTGCAATCCATCTTGTGATGTATGGATTCATGGCCAGGTTGGTGAGTTCATCTATGATACCTGACTGGGGAATGGTGTTAAAGGCCTTAGCAAGGTATAGGTAGGCTGTGTGGAGCTCATTTCAATCATCTGTAGCCTGGGTATCTGTCAAAGAAATCCTCCCAGTTCAGGAGGCGTGGTCTGCATTTGACAAAGCCAAACTGGGGGTGCTCAACTGTGTGAAGGTTCCCAATCTCTGTATTGTTGACTTCCATTATGATTGGCTCCATTGCCTTGCAGAACACACATGTCAGGCTCATAGAGCATGAATGCCAAGGAGTTTTTGTGGCCCCACCCTTGTGGAGTGTGAAGAACATTGCTGTGCAACATTCTATGGGCACATATCCTGTAGAGAGGATGTAGAGAGAGGTGTAGGTATCCTTGATGAATATGGATACATCCTCACCCTATGTGCTATGATTCAGGTTCTGATGCTGGAAGGTATGGAATGAGTAGTATCCTGGTAGTGCTGGTGTGCTGTCTGGAGCCTTGAACTAGGTTACTGATACTGCACAGATATCAATATTCTCCATAATGAGAAGTGCCTCGAGTGTGTGCACCTTGAGGCTGAGACTTCTGGCAATGAGTAGCATTTAGCTCACTTTATGGTTATTTGTGTTGGTTACGGGGTTTGGTTTGTCCTGCATGACCGGTGTTCCACACCTGATGTCAGCGCCTCATTGGTCCCATCTGACCATAAGCTAATTACCCTACATATCCACATCCTGGACCCACACCCCGATTAAGGAAACCATGTTAAAAAATGTCTCCAAAGCCAACTTCATGCTTCTTAAGACAGAGGTGCTGAACTGCAGGACACCCATGCAGATGTACAATACAGTTACAACTACTGAATCCTTCACAATTGCACTTTATAAGCACTTATATGACTGCATGCATCATGCTAACTCAAACAGAACTAAGATGCTATCCTCCAAGAAAAGGAAGCCAATCTGGTGTTCCCCTGCCATAAACAAACTGCACAACAGAAGGAAAATACTGTTGCAAAAGAGGGTAAAATCCCATGAGGTGAGGAGCTCCATGGTCAATATCAGTAAGAAGCTGTGATCCATGATAAAATCCTCCAAAGCTAGTTATGAAAACAAAATCAACACTGATTCTAAAGACAACCAGAAAGCATTTTGTAGCTATGGCAAGAATCTCAATGGCAACACTCAGATCTTCTCTGAGTTACAGCACAATGGCACTAAATATACAGACCCAACTGATATTGCCAACATCCTGGCAGATAGGATCAGTGCTAACTTTACCCCCCTCTCACCCATGAAAGAGCACATCTCTATAACGGAAGACTGCGAAGTTGCTATCATCACGACTGCACAGGTAAAAAACACTCTCCAAAGCCAGGAACACAGCATCCATGGGACCAGATAACATTCTAGGCTGTGTTCTACACAAACTACAGAACGAACAGGCACCACACCTATGTACCATGTTCAGTCATAGCCTCACCTCAGGCTTTGTGCCTGCTGAATGGCGCACAGTGACGGTTATCCTACTACACAAGGGGGGAACCACCATGGACCCCAGGAACTAGAGCCCCATTAGCCTGATGAGCCTGCTCTGCAAGGCCATGGAATGTATCATCATATAACTTATAAAAAAAGACATTGGTAATCTCCAAACTCTGGACCACAACCATGTTGGGTTTGTAAAAGGCAGATCATGTTTCCTAAACCTGATAGACGTCACTGAAGCAGTCATCAGAACCGTAGACAAGGGTAAGGTGGTACACACAGCCTATGTAGATCTTGCCACGGCTTTCAACACCATCCCCCACTCTGGAATTACAGATAAACCCACTAAACTAGGTATAAATTGCTATGTCACAAGATGGGTTGCCAACTGGCTAACTGACTGAACACACACTGTGAAAGTAGCAGACTCCAAGTACGACTTTGGACCAGAGACAAGTGCAGTACCACAGGGTTCAGTCCTGGGTCCTGTCCTGTCTGGTATCTACTTCCCTGAAGTAAACTTTAACATGGAAGGTCTGTGGCTAATGAAGTTTCCAGATGACTGCAAACTAGGAGCCATAATCGAAACTACTGAAGATGTGGACATGCTACAAAAGGGCCTCACTGAGACAGATGCCTGGTGTCAAAGCCATGGTCTCAAGCTCAATGCCAAAAATTGCATTGTTATCCCCTTTGGTGAAAACTCTGTAGCCATGAACTACAACATAGGCGGTAGTATACTTAACACTGAAAGTGTAATAAGAGACCTTGGGTCACAGGTGGACAGTGGACACACCTGTGATAATCACATCCCCGCAGTAGTCAGGAAATCCTTCTATGTGGCACACCTCATCACAAAAGGTGTCTCATGCAGAATAGCAGAGGACATTGTTCCCCTCTACTCATCACTCACTAGATCCATAATAGAGTACAACACCCCTTTTGCTATGTACCTCACAAGACATCTACAACAACTGGAAAGCCTGCAGAAATACCTCACAAATAGCATTAGTGGCCTGAAATACATGCCATACACAGACCGTCTCAAAATGCTCCAGCTGTACTTTCTCACATATCGCCTACTCAGAGGTGATCTCTGTCTAACATACAAAGCTATGTCAAACACAGAGCTGTTGGACATGCTTCACGTAAAACATTCACAATCCCTCTGATCATCGGCCCCAAAACCCAGAGTGAAATACAAAAGGAAGTGGTGCATCCATTTACCTTATGGATACCCACACCTTCAGGTTAGTGGCACAGCATGAGGCCTTGGAGACCATGCAAGTGCAACTAACATTGGGAAAAGCTGCTTATCAGATTGTGGCCTGCTACAGATCACCTACCTTGTCTCAGGAACCTCACTCAGTATTCCTGAGAACAGTGGAAAATATAAAGGTCCCACCAAACACCATTATATGAAGAGATTACAACTACCAAAACACTGACTGGGAGAATTACTCGTGTACAACGTCCTTTGCCCAATTCTTCCTAGAGTTTAAAAACTCAAACGCTCTGGAACAGCTGGTCACCATGCCCACTAAAGGTGACAACATACTGGACCTGATCATCACCAACATGGGGTACCAGTGTTCCACAACAGAGATAAACCCCTCGCTGGCAATATCAGATCATAAAGTAATCACACTGGACATCCACATCACGCTCCCACCCCACAGTCAAGGAAACCACTGTGAAGAAAGTTTCTAAAGCAAACAGCACACTTCTCAAGACCAAAGTGAAAAGTTCAAAAGCACCCTTACTATAGGATAATGCTATACAATCTGCAGAATCATTTACAAGTGCATTCTATGAGCATCTACAGGGATGCATGGATTGAGACATGCCAAATAAAACCAAGATGCACTCCTCCAAAAATAGGAAAGCAATCTGGTGGTCGTCGCACATAAATAAGCTATACAACAGAAGGAGGGAACGAACAGATGATAGAGCAAACTTCACAAAACGAAAGGCGTCACTGATCATTGTTAGGAAAAAACAATGATCACTCATAAAATAATCCAAGGCCAGTTTCTAAAGACAAATTGTCAAGGAATATAAGAATAACAACCACAAAGCCTTTGTTAGCTAGACCAAACATTTAGGTGGCAACTCGCAAATATACTGTCATCTATTGCAAAATGGAAAAAAGATACACTGAATCAACTTACATTGCCCAAATCCTGGGAGACAAGTTCAGTGCAAACTCCCCCCCATCAACCCCAAAAGGGCCTGTGTCCATCCCAAAAGAATGCAGAGCACCAGACTTCATGGACATGCAGGTAAAAACAGCCCTCTCCAAAGCTAAGAACACAGCATCAATGGGACTGGATGGTGTCCCAGGCTATGACTTACACCAGCCCCAAAAGGAACTACACCCTCACCTACATTTACTGTCCAGACCCAACCTTACCACAGGCTATGTACCCAAAGAATGGCATACAGCAACAGTCATCCAGCTCCACAAAGGGGGTGCCACAACAGAACCAGGAAACCATTGCCCTATAGGCCTACTCAGCCTGGTCTGCAAAGCTATGGTGCAAATTATCATGGAACCCATAAACAGAGACATTGGGGACCTCCAGACACTGGACTCTACCCAACTTGGCTTTGTTAAAGGTAGATCCTGGCTCCTAAACCTAGTTGACTTATTTGAAACAGTTACCAAGGACATAGATGGAGGTGAAAGTAGTCCACACAGCCCACCTGGACCTTACTAAGGCCTTTCGACACCATTCCCCACTCTGGCATCATGGACAAGCTTACCAGCTTGAACATTAACAGCTATGTCACAGGATGGGTGGCCATCTGGCTCACAGATCAAACACACATGTTCAGAGTTGCGGGTGCCATGTCCGACTCTAAACCAGTCACAAATGGCATCCCACAGCTATTGGTCCTGGGACCCCACCTGTTCAGTAGATACTGCTCAGAGGTACAGGCAAGCACGGGAGGAGTATGGCTGAAAAAGTTAACTGTGGTCCATAATCGACTCCACGGCTGACACAGACATCCTACAGAAGGGTCTTACAGAGACAGATATCTGGTGTCAAAACAATGCCCTCAAGCAGAATGCCAAAGAATGCATAGCCATCCCCTTTGGATAAAACAAAGTGCACACAAATTACCACATAGGTGGTAATCCAGTATGTACAGAGAATGTAATAATGGCCCTGGGGACCCAGGTAGATAGTAAACTCTCCTTTGATAATCACATTGCCAAAGTGTTTACAAATTCCTTCTATGTAGCCCACCTAATGTCACCTAATGTAACTCACTTTGTCTAGTCTGATGATGTCACCATCCTACAAATATACCTGTGGAAAGAAGAACTCTCAGCAATTTGTGTAGCGAGTTGTGTAAATGTGTATTGCTCTAACATAGTTAGGTAGGGGTTTGACTCCTGCACTTGACAACTGTATAAGTGTGTGTATATCACCTTGTAGAGGAGCAACCTTTTTGGAGACAAGTACAACACCTTAAAAGTGGAATACTTATCTTTGTCAAGTCTGATGTCACTATCCTACAAATATACCTGTGGAAAGAAGAACTCACAGTAATGTGTATAGCGAGTCATGTAAATGCATACTGCTCTAATATCATAAGGTAATTAGGTCGGGGATTGAGTCCTGCACTTAACAACTGTGTGCGTATCTCCTTGTAGAGGAGCAACCTTTTTGGAGACAACTACAACACCTTAAAAGTGGTATACTTATCGTTGTCAAGTCTGATGATGTCACCATCCTACAAATATACCTGTGGAAAGAAGACCTCACAGTAATGTGTATTGCATGTCGTGTAAATGCGTACTGCTCTAGTGTCGTTAGGTAGGGGTTTGAATCCTGCACTTAACAACTGTATGAGAGTGTGTGTGTGTATTTCTTTGTAGAGGAGCAACCTTTTTGGATACAACACCTTAAAAGTGGTATACTTATCTTTGTCAAGTCTGATGATGTCACCATCCTACAAATATTGCTGTGGAAAGGAGAACTCCCAATAATGTGTATAGCGTGTCATGTAAACGCGTACTGCTCTAGTGTCATAAAGTAGTTAGGTAGGGGTTTGAATCCTGCACTTAGTGAGTGTGTGTGCTCTATGGGTGTGACACAGTTGGTCACTGTGTTGTGGGTTTTGCTTTTACTACTGTATGACATATCACAATGATAACAGTATGTGCACTGCACATCAGGTAGCTGTGTGGCAAATACATATACGTACCTCAATTATTTCATAGGTGGGAACCCTGCTTTCTCCATGAACACATCTGTTATCTTTGCCAGAGTGTGCTGCCACTTTCCAGACCTTAGGTCACATATGTATGCTTGTGACAAACCCAGCCACTGCAGTGATCCCTGGCCTAGGTCATCCATGTCACACACACTCATTACGGTTTCTATTGAATAGTGTGAGTGAGGGTTTATGCCTGAGGTATATTTCAGACCAGTTAAAACACAGCAAAGTCTGTCAATGATGGCTATTCATTATAGGTGTACAACAACCTTTGTGGATATGCATGCAGACCCCTTATTGCTTATGTGATTCACCGAGGGATTTCAAAATACCTTTGGAAATATGATTACCAAAGGAGAGATGATGTAACACTTGGCTGTATGTACACATCGGTACCTGTCAACATGTTGGGGGCTACTACCTATGGGGTACTGTGGGGATACTATGTTTTGTAAAGGTGGATGACTGTGCTTCAGTTGGCTTATTGCTTTACAGCATGGGTTTGACAACAGGTATCTGTCTGTATGATACCCTTGTGGAGGATGTGTGTGTCATCTGGAGAATGCATTATAGGCCACAGTATGCATTCCCAGACATGGACGGACATATCCCTACTGTGTTTGCTTGTACCTAAGTGAGCTATATGACAATCAGAAGTGGTCCCAGGAATGGGTGCAGGTGAACACCACTGGTTACTGGCATAGTATAGTTCCTGAAGGATACAAATGTTACTGTGTGTCCTACATCTGTGTGTCAGTTGTCAAGACATCATCTAATGATTGTTTATGGTCAGGCTGTTGAGGTTATGTATACTACCAGAATGCAAACCAATGACAGATAGTAACAGTATCACCCACAGCACAGTGTCAAACCATGTCATACACACATGTGTACCCAAGTTCCAAAATGTGTGTGGTACAATGCATACTGGCCACCAATAGAAACTATGGAGTGTTAACACTGTGTAATACAGGGCATGTCACCCTGCCCATGTGTCCACTATGCACGTACATGCAGACAGTGCACCTCCACCATGTTCACAAATGTAAACCTGTGCTGCACACATCCCACACATACTGTCCACTCTCTAACACATGCTGCCAATACTACGCACATCAGCCAAGTGGCACATGGGCAGGCAATACACTATTGGGATTAACACTGGTGTAAACAATACTACATTGACAATCATAGCTTTAATGCATCATGCCTGCTCAGCTACACCTTCAAGGATATCATTACACTTTACTGCTGACAACATGCTAACATTGTTATACTGCTATAAAGTCACCCTGTGCATCAGCACCATGTTAGCCTGTTCCTGCATCAATGTTACAGATGACAGGAGGTGGCACAGGTTTCATCATATGCATAGGGTGTGTTGTTGGTTTGCCAGAGGCCTACATTGAGCCATACAATCGACATATGTGTGTGTGTGTGTGTGTGTGTGTGTGTGTGTGTGTGTGTGTGTGTGTGTGTGTGTGTGTGTGAGGGCCAAGAGTACTGGTATGGGCCAATGTTGATGTAATGTGTGTGGGTATGTGTTAGCCCTAGGTGTCTGGTTTATGTGTGTGCGTGTCTGCATGCACACAGTTCCACCATGTGGCTGCCATATACGGGGATTTGTGGGTCAGCCACAGACTGTACCTGCCAGGCTTTACAGATCACCATCTCTGGCCATGGATACGTTACCTGTGCCTGGCAAGGGTGCTACTGACAGTATCAGGTACTAAGCTAGACTGGGTACTATCCTCAGAGGTAGACATATGTACACTTGACCCAGGTCCCTGCTGGGACTGTCCAGAGCCACGTGCACGTGGTCTTCTAGGACAGTCTATGGACAGCCCACCCCCAACATTGCTGGGGCTGGTACTGACACTACAGGAGAGGCTGTGACTTCAGGGATGTCCATGGTGACTGGCAGCTGCTGATGTTGCTGGCAAACATCCACATCGCTGTCTCAACCATCCTGTACTGTCCTGACACATGGACATGACATTGCGGAGGACATCTAATGTCTCACCCCAACGTCTATCAGTGACCTCAGTGTAATTACAGATGGCACCTGCTAGGTCATGGATACTGCCATTTAAAGCTGTGTTATGTGCCCTTAGTCCTATCTGGTGTACTGTTCCATATGTGCCTGTACCTCCATGACAGCCTGGAACATGCGTGAGGTTGTAAGACCTGTGGCACATCTGCCAGGGGCATGATGACCAGCAGTGCTCTGACGAGAACCCCTGAACATCTGCCTATGTGGTACCGTTCCAGACCTCTGGGTATGGCTGCTGTATCTGGATGCATGTGCCATAGATACCACACTGTCCTGGCCATTGCTGACTGTACACTGTCCCTCAGCTAAGGGCATTGATGATGGATGTATTGGCAGTATGACTGTGTGCATGGATGGGGTGGACACCTGTGTACTGTTGATTGGTGGTCCAACGACAGACCCTGGCAAACATGCCTGTGCCTCAACACACCTATCCTCATTATCACTATTTGTGTCAGTGACATCAGGTTCCCTGCTGCAGTGAACCAGCCCAACCTCAGCACCTGTGAGAGGAAGACAGGAAACACACTTTACGACATGTACATGATGTCAGAACACATGCACACATGCACACAAATACACTTCTCACTAAAGCAGAGACACACACACACACACACACACACACACACACACACACACACACACACACACACACACACACACACACACACACACGCACACACACGCACACACACACACACACACCACCAGCAATCCAGATCATACTCAATAGTGGTTGATGGTGGGGTACAGTATCACAAGACAAACAGTCATATCACACATGTGAGCATGCAGGACGTGTGTTGCTCAACAGCATGCAGTGTGAATGTAGACAGTCCCTGCTAATAACAGTATACATGGCTTTGATGCATGTGTGTTGTTGTGCAGTGATTGGCCTCACCCTGGAATGCAATGTGTACATGGACACAACATTGCTGTGCAAGTATTACAACCTCTTCAATGTGCTGTGCACCATCACTCACAGGTATACATACCATGGCTGGACGTTTATCTGTGTGCCACATAGATATCCATTACTGATTAGAGCGTCTGTGTCTTTAGCAGATAATTGTGGACACAGGTTTAGCTCATGCATGCTATGTATACACACAGGATGAGTGGTGTGTGTATACCTGATGGAATACCATTGCTCAACATAGCGATTGTACAGTAGTTATGGTGAGTGTAGAACATATTCTGGACATGCCAGTGCCAGCCATGACATGGCATGCTACAACACAACTGCAACATTAAACATCACACATACCCAATGTGTTCATAGGTTCATAGGTTCATAGATTAGTACTAAGCTAACTGCTCTTGCGAGCCATTTTAAGCCTAGCCAATTGTCCCTTGTAAGACTCAAACCCTGCACCTTGTGTTTGTAAGGTAAACACCTTAACCATTAGGCCACCCTCCCAACCCTATGTGTCATGTGACCTATACACTCAATAGCATTACAAGACATATATGTGTCACTTTGTGCAAATGGTAATTGCTATGCATATTGTGCATAGGTGCATATGTTTGCACACACACAACATTGAGGTGTATAGCAATGAATGCTATGTCTAGTACTGTGGTTACTGTAACTGGATGGGGTGTAGTACCATGAGCCATCATCATGCAGCATCATGTGGTCACTCAAGGCTACTAATGTGTGCCAGACCGGCACCTATCATGCTGTACCTGAACCGCAGTACCATGGCTACATTCACCATTTCACAGCCAGTTGTTACATGGGTTTGTAAGGTGCCCAATAGGGAGCATTGCCTAACATGAATGTGTTGTGTGTTGAAGAGTGTCGCACTGCCCCATGATAGGCCTCTGCCCCTCAAGTATATTATGTGTGCTGTGTGGATGACATTTGGGATACTGGAGTGTGACCTTACAGCGTGTGTCTTTATACGCCATGTGTAGCATATTAACATGTACTGCGTATGACGAAGTTGTGTATGTTGTGTGCATGTGTATCGACTGCCTATCCAATGTCCACTACAGTGTAGCCACAATTGTTTGGGATGCTCTGTGTATTGCATGTGTTTGAGGCAGCTACTCACGTTACTGAGATGTGCATAGTCTCACAGCAAACATGCATAGCATGCATTATGCGTAGGTGTGTTACATGTGTACATGGCCTACACCTCACCTATGACATGCACATTTTATTTGCAATATTAAATGTAGAACACACTATCCAGCAAGGGTCTGCTGCCTTGCTGTCACACCAGAGGGACCTACAAGGATATGAGACAGTTTGTCAGTAGCAACAACTGTGGCATTGCTATTGTGGGTTTGCAATCTTACAGTAGTACAACAGTTGACAGTCACAGGCCTACACATCATGTTCCAAATTATCAGTATTGCACAACACCAGGCTCCACATCTTCTAACTACACAGTACACATCTCACATATGCATGATCCATTCTTGGTCCCCTTCTTTTCAATATATTTATAAATGATTTCTACAAAGCCATTCCTTTCTCTAGCATCATCCAATATGCAGATGATTCTACCATTATCTGCTCTGCCACATCTCCCTCTATGCTCCAAAAGCTTACTCAAGAAGCTTTCTCAATCACTGAACATTGGATGAAAACAAACCACCTGGCTCTTAATGCCTCCAAAACTAAACTTATGGTATTTACCCCTTCAAAAAATACTCCCTTCAATTTCAATACATTCTCAATTACTAGTGAAAATAATTCATCCCTGGAACTGGTGTCTGAAACCAAGTTACTTGGTGTCCAAATTGACAACCAGCTTAATTTTAACTCACACCTACAACTAAATATAAAAAAAACCATAAAAAAATAGGCATGCTCTATCGCCAGAATCAGTACCTTACAAGCCCCTCTAAAATCACTCTCTCTTCTTCCTTTCTTATCCCCTCCCTTCTCTATGGAGCCCCTCTGCTAACCAATCTTCAGTCCTCTCTAAAAAACAACTTTCCTCTTGCTATAACAAAATCGCTAAGTTCGCAAACGGTCATAGGTCCTCCACTCACCACTGTTCCTCTCTCCAAAAACTAAATTGGCTTGAACTTCCTAATCAACTCAACTATACTCACCTAACCTTAGCTCACAAGCTCATTCTCAACCCATCTCTCTGTCCCTCCCTGTCTTCTGCCTTCAAAATGTACCTACCAGATAGAGTTTTAAGGTCAAATAATCAAAACCTACTAGAAGTACATAAACCAAATCGTCCCCCAGGTAAAAACTTACTATCATTTAACCTTGCCCGCCTCTGGAACTCACTCCGACCATCCATTCGCAGCACTCCCAATCACTACATGTTCAAAAAATCTCTACATATGTATCTAAGGTCCCAATGGGAATGCTCTTGCTCCCATCCCTCATAAATATATGGTATTTACATCTTATTTTCCACTCATGTTACCTGACTGTACCTTATAAAGCATATGCTCCTTATAAAATTAACTACTCTGTATGTGTATAGTATAATCACTTTCACTAGATTGTACTGTTTGAATATGTCCTGAATTTTGAATTTAATGTGTGTTGTTTTTACAATTTTACAATTTTATTTTATTTTTATTATCATTCTATTGTTTGTACCTAGTTTGTTAGTTTCCTGGAGCTTTTCTCCCCAGGACTCCATTGAAAATGGGTTCTTTTGGCCCAATGGACCATCCTGGTAAACCAACTGCAAATAAATAAATAAATAAATAAATAGAGGTAACAGTAGTCTAGAGATATACCATGTTACGTGCATGCTCCATGTGAACTTGCTGGGGGGCTCCAGCCTCCACGATGATACATGTGTGCTGTTGTTGTTATTGGGCCAGGAGTCACCAGGCTCAGGAGCAGCTCCTCCACTCTGGTGAGGGGGGGATGGGTGGTAACCCCACCACCTGTGGCAAGCTGTTGCCTACGGACATCAGATGCACGCTGCCGGACATGTCTAAGTAAATCACTGCAGTGATGGCATACCTGCTCATATGTCCGGTTATGCATGCCTATGTCATTTATCCTACGGACAACATCTTGCCACAGTGCAGTCCGCTCATGCTCGTCCTGGCTGGTTCTTGAGAATAGCAGGGTGTAGTTTTGGATGATACTGGTGGTTAGGATTTCATCCTCTGCTTGACTATAGGTAGGGTTGTGATGGTGGGCCATGACCCCGGAAGACAATGAAACAATATGTCTGAGCAAGTCATGTGGCACACTTAACATTCTACAGTACAGATATCACTGAACTGCCATAAATAGCAAACTATTGTCTGTCAGAGGATACACACTTTCAATACCACATATCAGTGCTCAATCCACAACTGCCTGACAGTGCCTGGTACGCTCCATATATTAAACCATTTTTGCACAGCAACAAAGAGAAACCACTGTGTAAGACTATGCAACAGTACATGGCACACTGTATGCGACACAATGCACCACCTAGCCACCGGAGGTATATATCAAGCTAATGCATAAAGAAAGATGTCATCCATTGCAATGATTGTAAAGTCCAGTTACAGTATTACCAGTATACCACAGTAGTTGTTGATGGAAAACCCCTGCCTAAAATGTGTGCACATTCATAAATATAGGTGGCATACTGCTGTACTAGACTATACATGTTGCTAGATACGCACTTATATCCTGTAACACACATATGACTGAGGGCATGTTACAGGCATACCCACACACACACACACACACACACACACACACACACACACACACACACACACACACACACACACACACACACACACACACACATCAGACATACATACAGGACACAGAGGTATGGCAACCCAGATGAGCTTTACGTGTGTACCATACAGTACTGTGTGTCAGTACTTACAAACCCTTATGCCTGAGGTATGTAATCTGTGAGGACTACAGGGAACACACAAAACAGTGTTTCCAAGCAATGTGGACATACACCATACTGTGCTGTTTAGGCATACAGCTTCAGGTAGTACTACAGTTCATACAGGATTTGGATTCGCCAGCAGTACCAATCAATGAGCACACATGTACTGCTTTAGCCTCCAATGGCACACCCCAGTTAACACCAAGGGACTACGTCAGACTGTATGCCATACTGCTTTTTCTGGCTAGCAATAGCATACACATCTTTTGCTGGGAACAGAGCTAGGATACATAATACCATGACTGAAACAGTTTCCCACTAAGCTATCCCACATATACACAACTGTGACACATTCACCAACACATTCACCATCACACTCAGTCAACCTCACATAGCAATTATTGCAACAAGTACATGTGGGTGTGTATTGGTTCATAGGTAGGTAATAGGCTATTGGCCCTAGGGCCTATAGAAGCCTAGTCAGACGGTACCCTGTCCTTTGACACCCAAGTAATTTAATTTCATATGTCCCTGTTAAGCAGAGCCACAGAGGTGATTCCCGGCATGTATTTCCTATCTCCCATCCAATCATTAAGACTATTCATGATAAGTGCTACTGAGGAGCTTTGTTTGCTATTGATAAGTAGTTTGTTCCAGAGTATGGGATGTCTCTGAGATAGGAATCTATCCCTACAGCATGTTCTGTTTATTGAGGTGACAAGATTTAGGTCCCTAGAGTGTGTAGCTCGTAGGGATTGTGATCTGTTTACGTGGAGCATGTCCAACAGCTCTGGGTTTGACATAGCTTTGTATGTTAGGCAAAGGTCACCTCTGGGTTGGCGGTATGCGACACAGTCTAGCTGTGGTTTTGTGAGACGGTCTGCATAGGGCATCTGTTTGAGGACAGTAATTCTCTATGTGAGGTATGTCTGTGGCCTTTCCAGTTGCTGTAGATATCTTGTGAGGTACATACCAGAAGGGGCATTGTACTCTATAATGGGTTTTATGAGTGATGAGTAGAGGGGAACACTGACCTCTTTTTCCCTGGATGACACAGCTTTTGTGATGAGGTGTGCCACGTAGACAGATTACATGACTAGTGTGGCACTGTAATTATCAAAGGGGAGACTACTGTCCACCTGTGTCCCATGGTCTCTTATCACACTTTCGGTGTTAAGTCGACTACCACCTATGTGGTAGTTCATGGGTACAGAGTTTTTAGCAAAAGGGATGCCAATGCATTTTCGACATTGCACTTGAGGCCATGGCTTTGTCACCAGGCATCTGTCGCAGTAAATATGACTCTCTCTCTCTCTCTCTATATATATATATATATATATATATATACATACATATGAACATCCATTGGTGTACATATAGATATACATATAGGCACATATACAGTCCACCTTTCATGGTGGGAATATCAACTATGCGAAGTATGTGAGGTATACAGTTATGTAATGATATTGCACAGTCTTGTGCAAAATGCATTGAAGGTGTTCTCAGCCCATGTGGCTTTAGCAGGCCTCACTGGCTGCAACACTGCAAACCTAACAAATCACACCCACAGTGTTTAACCACCACATGTCATATACCAGCACTGTATGCTGTCTTGTTTGCCACACACTACTACCTACATACAAATATGCACATAACAACCTTCACTAACATATATATGACCTCCCTTCACAAACAGTTGCAGTATGTCCCTTGCTCTGTGCACATGTAGAGATGCTAATATATCTGACACAGATATATCTCTCCGTATGTGTGCCATACACACACAAGGTCCACACTGTTGTAAGTCCCTGGAACTCATGGCTGACCTGTTGGGCCTTGCTGCAACATGAACAGGTGTCACGTGTGAGCGCACAGTAATATTAGTGGGTGTATACATAGCTGCAAATGCTAGTTTAGCATACTAGCCTGGTACAGCAGTTGCCAATGCTAAGCTGCACATTGATATGACTATCATGCATGCGTTACTCTGTCACATCCATGTTTATATAGCTGTATGCGCTACTCCCCCAAATAGCCATTGTCCACACTACTGTACAGAACATAGATAACATGGATCAGATGTTTGACATTTAATGCTGAGCTACATATATCACAGTTATGTCCCACTACACACAGCTACACACTGATTTGTCCATGGCAGTAGTTATGCAGGGCATCTGTGCATAGATGCATACTGCTGCCACATAGTGATGTTTCAAAGTATGTAGAGTAGTCTTCAAATACATCTTCTACATGCCAGTAAATACATATCTGTCACATACCTTTCCTTTGTATGTGTTGGTAGTATTCAGTTCAGTGTGTCTTTGCCTTTTTTTTTTCGCCTGGTGTGGGTGGGTGTGTCTCTCTCTCTCTCTCTCTCTCTCTCTGTCTCTGTCTCTGTCTCTCTTTCTCTCAGTATCTGTAATGGGATGATTGCATGTGTGGCCAGCAAGTACAGCCTGCTTTTATAGGTATCTGCACATGTGCATGTAATGGCCTCTGCACCAATTGGTGGCCACCATTTGGTAATTGCATGCAGCCTGCTGTGTGGTAATTGCAGTACTCACTGTCATAGCAACCCAATGCTATAAATTGCTATGTCAGGTAGGCGTAGCCCTTTCAGCTTTCCAAAGTGGGGCCCATTCTTGTTTGCTGTGGACACCGTTGTGTAAGTCAGAAGGTTGGTATAGTTCTTATATCTGAATCTAGGGGTGTAGCCAGTGATTTAAATGTTGTACTCAGACCTGATTGTTGCCACTTCCAGTACACACTTGTCAGTGCAGGATTGTACTCACCCCTACAAATGCTAACACATGATACATAGGAGTATGTAGTTTCTTTTCTACTTATACAATTAACTGCCATACAAAAGTAGTTATTGAGATATATTCATTTGGCACATGAACTGTTTATGAACTGCTATACTGTGAATATTAATGTACTCACTTCTGCACAGTTTGTGCTTTTTTATTGTTGACATTAGCACATGATGCTCAAGAAAACTGGACAATTCCAGTACTGATTATGCCTGCCTACAACCTTGGTAGACCCTGAACACACAGGTATATTGTACATTTGGGTGGGGATGCAGATATACAGAGAGCATTATGTATTATTGTGTGAATGTTATCTTGCTGGACTTTAATGGTTGCTGTGTACCTGTTAGTTTAGCAAGGCAAGTAGTCTGTCTGCATAGCTCCCAACTGTGGACCTATCCAGATGGTAGCCAGATGTTAGGCTGTTATTCTTTGTCTGTGCAATGCACAGGTCTTTCCAGCACTGGTACAATGGCATTGTTACAGTCATTTGCTACCAGTACATGGCTACATCCTTTGGTATTTCAGTGTTGTACTCCTACATAAGGATATGCCTGTGGAACTCCTTCCAAAGCTATTTGCACAGTGTGTAACAGCAGAAAAACTGATATGCCTGTGTGTTTCTGCCTCAGCCAGGCCTCTGAAACACTCAGGTACATATTTGAACAGAGTGATGTAAATTAGGTAAAAGTGAGATACACCTTAAAAATATTAGGGACAGTAAATGGAGACTTCAGGAGAACCAGTGCATATGAATTACTACACCTTTTCTGAAGTACAAGTGGCGTCTAACTCCTACATATTGTCTTTATTCATTAGGTGTAATACCCCACCTTTCTGCCTAATGTCAGTACTTTTCAGGGGATTCAGAGGGACACAGCTAACATATGTTTCAAAATCAGGGACATCCCTGATATGTAGTCACAGTTGGGATGTATGTCCTCTGCCCTAGTCGGATATGCCAGTGTTTGTCCTGCTATGATACTGTGTGGGGGTTGTAAAGTGCTGCTGTAACATCGTTTACTGCTAGAATGGCTGGTTCTCTTATCACAGTCATGTAATGCAATTCCACAACAACTGCTGGTAAAGTTCCACAGAACAGGTTTTGTGTTATGGCATTCCTATTTTTCCTTTCCATTCACTCATTGTGATGCATGATATATCTATTTCAGCAATGACCTGCTGTATATCTACTGTGGCTTAGTGGTACTTCATGCAGTCTAGTGTATCCAAGATCCACGGTTTGAGACTGACAGTGATGTTTTATTTTGCTGCTGAGCAGAACAAGGGCCCTCACATGCAGGGTGACTAAGGCACTTTTAAGCAGTTGTAAGTGGGTTTGCGCAAAGCTTAGCAATGCTTAGCTCGCAAACCTGCCAACTACTGCTTAAAAGTGCTTACTCCCGCTAACCCTCGCGCTCATTTCTTTGAAAGAAAAGAAAATGGGGAGATAGGACAGTGGTGAAAAAGGGGCACAAAGAGGGAAAGACAGTAGGGAAAACAGCTCGGGATGTGCAGGATGGGTGTAGGGAAGGTCCATAGCTACCCATTTCTTTTACAGCAACGGCTGTGCATATGCAATAATTTTGGAGGGAAATATGAAACCTTCCACCCTGGAAGAGGGGTGAGGACAACAAAGTATGCTGTTCTGCCAATTGAATTACATTTTATATGTCCAGCAGACATGTGTGCAAAATTGGCAGCTATGTATGGGGCGTAATTTTTTTTTGGAGCAGATTGCCCTTTTTTTTCTTTTTCCAGGTGAGAGTGGAATGTGGGATAGGGGATGTAGGTATATTTGGGGGTGTAGGTTGGGGAGGTAAACAGACAGGACAAACAAGACGCATACAGGGGTGGAATATGACACATGGTGGGTGAACACCATTGACGGGGAAGGATGTTTGGAAATCGCAAGCCCATGAGCCCACAGATGGCAACAGTGGAACTGAGATCCCCACCCATGGGCAGTCACCACTGTACCTTCACAGTCCAGAGGGTGGCTGTGCTGGGGGCTGCATAGGAGGGGTAGGCTCACCCATGAGTCGCGCCACCCATGCCTCAAGCTGGCATAGAGGATCAGCGACAGAATGCTCAATCTCCCTATGCACCACAGCCCGGACTGTTCGGAGAGTGATAGGTGGCCCTCCTCTGCCCACGCTTGCACGGGGGGACGAGCCCCATCCCCTGCAGCACTTCCACCTGAAGGTGGCACAGGGCCAACAGAGGAGGAGGTCCCAGGCTGGGCACCGGACCTGCTGGTGCCAGGTGCCATCGCTAGCTGAGGTGGGACAGGTGGGTCCGCTGGGACCGGCCTTCCCATACGTTCTATGTTTAGGAGGATTTAATGAAAATATGGATTATTAACAGTCAACAGCATTCCCAATTAGTTATAACAGCATGCAGAAATATTCCCATTAACCCAACACACCAGAGTTCCAACAGTTGAACAGCAAGCATGACACATGCATATATGGAACAACAGTGGACATTACAACAGCATGCAGGTTTAATTGATGGCAACAGGCCACCAATATTGTGGTATTTGAACAGGGCACATGCATTGAAATAAATGCAGATATTTATAAACCAATAGGACATATGTCCCAACAAATGTTTTGAGATTAGACATACCCATTGAGGTGTGGAATTGCATTTTTTATGCACATACAGTAGGGTGGAAAATGATAGCCCTATTAACAACTTATATATCCTTCTAGTTTACACTACATTCCTATTAACTGCAGTTATATGTCCCCTACATGTATTATTACACTACCCAATTGTCCTTAAATTGGGAAATGGGTTTTGCTAGATCTTTATATACATGGGCTTTATCTGACATACAAACTGTCCAGGATGCAGATGTTACTGCTACATATTTTGTGAATTGTTCAGACACACTACTGCTGAGATGGTACACTGACAGCTCTACTTTCCTATACTTATCTAGATATGTTTAGATGAAATTATCAGTTATATGTTAACAGCTCTCTACATTTCTGCCAGCACAATGACATTTTTGGGGAACACAATACCAAGCTACTCATGTGCCAGATTAATCTGTACATGCTGGGCATGAACCAACAGTTGAGGACTATGAATATGCTTAAAAGCTACTGGCACTCCCTTCATCCACTTTATATGGGCCTACCCAACTGTGTGTTAACAGCGCTTAATGCAACAGTACTATTTCTATAATGCAAGAGTACAACAACATATCAAAGAAAATGACACAGACACACTCCAGGAATTATACCTTTATTAAAGACTTAAAACACTTTTCTAGAGGCTCTCTCGTTCATTTTATATAACAGTACATGCAGAATAATTATTAGAGAATTATTATACCTTTCTTTATTGTGTTAAAACACTTTTTTCAGGCTCTCTCATTTATTTTACATAACAGTACAAGCAGAATAATTACTAACCTGCCTGGTGGCGCAGCCTTAGCAGCCTATCTGCATAGGCTTGCTGATTCGCAGCACGGACACCTGCAGCTGTGAAGTAAATGAAGTGATATTGAGACATACCTATCCATAGTATACACTAGAATAGCAATTCTTACATACTTAATTCCATGGCTACTTACTCAGTAGTGGGGCATTTTCCATCTCACGGGCCTCCTGGATCCACTGGTCCAGTTGATCTGCCTTGCGTCTCTTCAGGTCTGCATGGTGGTATCTGACCTGCTCACCAGTCCAAGGGACACCTGTGGCACTGGTGAGTTCATGAGCTAGACAGTCCCAGGCTTCCACTTTGTATTGGGTGCCCTGGTACTGGCCCCACAGGAGTCTATCCTCATGATTATGGACAAGGAGCCAAACCATTACTTTTGACTCCTCAATGCCCCAACGTTGCACTCAAAAATGAGAGCCCTCTCCAGCACCGGCCATTGCTGCCTGCAGATTGGAGCTACAACTGGTTATGGCAAGTATTCCCACCTATGGAGCTTAAATATGCATCATTTCCTGCACTTATTTATGATTGGCCAGTTTTGAAAAAACTCAGCTGAAGGCACACCTGCTGAGCAATGGGTAAACTTCCATTGATATGTATGTGTGTGTTGAAAGTGCATGCTTACGAAAAGCTGTCATGGCTTAGTGGTTCAGTACTGTGATTATGGTGCACAGAATCCTGGGTTCTAGGCCTGTTATTGCTTTTTATTTTACTACTGGCCAGACCGGTAAGGAGGTGTGGCTGTGTTTTACCAACTTTGCTCAGCTTTGCCCAACATTGCTCTACGTTGCCCAACCTTGCCCGATGTTGCTCTACGTTGCTCTACATTGCCCGACATTACTCTCCGTTGCCCACTGTTGCCCGACGTTGCGCTGGTTAGTGTGGTGCGCAGCTACGGGCAAACATCTTCTGTTTGCACTCGTTTGCTTGATGCGCAGCTCCACGCAAAGCTATTGCGCTAGTTAAAGCAGTGCTTAGCTATGAGCAATTATATTTAAATATGCTTAATACTGGTAAACTTTGCTTAGCAGTGCTTCACATTGCTTAAGATATGTTACTTATGCAGCCATTTATTCACTACTACATAGGCCATTTCGCTTTTTACTGAAATTTAAATGATAAATATCAGGGATTATTTTTATATACAGATTTCTAACAGAAAATAGAAAGGGGAGTGGTGGGACTTGAACCAGGAATGTTTCCTCTTTGTGCGAAGGCTCTACCACTACGCTACCGCTATTTTGCTTTATTTGCATATAAGTTTCTTATTATCCTGTTCGATGTCTAAACTGCTAACTGTAGCTAAGCAATGGGTTACCTGCCCAAACATGCGGAAATTCGGGCAGCTATATTGGGAATAATAAAAAAAAAATAAAGTTTTACATTTTATAATTGTACAGGGGTTTAGAATGTGGGGGAGTGTAGTGTTGGGTATGTACACATTTGAGTGGACTCGCTCATGTAGGTTGACATTTCCCAATTGAGAGACTTGCATGGGGCATGGATTTTTGGTCTGCTCAGCAGTCCGACATGCCCCCTGCACTCGTGCATGCTCCGTGTTAGCCTTAGAGTTGAGGCAGCGTGCCCTCATTAATATGCATGGCGCGCTGCCATCTTACTCTTAGACTGGCATTTCCGTGTAAGACTACTTTAGTATTACACGGAGGATTCGTGAATCCTGGGGTACATCTATTTCTGAAGGCCACACCTATTAAAAGGTATAGATGGAAATTTTAAAACTTACCTGAATTAGGGAACATTACAAGTCAAGAAGGCATAATGTAGACACACTTAGAAGGCTGAAAGAAGGACAGAGGAGGTATGTTATGGACATTCACTACTTAAAATAATAAAATTCACCACAAGCTTATCATTTCATTAACATACAAAGTGATAGCACACTCTTCTGAATGGGCATAGGTTTGTAAGAGACTTTTAAGAATGAAGGACGGTATGCATTTGCGTTTTCTGTCAATAGTGCATGCATACCTGTTGCTTCCCGGTGTAAACATACCCTGATCAACAACATATGTAAGCTGCATTTCCTTAAAGCCAACTGTAAGGTGGAGGGGCTGGCATCTTCCTTTAACCTCCATCTATGTCTTGAAGGGGTTTGTTGGTGTGGCAATCATGCTAACTCACCAAAGGTAGTTTCGGTGACAGTAAAAAGTTCAAAAACTTCTTGCTGAAACTTCCTTTGGCACTCATAAGTAAATATATTTTTGCAGGGGCAAGCCCATCTGCACCGCCCCATGCAGGGAGACACCACCACCATCCACCAAACTTATATATACCAAATGTGAGGTCACGCAATGGTGGAGAATAAGCAAACTCCCACTATCAGAAAAGATTAGTTTCACTGAAAATCATTTGCACACTTTACATTCATCAAAACTAATGTCGCTAATTTGACACATTCCTGTTGGGGTTCTTATGAAAAATGTTATGTAAATACATTTTATAAAAAGTGTAAAATGCTGCTGCACAAGTCTAATAAGATAACAAGCATGATTATAATTTAATTAAATTTCCATGATTATAGAATGATGTTATACAGGACAGTACCAAGACTATATATTCCACGTTCTGAAGGAAGTATGGGCCTCCTCGAAATTGATTACATGTTTAGATCTGCAATTGTGGCACCGCATACATATCTGCTGACCTCATAAGACCCAAATGTAGTGAAAGTTTTGAAACATGAGGAGAATAAGTCTAAGATGACTTCTTTGCTAGTTTAGCAGAAACATATTGGAGTCAAGCGGGAATGGAAGTCAAATCACAAGTAGATAAAAATCAGGCAGCAACTGAATGTGCCAAAAAATAAAAGAAAGAATATAAGGTGAATATAAGGTGAAGAATCAGATGAGAAGGCAAGAAATATGGAAAATGCATACATACAGTTGCAAGTATAGAGAAGTCTTGGAACAACCTCATGTTGATCAGGATCAAATGTAGGAATAGTTATTGCAGTATATTGGAGAGTTCTTTTCTGTGACATTCCATCTCTAAAACAAAATCCTGGGTTATTCTCTACAGCCCCTCTAAGTCATTCATCAGACAACAAAATGGGACAGCTCTTCTTTATTAATATCACATACCATGTTAATATTACTAGAGTAGGTCAGAAAAGAAAAAAAAAAAGAAATCTCCAATATACTCTGAATAGGCACATACCCCTGTAGGTCCTGTAAGGTATGTGGGTCTATTACTAGCAAGAATTCATTTATTCATTCGACAACTAAAAGAGAATACTCTCCCCAGCTGTATGCAGATTGCAAAGGTAAAGATTTAGGATATTTAGCTATGTGCAGAAATTGGTCAAGTTGCTATGTGGGAAAGACAAATCACACTTTGAGAGAGTGAATTTTAGAGCATTTAGGGGATATTAGGAGGGATGTAGCATCGAATGCTCTTAATAAACATGTCAAATCTAATAATGGACATGGTTTTGAGTTTATGGAGTTACAGCTGAGTTATCTGAACATCAGAGGAGGTAGTTTAATAGATAGAACAGAATGTGATGAGTTGAAATGGATCCAATTGCTGCAGGCAGATAAAGGCTTTGGCCTTAATGGCAATATACCTTTAAAACCAGCGCTCAAAGCTAGGAGGTTAACTCACTGATTTTAATTAAGTATCCATGGTCACTAATATTTTAAATTGTTTAATTAAATTGTACAAAATTGTTGCTTTTATTTAAACTGTATATGTATCTTTGTATGTTCTGATAAAGTGCAAAAGCACAAAATCGCTTACCTCTGAAATAAATATATGACCAGCCGAGGTGGCTGTTTTTTGTTGTTTTTAATTATTCAGTTTTTATTAACCAGCCTTTGAACACATTGTTAACAATCAGTTTATAGCCAGAACAAAGCAAGTAACAAAGAGGTGCAAGTAAAACAGGTTGTCTTTCGTTTCCTGAGACTAAATAACTGGCATATGCAGTTAAGTCTACAAGTCAAGCAAATGGGGACAGTGACCGACTTAGTAAGAATATTAGAGTGCATGGACTATTTTGTAGAGAATTTTAATCACAGAGCAGGCATGTATTTAACTGGTTAAAGTTAATACATAACAAGGTTCTTCGTGATAAATATGCTTACATTAAACAATGACAAAATTCTTAGTTAACTTGTAGGTGTAGGGCCTTGTGGCAGAGCACCAGCAGTATCAAGGTCAGATGTAGTGAATGCAGGCTACTAAACAATGGCAAAATTCTCAATTAACTTGTAGGCATAGGGGCTTGTGACAGAGCTCCTGCAATATCAAGGTCAGATGTAGTGACCACAGCTATTAAACAATAACAAATATCACTCAGAGCTCCCACTGGACATTCCTCAAGCAGTGAGCCAAAGTATCTTCCCTCCCCCAGGATGGGTAAGCTGTGTACCACTCTCTCTCATCTTCCCTTCCTGCTCCCCATTAATATCACTACAGACTTGAGGAGTTACAGCTTTTCTCACTAGAGACTGTGACAAAGGGAGATAATGCTAGCCCAGCTAGATGGCATTTTGTAAATAATTAATGTCATTGGTGAATATCAAAATAATTTGTGTAAGATGCTTGTGATACAAATGTATGTCCTGTGTATATCAGACTAGTTTGCACAGACATGTGTGTTAAAAAAGGCATTTTATAAAGTGCTTGTGCTTACAATGTAACCACAGTGTGCCCTACTGGAAAAGAACAGAAATGTACATGCACTATTGTAACTGTTTAAATGTATATATTTTTAACAGTTGAAACTGGAATACAGGGGGTTAACTTCAGAAAAATAAATTAAATTACTTTATGGGTACGCCATAAAAGATGGTATATTTCAGTTTTAATGCAGCAAAGAGACACAATGTCTAAAACTATGGAGCTTTCTGTATTGTCTCTAGGGTGAAATAATTCCTAGTCTTGAAATGTGAAGTAATGCATCTGCCAAAGATCTGAGGTCTATGTATTTTCACAGGTAAATGCTAAATACTGCTAGCTTCCAGCAGTGTTGGGTTTCACCTGGGAGAGAGTCAGATGACAACAAATTATGTCATTCTGCAAGCTATCCCAGCAGTAATATTTGAGATATTAATTTGAGAAGTTTCTTAGAGAGACGAGGCATTCTGTATACTGTCTTGGACTTGACAAGAACCATTCACTACATCTGCCTTGCTCTGATGAAGGAAGTTTGTAGGGAACAGTACAATTCTGTTGGATATAGTCAGAAATATAGCAAAGCTTAGTTTAGATATTTTTCTTTATTTATTTGAGACTGTCCTGCAATGTTGTTTTAAATATTTCCTGTGATTTTGAACTCTGATGTCACTGTGAATATATACTGAGTATTTTCTTGTTCTTTTATTGTTTTATTATTAAATATATTTAAACCTTTCACTGTGGCTCATCTGTGTAGAGATGTTTAAGTTTTGAGAATATTTGTATATTTATTTGGTGACACTGTGGTCCACTCCTAATAGCCTTGTTCTTGGTCAAACTACCATTTGTATTAATATTAATATTACACAGTAAGACTAGACACCCTTTGTTAAGGGCCTTAAAATAGTTGATAAAGAGTTGGCTGATGGCAGTGATAACTACCTTATAGCTAGTAAACATGTGCCAGCCTTTCCCAGGTGTATGTATGTGTGTAAATCAAACCTCAAAGAATTTGTACATCAGCTACTTGGGCAGGGGCATGAAGCACTGGTTGGGCAGAGAGGGTGCTGGAGGCCTTGGTTGGCCACTCGGCTGAGATCTCAACTCTATAGCTGTGCTAGTAGGGAGTCTTAGTGGGGATCTAGAGAAAGAGGGAGAAACCAGCCCTGGACTGACTGTGGTCTCTGTGCTTTTAAGGGAAATTGCACTGGATGCATAGAGCTGCATCTGAAAATACTGTGTGTGTGTACCTGTCATTCCCTCAGTGAATGTCCTCCACTGTTGCCAATGGTGAAGATTGAAGCTCTTGGTTGGCAGTGGTGGGGTGTCACAGAGAACAAAAGTGACAGAGGAAGAATGACATTGGTGCACAAGTTTATGTCAGAGAGAGATGTGAAGGAATCATCATGAATATGAAGGACATCAAAGCAAGAAGGGTCACAGGCAGCAGACTGCATGGACTAACTACTCCCTGAATCTCTGAAAGTATTCATTCACAAAGAGTGGTACAGACTCATGGAATAGGCTAGCAGAATGGGTGCTGGAGATAGAATCCACAGAGGTATTCAAGAGGGCATGTGATAGGTTGAGAAAGGGTGAGGGAGAGGGCATGAAAAGAGGATGTATAATGCTAAATGAATTTAAAGGGTAGAATAGATATACTTACTGACACGTCTTCACTCATGCAGACTTCTTATCTCAGGAACTCAAGATCTGTTAATATTTAGTGGTTTCCTGCCTACAGTGCAATAGTAAGTAGAGTTTATTACTTATTTCTTCTTTGGTGATTGGTCTTTGGTTCACTCCACATTGATGATGCATTGGGCCACAAGTTGACTCCACTGTGTCCTATCAGCTGCTGCTTCTTTAGCTTCCTCTTAAGTGGTATTCAGGTGACAGTGGTCTCTTGTTCATACTCCTTTCCAGTTTTGTCAAGGTCTGCCTGGTCTTCTCTTGTATTCAGCTAGTTGCCAGTTGAGGGATAGTGTTCATGCGGTTAACATGACCAAACCAACGTAGTCTTCTTTCCATAATGATATTTTCTAGTTTCCGTTGTTGCATTCTTTCTCTGACACTCTCATTTTTACTTTGTCCTTCCATGATATTCCCAGAATCCATCATAACCATTTATGGTGAGCAGCCTCAAGTTTCCTCATGGCTGATGCTGTGATTGGCCATAGCTCAGCACCATATAAAAATGTAGACAGCACCAGTGCTTGGTATAGCTTCACCTTGTGGACAGTGCAATGTTTTTTGATCTCCAGATTTTGGATGGTCTTGTGAATGCTGCACTTGCTTTTCCAAGTGTAACCAGAATTTCCTTCTCACAATTACCTGTATGAGACATGGAACTGCCCAGGTAGCAGAAGCTCTCTTTCGTATCTAATATTGATCCTGCAGACATTATTTCTTTGTTATCATTCCATGCCTCACTCACCAACACTTTGCATTTGTCAGGATTCATTTTAAGGCCTACTTTCCCACCCTGTTTCTCCACTGATGTGGACATTGTCTGCATTCCACTCCATGTTGTATCAGTAAGAGTATGTCATCAGCAAAGTCCAAGTCACATAGCTTGTTGTCATCGACTCATTCCAGTCCCACTGTTTCCATGTAATGCTTTCTGAATGACCCAGTCAATACCTATTGCAAATAGTAAGACAGACAGTATACATCCCTGTCATACACCAGTGACCACTGCAAACCAGTCACTGTACTCATTATTCACTTGAACTGTTCACTTGCTTTCTTGATACAAACTCTAAGAGTGTAATGAATTTTGGAGGAATCCCGTATTCTGCCAAGATGTGCCATAGTAATGGTCTATGTATACAGTCAAAGGCTTTTTTGAAGTCCACAAAGTTGACAATGACTGGTTTCTTCCATGCTGTTGCTTTTTCTATAATTTGTCTAAGTGCAAATATCTGGTCAGTACAGGATCAACCTGATCTAAATCCAGCCTGCTCCTGTCTGAGTCTGCCATCAACTGTTCCTTTCAGTCTGTTCAGTAATACACTGGCGAAAACTTTGCCTGGGACTGACAACAATGTGATTCCACACCAATTTGTACACTCTATAAGATCTCCCTTTTTTGGTAAAGGGATGATGATTCCATTTTTCTACTCATTGAGTACCTTTTGTTGTGTCCATATGTTGTTCAAGAGACGTGAAATATTCCACTGAAGATTTAGCATACTTTAGAAACTCTAATTGTATCTGTATTACTTATTTTTAGAGAATGATAATTTTAAACTGTGCTAAAACTTTGTCAGGCTATATGGAATCATATTTGTATATGTCAGTGTGCTCCAATCACCTGGAGTGGGAAGAGAACCCTCAGCCATCTGGTCTTCCACAGCCAAAAGCAAGTGTGCAGCCTGTTGTGACTTCTGCTTCTTGTAAAAAGAATGACTTTTTTGAAAAGGCATAGTTTCAAGTGTTATAGAGTTGCTCAATTAATAAATCAGTTTTAGCCTGCCTGACTCTATCCTGCCGTATGCTATTTCATTATATGCCTGTCAGAAGCCTTAGACATCTGCCCACACCTGCTGTGGTGTAGAGGGATAAAGTGACCCATATGACATGTTTGATTAGTAGGCAGGAGAGCTGAGGGAGCTAGAAGGGAAGATGAGAGTGAGCGGTATATGGCTTACCCATCATGGGGGCGGGAAGGTAGTTTGGCTCGCTGGTTGAGCAATGCCCAGTGGGAGCTCTGAGTGATACAGTTCACAAAGTCTGGACTAGAGGGATGTGCTGCTACACAGTAGCCATGCAGGTCATGGGCAGTCACTCAAGGAAGCTTGTGTGCTCTTTCCCCATAGACTGGCAGCACTGATTTCCTTCAGAAGTTGCCTAGGGGTGTTGGGGGCTCCTGGGTGTGGGGAAGGCAACCCTGATGTCTGCCTGGATGACGGCTCTGTGATCTTTATCTCTTGGGGGAGTGAATGTGATGGTAACAGCAATTGCACTTGTGAGGAATGAATGGACTTCAAAGCTCATGGGGGGGGGGCTGATGGTTGGCAAGCAGAGGGGCTGCAAAACAAACAAAAAAGACATAACCATGTGTTTTGTGCCTTTGCTGCGGTAGCGTTGTCGCCTCACAGTAAGACGCTGTCCAGTTCGATTCTCAGCTAGAGCGTCTTCTGCGTGGAGACATGCGTGAATGGGCATACATTCGTTGAAGGTTGTGCGTCAAGCCTGGCAAGCCGGAATGTAAAAATCAAGTGCCAATCATTAGCGGACCGGAGTTCCCCTGTGGCGACCCCTAACTGGGAAAAAGACAAAAGACACAAACAAACAAACAAACAAACAAACAAATGAATGCACCACATTCTTCTTTTGCAGATGCTAATAGTTTATGAGGACTTGGTATGACGCACTCAATTTAATAAAGTGATGTGGTTTGTATCACTCTTAAGTCCTCAGACATGGCAGTATGAAAACTGAGAACAATATTTATTTATTTATTTATAAATATAATTATAACTTTTAATATAAAGATAACTTGTTTTATTCATTAAAAGCAACACTTAAAAGTTATGCCTTTCTTACTCAAAGTTTCATAAAAGACTGTTATTAGGAGGGTACACAAGAAAAAAGTCAAATAATAGAAAGCAAGAAAAGTTTAACTTTCATGCACATTTAAAATGAAAAAATGTATGTGGAAATACCTAAACTGAAGAAATTTGAAGCAGACTGTGACACAAAATATGAGCTCACATTGAAGAAGCAAGTAGCTAGATTTCAGAATTATAGAAGCTTATTATATAGCAAGAGATGACACATTAACAGCTTTATTGTTGCATGTGGTCAGACAGCTAGTATTTGATACATATTAAGCTACTGCAGGACCACGTGACAGATTACAGGATGTGTTAGACAAGTTAAACAGATTCTTGGGCCGAGGAAACATATGGAATATGAGATTTATAAATTAAGAAGTGAAAGATAAAAAAAGCCAAGTGCACCAAGTGCACACAGATGTATTATATCAAACTGACATCACTGACCAGAAATAGAAACACTATTGTTGATCATGCACCCTGTAACTGACTCGTAAAATATCATAAGTCGAAGATTTCCAAAGCATGTTGGTGTCATTGCAGAACATCAGAATTGGCTGTGTTATACCTGGTGTGCTTTGGCTTGTAGGCATTGGAATTGAAGAAGAAGAATCTCAATGCTGGTATTTGTGGGGAGATTAGGGATGAGGCAAAGGCCCCACATCACATTGTGTGGGGACTCGTCACCCTACAAAAAACATTATCCTAGAGTGTCTGCTGATGCTTTAATTGTGATAGCTTGCTGCTACTGTGATTATACACTGTGCTAGATATCTTAGTTATGTTTTTTTTTTATTATTCACATGTCACCTTAGACAGATGTGATTAATTGTAGTAAACCACTACAGAATTTAAGTTGACAATCTGGACAGTTGAGAAGTATGATCAAACTTTACAAGACCCTAGAATGACCCTTGTACCACAACTGCATAATAAGATTTTTTTTCACTTAAGGAAGAGAGCCATGGATGAATCCTGTACTTGACTTGTCTGTTCTCCTCCTGCCTAGTGGACTCCCCTTGCCCCTTGATCCCTGTACTTGTTGAAGTGCTGAAACAATTGTAGTTTCCCTGGAGGCTAGTGTGTCACCCCCATTTCCTGTTTCCTGAACAACTTGTAGTGCCATTAATGCACATGTCTAGCATGTCTGGTTGCTAGTGTGTTCCCCTACCCCCAATGCCCATAATAGTTTAAGTGACATTATGGCAAAATTGTAGTTGCCTTTTTGGCTAGTGTACCCCCTCCTGATCCCATACTATTGCCTGTGCCATTAAGACACTGAGTTTAGAGTAAGCATTGATATGTAATGCCCCCCATCCCAATTCCTCATACTGCTCTGTGCCTTTATGACACTCAAACCTGAGTAATCCTTGGTGTCTGTTGTCCCCCCATCCCTGTACTGCTGCATGTGTTGTTCTTGTACTCAGTTTAGAGTGATCCCTGGTTGTCTAGTGTTTCCCCCACCGTGATCCCTGTACTGGTATACTTGCCATTATAGGTTCATAGGTTCATAGGTTGGTACTAGGCTGTCGGCCCTAGGGCCTATACAAGCCTAGCCATAACAATTGCCTGGCCATTTCTTCCCACACTATTTACTTCCTTGGACCTTATAGCACTCAGTTTACAGTAGACACTGGTGTCTTGTGCCCCCCATGACCCCCCCTTCCCATGTTCAATACCACAATGTGTTCAAATTGGCTATACTAATCTACACGGCTGAGCGACTTCTTGAATCACTCGATGTGTGAAAGCCTTCCTGGAGGTGGTTCTGGGGGAGAGAACACATGACTACTTGGCATATGCCTCTCCACCCAGCTACATCATTAGCATTCATCATAGTCAGGGAACCATCTCTATGTGGTGCTGCACATTTTCATGTTAGAGCACCATCCAGCACTGTGTTAAGGCCATTGCTGAATACAAAAAGCTTTTGCAGTAGCTTTATGAATGTCGTCCTAGCAGTGCATATTATTGGTGCTATCAATGGAACAGTGTTATTCAGTAAGTTGTACCTCAGATCAGGTTATCACCAGCTGGCAGTTCACCTTAATATCAGAAGCATCACTAAATTCTCCATTCACCTCGGTTTAATGAGATGCAAAGAAATGATAGTTAGGGCTTAACTTTGTTGTTGAGATGTTTCAGCATGGAATAAAACAATGAATTAAAAATGACAAGAACTTCAGTTACAGTATTATAGTCTGTGGCAGGAGTGACAAAGAGCAATGTGGACCTTTAAGAACAGTGCAAGAAAGAGCAGCAGAGGATTATCTTATAGTTACGAAAAGTATTTTGTGCGCTCATTATACCTCTCAACTGTCCAGATTTTCGCAGAATGTCCAGACTTTTGCCTCATAATTTGTCTTTTCTCATAAAATGTGTGGTTTTCAGACAAATAACTGAGGATTTATGTTACTAATAATGACAGACATTTGAGGTTTCTGACTTCATATCCATCCGAAAAGGCATGCTAATACAAAACCTACTATTCTAGAAACATTTTAAGTGTACAGTAATGTTTTAAGTGTATAATAGCTTTATTTAAAAATTATCCCTGATTTTGAGCATTTGTTCCCCCCATTATTTTTGGCTTTGTCGTTATTTCTTCTTGTGCTTAGAAGTTGACAGGTATGGTTCATATTGTCAAGAAATATTGTGTCACGTAACCTAATAAAATTAAAGTACTGTATGATTTAATGTCTTGCACTAGAGCAAAAGAAGTTAGAAGTCTTTTAGAGATGGCTAACTGTAGTGACCAGGTTGTAAAATATTTCAACACAATACAGAGTCATTAAAAGAAATAAAACAGCAAGACACACTAGAAAATGTGTGGGAGTGTTGTGCTCAGAATACCACAAAATCTTACTTTGAGGAAACAGTTGTACTGTGTTAGAAGTGAATGCAAACTGCATAAAATTTAGCAGCCATTAATCCAGATTCAGGAAGGGCATTGGGGAGTTAATGGCTATGTCAACAGGCCTCTTTCAGATGCTGAAAAGCTACAAACCAACTGAGAAGGAAGCTGTATCAGATACTTGGAAAACTGAGGATTTCTGAATGCATATTTTTGAAAAAAGATCTGACCTTAAATCACTGATTGCAAACCATTACATATTTATTTAACAACCCAAAATCAAAGCTTCCACTTTGAATTGAAAAATTGTCTTTGACACTTCACCCCTGTCAGTTTATATTGCAGTATATAATGAGAAGATGAGATGGCAGAATGCATGAACATAACAGAAATGGAAAGCCTGTTAATGAATCTGAAAAAATAAAATAAATTCTAAACTATGCTGGACCAATACAGAACAAATTAAAACTATTCAGGTACAGATGCCAAAATGCTCAGTAATGTAGTGATTTAATTACTGATTTTACTGGTCAGTGTTTCACAAAGAGCAACTGTTCATTGTTACTGATGACTCTGCCAAAATGCCATTGGGAAAACGAATATGTCCATGTCTAAATTTATATACAAGCAAACTGATGGCTGCCTAGGGTGGCACTTTCCTTTAATAAATAAATAAATAAATAAATAAATAAATAAATAAATAAATTTATTTATTTTTATAAAGTAAAAAATGGTGTTTCGTTAAGAAAATATGTAAATAAATGCACAGCACCTCTCTGAAAAAATGCAGCAGCTCCAGCATCCCCGGGAGGAAGTAGAGTGCTCATGGACTCTTGTCATTTAATTAGTTGGCCTCCTGCTCCCTCATGTCGATGATCTAATCAGACAATGAATCAAGTAGATGTCAACAAATTTGAAAATGGTTGCACTGTGAAGAGAAAGGTATACTATTAGCTATATCATCAGGTAAGCTTTTTTTCTTCTGATTTTTCTGACTATGATTTTCTTGCAGACAACCAGATATTTTATATGAGCTGTCCCTGATACAGCAGAACTTGCCATATACTGGAGTTTCAAGCTTCTTGCTTCTCAGAAAAGTATTGTTTTTGTTAAACCTGTTGCTATATTAACTAAATGAATTAAAGTAGTGCAGACAAAATGCTAGTCTGTCTGTGGAAGAATGTGATTAATGGCTGCTCTTTACTCGTTTAATCCAACTTTTTCTGGATTTCTTTTGTTTGTGTCAAGCAACCATACCTCTCAACTGTCCAAAGTTTTGCAGAATACCAATTGTTTTGCTTCATATGTATGATCTGATACTCATACAATGTGTGGTTCTTTGGCAAATCATTGAAGTCACTAAATAATGGCAGGTGTTTGAGTTTCTGACTTCATATCCTTCAGAACATGTATGTTAATGCAATGTTCTAAGTTTATAAGAGGAATATTTAAAATATGTCACTGATTTTGGGCCTTTGTTTCTCTGTTGTTTCTCTCTTTGTCCAGAATTGACTAAATTAACTAATTACCACACAGCAACAGTTAAGGAAGCAACTTGGAATATTTTAATGTCCAACTATTTTCCCATTAAACAAAGCTGAAGTACAATACATAGCCATCATTTTTATTATAATAAGACATCTGAAGTGCATACAGAAGTAGCTATAACTGTTGGGTGGGGTGAGATCTGTTTGTAGAAAGAAGCTGGCTCTCTTGTTTTGCCAGTTTAAGCAGTTACTATGCGGCTTTTCAAGGCTGGTATGCATTTGCAGGATTAATGTGATTTACGTGAAGCAACTTTGAATACTTTCCCATGTGGTTATGATTTACATAGCAGAGCTGAAATACAATATATATATTCATCTTTTTTATCACAATCATCTGAAGTGCACACAGAAGTAGCTATACTTGTTGGGTGGGGAGATGGGAGCTGTCTATTGAAAATAACTGACCTTCTTGTTATTTGCTCACCTTAAACAGTCACTATCTGGCTTTGCAGGACTACATTTGTTTGAAGTAAGATGGATTATTGAACTGGACATCTGAGATATGCATATACAAAGTAGCTATTATTGCTGGGGCTGTCTGTGAAGGAAAGTAGCTGGCTGCCTCCTGAGGCTTTGCAGAACTAATGTGATTTGTGGGAAGCAACTTGGAATACTTTAATATGGCAACTGTTAATTTGGAGACATCCAAATTGTACACAGAACTAACTGTAACTGCTTTGTGGAGGTAGGGGCTATCTGTATGAAAATAACTGATCTTGTTGTCATTAGTTTAGCTTAAGCAGTCATCTTTCAAAAATGTGGCATGAACTACTTCACAGAGCATCAAAACCTTCAGAGCTTCTCAGGGCTCGAGGGCCCCACACTTCCAAAGCTGTATAAATGGATTTTGATACAGGTTAGTAGAGGCCTCTGGCCTCAACTGCAGCTGGTCTAAAATTGGCCCTGCTCAGAGGTGTGCACAGAAGGTCAGGTTAGCTTGTGTGGGGGCTGTGGACAATGTCATTATTTCTTTAATTTTCCTCCCAAACCCCAGAGATGCGCACAGGTCACTACAATTTATGTTGGCTTGGGGACAGTATAGTAATTATTTCTTTGACTTTCCTCACAAACTTCAGAGGTGTACATAGATTATCACTTTGGCTTGTATAGGAGTGGTAAACTGTCTAGAAATTGCAAGGTGGAAATATTACTGTGATCATTTATTTTTTTCACTTTCAAATATCAGATTGCATATAGGTGGATAGTTTGTGAGGTAGAATAAGGAAGCATATTATTTGGCTCTTTATTAGAAGACCAAAGAGCGTCTTGGTCAAACTCAAAAGCCTGAAACAGCAAAATATCGAACCGACTTTTAAGCTAATTCTTTCTCTGGGAAAGAATTTGCTTGGCTGCTTCGCTACTTTGCCGTTTTTGGCGCTGTAGTGCTGTCTCTGAGTTGGTATATTTAAGTAGGGGGGGTGTGAGGGCGAAGCCCCCCACTTAATGTAATGTTTAAAGTGTTTTATTTATTTATTTTTTGTTGGAACAGCGATCTTTTTCCCTAGGAAAAAAATCGTTGTCCTGACAGTTCGAAATTGTAAGCTTTTGCTTACATAGGGTCGATTAATCACCGTTTGCTTTTTTAAGCATTCGGTGATCTAGTATAGACCCTATTATTTATATATGCTTGACAGCATCAATTTGAAAAATATGATGTTCTATTTTTTTTTTCAGTTTAATTCCAGTTTGACATCAGAGAAGTACATGGATGGTGGCTGTATTTTGGTCTTTTTGGAGGTTGGGTGAGGAGGCATAATGCATATATGCCTTATACCAGCAACTTGAAATATATGACTGTGGCCATTTGTGCCTTAACTTTCATCCTAAACTAACACCAGAGGGATGACTACATTCTTTTTTTTTTGGGGGGGGGGCAGGTACTATTCACATATATGATTTAGGTTTTCTTGCAATCATTTGTCTTATTAGTTTATTATGAACTGCAAGTTTGTCAGCTTTGAACATTAAGCCTTGGATACATAACTTCCTGTTAATAAAAATAAAAAGACTAAATGTCTTTCCTTACTTATGATTTTTGTTCAGGCCATGATTGTATCAAAAGGTTAGAAGAAAACTCTAAAATGCATCTCAGAGCATCTAGACCTCCCATAGCTTCTAGAGACCACTAATTGGTTTCTAGGGGCTTAGCAGCCCCCAAATCCACTGCTTTAATGCAACTATTTCTTCCACAGTTATTAAAGTGTAGTCTTGGTCAGAGTGTGTTGAAAGTATGCAGGAAAAAAACAAGTTGAAGAGTTAGAATGAATTTCTTTCTTTTTTTTTTTTTTGTTCACATCATCATCATTGGATTATAAAAGATTGTTAAAAACCTCTAAAATGCACCTCAGGGCATCTTGAACCCTGATGGCTTCTGGGGGCTACTAAGCCCCCAGGACTCCCAACTTAACACAATTATTTCCTCCACAGTTTAGTTCTTGTCAGTTAGAGTATGTTGAAAGGACGCAGAAAAAAAAACAACAAAATGAAAAAGTAATGCTGAATTTCTTTTCTTAATCATGATTATCAGTCAGGCCATCATTGGATGTAAGGCCTGTTTAAGAAAACTGAAAAATGCACCTTAGAGCATCTAGAGACCCCATGGCTTCTGGGGCCTAGCAGCCCCAGACCCTCAAGTTAATGTACTAATTTCACCCACAATTATCAGAGTTCAGTTTTGCCTAGTTAGGATATGTTGAATGAATGAATTAATGCAGGAAAAAAATGAAACATTAAGATAAATGAAGAGAAAAGAAAAATAAAGAAAAGAAAATGTAATCTGAATGATGTCTGTAGGCAAGGATGTGGAGAAGGGGTCACTGAGTGATGTGTATGGGGACCAGTGAATAGTGTTTGTGTGTGTGTGTGTGGGGGGGGGGGCGCTGTAGAGCCCTTCACCTAAATCTGGCCCTTAGTACCTTCACATTATCACACCCAGTAGCTCAAGTTCCTAACAAAATGTTTACTACTTTGGAATACTAGAGACACTAACAATAGTCAAAAGTTCAAAGAGGTTTATAAGTCAAAAAGAACTGCACACAGGAGACTGATTTCAAATTAGTGCAATGTTTAATGCAATATCTTATTAAGGCAGTAGGGATTGTCAAGTTCATAAGAATTCCCATGTAACAAACATTAAACAATATGATAGGAGTGTATAGGAGCATATGGAACACACAGCCATTCTGCTGCTGGAGCTACACCAGGCATTCTTTAGCACAGTTATGTCTAAGGACAGACCTGATGATTAAGTAAGAGATGAGAGGGAGAAGGACAACTTCTAGAAATATGCTTGGGCCAGCAAAAAGGCAAAGGAATACTCTGTTTATATAGGGTAGACTATGTTAATGAGAAGTGAGCAGCTACACACAAACATGACTCTAATTTATTCAACTTGGAACCATACTGGTTAACAGAGATAAAATGGCTGATGATAACTAAAAATGAAGCGTGAACTATCAACAGAAGTTGTACTTTTCTGAAACTCTTTCATGACACTCCCGATGGTGAAATAAATATTTGTGACCATGACGCATGCCTTAAAATTGTTCCAAAAAGTGCCATTTCCACTGAAATGGTGCCTGACATTTTTTTACATTTGTATGTTCAGAAGGACCCAGAAAGCTGCAGACAGACCTTGTGTCTGTTTGCTGATGGCTGATGGCTAAGTATCTTATGTGACTGTGACTGCTTTCCTGCTATTGTTCTTACATCATTGTCTGACACATACTGTATTAATGCATATGACAAGTTTTTTTTACAGGTTGCCTGGCACTAATGTGTAAGCACATTTGAGTTGAAGTATTTCTGTTTATTGACATTTTTTGTGGAATTTTACCATAGCAGCATCACAGCTACAGCACATCCTATAATATATATTATATATATATTTTCACTGTGAAAACTGGTACTTGTTGAGCATCCAAGGTTTTAAGGGGGCTCAGCCAGCAACTTCGACGCTTAAGATGTATCACTTTGAAATACCAGTTTTCTCTGTGGATTAACGTTTTTCCTTAACTCTGTGAGGCATTTTATCCCTTAATATGAGTTCATCGTAAATCACTGAAGTGCAACGTAACAAAACGAAATGGCAATGCAAATTAAATCAATTGAGAATAGTACATACCAAAACACAACAACAATGAATACAGACTTAACAAACCTAATAAATACAGTCTAATACCACTACGAAATTAAAAAGTAACATGTAAAATTCAAAAAATCCACTCTGTAGCCGAAGTACTCCAACCCAAAAACACAGTTTAATGAAGAGATCCACAAGAAATATAATCCACAATCAGTCTGATCGACTGATTGTGGATTATATTTCTTGTGGATCTCTTCATTAAACTGTGTTTTTGGATTGGAGTACTTCGGCTACAGAGTGGATTTTTTGAATTTTACTTGTGGTGCTTTTTCCACTCTTGCATCTGTTTGTGGTTATAAAAAGTAACATGTACATATTAACTGCAAACCAACTTCTAAAAAATACAAAAACAAAATGATATACACCTAAACTAAAAGACATACACCTAGACTAGGTGTTGCAGTAGGTAAATCCATCGTAGTCCATGTAGGTGTAAATGATCTGAGATGTACCTCCCTGAACTATATGAAGAGAGACATTATGGAGCTTTCAGACTATGTGTCTAAGGCTGTTATGAGCCTAGCACTGAGCAGCATATTACCATCACCTAGGATGATGCCACAATATGAGCAACAAATGATTGATGTCAACAACTGGTTGTCTTTCGGATGTCATTCTAAGCGGATCCAGTATTTGTCAGCTTGGGAGGACATGGTTAACAGACCAAGTTGCTCTGGCAAGGATGTTCTGCATCTCTCCCCCCTAGGCTTTTGGATACTGGCTAAAACTTTATCCATCCCAACAGTGCCTTTTTTAGCAATGACAAATTGATAAACCTACTGACATAGCAAAATAAACTCAGTGGACCTCAAGGTATTACTGCTCAGTGCAAGGAGCATAAACAAAAAACAACACTCCCTCCAAGCCCTCCTCGCACTTGAGAATACAGATATATGTGCAGTTACTGAGACTTGGTTTAAAGCAACAGAGAGTACCCCGGCAGTGAAAGGTTTCAGTGTCTTCCACACTTTTTTACACCAGTAGCTGCACAGAAAAGGGCTAAAGGTGGAGGTGTCTCAATATACATCAGTGACAAGCATACCTTTAGGGTGGTCGAACAGGGTGACATACTGGAGTTCCTCCATGTGAAGATCACCATAGACAAATTCCCATACCCTATCCTCACCAGCTATAGGTCAACCTCCATGTCAGAAGAAACTCACAATGCATACTTGGACCTACTGGAGACACTTACTATCCAATCTGACACCCTCCTCATGAGAGACTTTAATTACCTCTCTATAGACTGGTAATCCTACTCAATCTGAAAACTACAGGTATAGAGATTCTTGGACTTCATAAATACAAACACCCTTGACCAAATAGTGAATACATCCACTAGAGGCTCCAAAATACTGGACCTCATGCTTACAAGTATGGGAGAATGCTGCACCCCCCAATATCTCATTCTCCCTGATAAGGTCCAACCATAATGCTCTCTCCTTCAAATCAAAATCAACTCCATAATCCCATTAAAACCAGTAACAGTTAAAAACTATTCCAAGGCAAATTGCCTGTTATTAAGTGATGATTTGTCAAAATTCAGTGCCCCTCCAAACCCAGAGAACACAGCAGCCTATGTTGAATTGCTCTCAGAAACTATGTACAGCCATGTTAATGGCTGCATAGAGGCTGCTGTAGCTAACAGAAGTAAGTCCAGGACTAGCACTAGAAACAAAGCATCCTGGTGGCATCCCAAATTAAACAGGATATACAACAAAAGGAAAAAAGTTATAGCAAAAATCAGTAAGGGCAATTTGCATAAAGATAAATGCTCTCTAATTGAAGTAAATAGCAACTAAGATGGCTAATTAGTTCAAGCAAAGACAACTCTGAGGTTAAGATAGTCTCCCAGGTGAAAGCTAACTATAAGGCCTTCTACAGCTATATCAGAAACCTTAAGGGCAGCACACAGGAATATACTGAACTGGTGGTTAATGGTGTCACATTCAGTGAGCTTGGTGCTATAGCAAACCTGTTAGCGGAAACATTCAGCTCCAACTTTACCCCCCTCTCACTCCAACCATCCCCTCAAAAATACCCTCATACATAACATCTCTAGTGATAACTAGGGAGCATGTACTGGCCGCATTCACTAAAATCAAGAACATGGCCTCAGTGGGACCCAATAATATCCCAGGATGCCTCCTGAATAGTCTAAAATATGCCTTATTGGGATCCCTGGAGTCACTATTTAACTATAGTCTTAAAACAGGCTTTGTGCCACATGAATCAAGGACTGCAACAGTCATCCCTCTTCATAAGGGAGGACTTTCAATATGCCCTGGAAACTACAGACTCATTAGTTTGACTAGTCTTATTTGTAAAGTCATGGAAAGAATTATCATTTAGATTATCAATAAGGAAAAAGGAGACCTCCAGACACTGGATCCATCTCAGTATGGCTTTGTCAGAGAGGTCACTAAGGCAATGGATGAGGGGAAAATGGTGCATCTTGCCTATGTAGATCTGGCTAAAACATTTGTTATAATATCCTACTTGGGCATTGTCAACAAACTTGTGGAACTAAGAATAAACCCCATCATAATATGGTGGATAGCTATCTGGCTCACTAATAGGAACCTGGAGGCTAGAATCGGTGAGGCCACCTCCACAATGAGTCCAGTCACCAGTAGATTCCCCCAGGGCTCTGTGCTGAACCCACTCCTCTTTGGCATCTACTTCTCTGATGTCAAAACAAATGTCAAAGTACTTTGGCTGACCAAGTTTGCACATGATTGCAAACTGGGAGCAGTCATTGAATCCCCCAAGTTGAGAATGCCCTTCAGGAAGGTCTAATACAGTCAAATCTGTGGTGCCAAAGCCATAACTTAAAACTCAATACCAAGAAATGTATTATAGCACCTTTTGAGAAGTCTTCCACCTAGGATAACTATATCAGCAATAAAACACCCTTAAAAGTTGATTCACTAGTCAGAGATCTGGGAATTCATGTAGATAATAACCTAGCCTTCAACCAGTATTTGCCCAAAGCAGTAAGAAAACCCTTCTCTGTTAATCAACTTATAAGCAAGGGAACAGCATCTAGGTCCAGAGAGATCAGCATACCACTGTACTCTCATCAGACCCATCACAGAGTATAATGCCCCCTTCAGTATGTACCTGACCAGACACATGCAGCAACTAGAACATCCACAAGGGTTCTTTACAAAAAGAGTACGGTGAGTAAGCATAATGTCCTATGCTGATCACCTCAAAGTCCTGTCTCTGTACTTGTTATCATACAGACTTCAGAGTGATGATCTTTGCCTGGCATACAGGGCATCCTGGGACCCTGTTTTGGTAAACCTTTTGCACATCTGCAAAGCAAACAGCATTTGAACTACTCAATTAAAATACCTAAATTTTGCTTGCAACATAAATAGGACATGTTGGAGAGACAGATGTGTTTCTTAGGGAATTCCCATTCTCTAGAACAGGCTCCCCGTCCATGTGAAGCAGAGTTCCTCCCTATCACATTTTAAGCACAACTTGGACCAATGGATGGGTACTTGGAAATCACTCCCCAGTCTGGCTTCCATGTCTCTGATGGATAGAGGCAGTCAGTAAATCACCATCTACAGAAATCAAATTTGTGGGTCACATTTGGGTTGCATGGCTAGGCTTATAAGGTCCATAGTGGTTGTTAGCCTAGTATACACCTGTGAACCTATAAAAAAGAAGCACAACTTATTGATACTCCTAAACCACAACTTTCAACAAAGAACATAAACTCACAAAATTTACTTTTTTGCAGGGAGAGCTAACCATAGTGTATCCCCATACCACCTACAACTTATATATACCAACTCCAAGATCACACATCAATGGGGGGAGGGAAACACCCGACTGCTACTAGGGCAAACACACACCATCTTTCTAAATAGTCAGAATAATTTGTGAAACTAAAGAGAGGTTTTTAAAGTGGGTTAGAATTAAACTTATTTATTTGCTTGTGAGATTGTTTGTTAACCAGGGTAGAACACTCATCCACATAGACCTTTATCAGACTCAGCCCATGAACACTGTCTGGTAAAGTAAAGTGGTCAGACTCATGCTGTAGGCAAATAGAGGCTGAGGGAATCAAACTCTGGACTGTGGGAAGTAGTCATTGAACAGTTCATAGTCTTAATCCCTGTGATAACTGCTGAATGAAGAATGAGTGAAGAACATCTGGCCTGGTGATCTTTATTCTGTCGGCTTTATTAACACTGACCTTAATGTATTGGTTGAGAACCCAGTGAAGTAGACTAGACAATGCCAGTGGGATAAATTGGGCACAACCATCTTTGGATGAGTGGGAATGTGCTGTATGTAAGTTTAAACTGTTGTTAGAAAGAGGCATAGTAAACTAATAATTAATTAGCTCATCCATTTCAAAATCAGTGTGTGTGCACTTCTTTCTGAGAGTTTTAGGAGTTTCAGTTATTTTATGGATCTAGTTCTGTTCTTTCTATTTCTAAAATTGTTCAGGATTTCCTAACAGCTGCACATGTCTGGTCCTGAAAAAGATGCTTTGGATAATTTTACTTCAGTTTTACATTTTCTTTGTTAATGCTACTCATAACATTCACGGACATTGGTTACTTTCCATGTGCTCCATATTTTGTCTTTTTATCCTTATTGTTTGTTTAAAGTACTTTGTAAGTCAATGCACTTACTCTCTAGTCTTTGGTTATTTGGTATATTTTGTCTTGTATTCTAGAGAGGATTTTTGTGAACAATTGATACCTATGCTGACAACTTTGCATTAGAATGTATTTCAGTTAATAAATTCAAACTAATTTAGATAATGTTATTTTTCAGGTAAAAAATGTCTGCTAGAAACAATAACTGTGTGTATGTTTTTTTTGCCATGGCCAATAAGTGTTGTCTTTTATTGCATCTGAAAGAACTGATTTACAAGAGTTTATTTTGCCAGCAGCTAGTCTGTAGTACAGAAGGTGCCCAGTGGGTATACATTCATTTATGTGAAAGGCATTTGTGCGTTCGCACTATTGTGTGACTTTAAATGCCGACACACAACATATCGAAAAAAACAGCTGTCGAAAATGGTAATCTGGAAAACCAGATTCGATCATTTTCAAACTCCAAACATCTCCGAACATTGTTATGCAGGGGGGCAAACCCCCCTGCACCCCCATGTGGGGGGCTGTGCCCCCACTCCCCTGCTTTAATATACAAACTCCGAGATCGCACTACAGTGAAGGAAGGGTTCATTCCCATTCCCTGCTATATTGCGATCTGCACCTGAAATGCCGAATTCCAACGAGTAACTGCCGATGTGCATTCGCTCATTGGAATTTTCAACACTGTCACTCGACATTCCAGATATCTGGAGGTTGTACTTTTGCAATTTGGTGCATCGTGCAATCTCCTTTCAAATAAATGAAGGTATACTGCCCAGTGATCTGCTGTACTTGGGTGGGTTTTTATTTAATTGTATCAAACTACAATGTATGCAGTCATTATACAGAGTAAATGGGCCATACATTTAAATATTTAGATTTATCTCTCCCAGCAGAATGTAGGTGCCTGATTTACACTTTTGATAAATTTATTGAAAGGGTGACTCTATAGTTATGGGGGGGTTGATGGGCAAGCATGGTGCTGTACATTCAACAAGTACAAGTAGGTTTATTTAACATTTTTGCAACATATAACTATTTCTACTGGTAGCAGGTCAGTGCCATGATCATTAAAATTAATGTCTATTAGTGCAGCCTGAAGGAGGCATTTGGTTAGGTGTAAGATTCACTTTCTACGTCTGTTCTTGTTCTGTTTCTTCTGATGTAGACAGAGTTTTGCCTAAGAAGGGTAACTGCATATATGCCTGGTTTTAGCCACACTTTTAAGATAGCTAGTATATTTGAGTTGCACTGAATATATTCAGCTTTAGTCATGCTTCTGTCATATCACGCATAGTATAAATGAGTCATGCTGAAGAGCTCAAATTTCACGTAGCTCTACTTTGCTGCCTATGCTTTCCCTAATTATTCAGAAAATAAGCACCGAGGATTCTCAAGTTGAGAGACTGTACCTCAAGGCTTCTCCAAAGAGACTGTACCCCAAGGCTTCTCCAAGCTTGAATCGCAAAGGCGATACTAACTCAAAAAATAATCATACAAAGATTGAATTCCAGGTGATGAACTCAATCTAGCCGGACAAGCTTCCAAGTCAATTTAAGAGAATAAACCCAGTCCTCGATCTACAATCTCATATTTTCCTATACCAAAACTTGAATAAAACCACTAAAGTCTTCCTTTTGGTTTTCAAAAGCTTTATTTTTGTTTTTGAAGATTGTCCAACATAGGTAGGTGAGAGTTGTGGCAAAAATCTCTCTTTGTTTTATTTCAGTGGCCTTGTAACAACTACTGCACAGACAGTCATGGTATTTATACTTTGTACAGCATCAGCACATTAGGAGTATATACATATGATATAAAAACTCTATTTTCATTGGTTGACAGAGTTACACTTATTTATGCAGATACGATTACAAACTCTCTATTCTCATTGGTTAACAGTATTACATTCATTTTGTATAGAGATGGACCTATGGGAGGAGGCTGGCCACATTATAACCAAAGCTTTTGCAAGTAAGCTTCGTCAGACCTACCTATTAATCAAATGTTCAGGTAAACTTACACTCAGTTGAAAAGTAATTAAATCAAGGTTTCTGCATTATGACCAAACTTATATTAACATTAACCCAGAGAATGTTATCCAGGGTTGAATAATAGGACCGGACTATTTGGTGCCAGAATCTTAAACATCTTAAAAACTCTTAAAAATTATTAAATAGATGTCATGCCTTTTCATGCCCTTTAATGCTTTGTCCGATAGGTGACCCAGGGATGTTCGGCAGAGGCCATTTGAATAACCATATTTCAATTTGGGTAATGATAGAGCTACTGGGGAGCATGTCAATCGTCTCCAGGAACTTATGTAAATCGGGTAAAAACCCAGGGAGTAAATGCAAGATATACCAAGAGTGGAACAAGCAGAACATTAACCTTTAGACAGTGAGCATAAATAGTGGCAGTGGATTAGAGAAAACATTTGCATTAGGAATGTATTCACTGTTAGTAGTAAGCACGATGATGCAGTTTTCTTAAGTTCAATACATCATTGATGAAGATTATGGTGTTGAGTCCTGGTGGCTTGCTTGCATTAAGCTGGATTTGCCATTCCAGCTCCCTCTTCTCCAGAATGTCATTGGTGGAGCCTTCATAGTGTTCCTTTTTCTACCATATCTATGATATGGAACCTGAAGGAAACTGTAAACAGGACACAACTCTCAGCCAAAGACGCCTCTCACCAAAACGAAAAATGAATAAATGAACAGGAAAAGTAAGAGTTGTCACCACGATCAATGTTCTTCACGATAAACAGGTTCCAATAACAAATCACCATGAAAATCCAAAACTCTTTATTTCAGAAAGGAATGAGCGCTTTCGCGTAGTGCTAGCTACGCTTCATCAGATACAATTACAAAAAGTCCACCATACTTAAATACAAATCTTTTTGGCGGGCTCATTAGCCCATTAGCCTATTTGCTCACTAATTAAATGCAACAGCTTTTCTACATTTCAATGCATTGCATGTAATTCAAACATAAAAAGTTGCCAATTTTATAGTATAAAAGTTAAAATAAAGATCTCTATCCTGCATTATTAAAATAACATTCACTCTTGAACTTATATACAGAGAACGCTACATGTACAACTATTGTATATGCACATATGCTCAAAATTCAATGCATTTTCAGTCGTAAAACATAAAAAACTATAAAATGTCAGAAGATACACAAATATAGCACTGAGACAAGCAGTAAAAGCATGCACCTTAGATCAAGAAGATGCCACCTTTTTCTTGGAAATACCTTGACGATCGGGCATAGAAGTGTCCAAAAGTCAAACGTAAACAGGGTTCATCCCAACCATCATGGCTAGGTATCGCTGACACACTTAGCATAGTCCCAAGCATTGAAACACAAATCCAGCTGCACCACAATCACTAACTGTGATCATATCGATAGTCATCACTAGATGTCACTAGTGTAACTAATCTAATATCAAGCACTTGGATGCTTTCAATTTGGGTAATGATAGAGCTACTGGGGAGCATGTCAATAGTCTCCAGGAACTTATGTAAATCGGGAAAAACCCAGGGAGTAAATGCAAGATATACCAAGAGTGGAACAAGCAGTACATTAACCTTTAGACAGTGAGCATAAATAGTGGCAGTGGAGTAGAGAAAATATTTGCATTAGGAACGTATTCACTGTTAGTAGTAAGCACGATGATGCAGTTTTCTTAGGTTCAATACATCATTGATGAAGATTATGGTGTTGAGTCCTGGTGGCTTGCTTGCATTAAGCTGGATTTGCCATTCCAGCTCCCTCTTCTCCAGAATGTCATTGGTGGAGCCTTCATAGTGTTCCTTTTTCTACCATATCTATGATATGGAACCTGAAGGAGTTATGCCCAGTCTTTTTTTTTGCCATGCCTTGCCAATGAGTTGTTGCAGTTACATTATTTTATATCATGTAGGTGCTGAGCAATCTTTGTTTTCAGCTTGTTCAAAGTTTTGCCTATATAAAATGCGGTACATTTTGAACATTCAGCTCTGTAAACTAGACACTCACTATCGCAGTTACTTATGTATTTGCTGAAAAAGGATTTCTTTGTGTTTGGGCAATTGAACTTATCGGCATTATTCAGCAACGTATTGCAGTAGACACATTCTGTTTTTCACAGGGGGTAGGTCCCAGGTCTGTTCCAAGGTAGTGGGTCCCATTCCCTGCTTGCTATCTCCAGGAAATGTTTCAGATTCCTGTTTCTCCTGATACGGAAATTCGACATATTGGAGAGGAATAAGCTAATGGCAGGGCTGTGCCTGATAATACTTCCGTTGTCACTAATAATGCCTCTAAGGGTTTGGAAATCCAAGGAGTATGTGAGCACCATTGAGATCTCCTCATGGCCCTTCTTGTATTGCCTTCATCTTCTTTCTCTGAGTTCCATGTAGCCCAAGTTGTTTTGTTTGTCTTCTATAATGGGGTTGAAGGTCGAACTAATGAACTTTTCACTGTATCCCCTTTCCAAAAAGTCCCTCTCTAGCTACTGATGTTGGCCATGAAATCTCTCAGGTTCTTGGACACTTGGATGATCCAGAGCCCCTGTGACTTAAGAACATTTATTTTGGTCTGAAATGGGTGCATGCTAGCCTGGTGGAGGAGAAGATTCACCCTTGTGGGTTTTTGGTATAGGTTGTTGGTGAGGAGATCTGAGTTGCACTCCGAAATCGTGAGTTCTAAAAACATGGTATTTTCTTTATTATAGGTATTGGTGAATTTTAAAAAGCTTGTGGAATTCCCTATGTAATCAAAAAATTCCCTTAAATAAATAACTTATTTTTGTTCAACAACACTACCTACAACAAACTGGTGTTGCCATGGGTTCACCATGTGGTGCCAGCTTCTCCAACTTAGTAATGGCACAATGGGTACACCAATTTTTCTTGGCAAATGAAGCTATCAACAAGTACATTTTCTTTTACACACGGTTCCTGGATGATATTTTTATAATATTAAAAGGGGACAGCCAGAATGCCTGTGACATGATGAACTACTTTAATAACACCACCAGGTTTTTGAAATTCACAAGTTAATTTAAGGAGGAGAAAATGAACTATCTGGACATTCAACTAAGAAAGGATCGGGCAAATCAAAGGTATACATCCTGTATATACAAGAAAGAAACTTATTGCAACACCTTCTTGAACTTTTCCAGCTCACACCATTGGCATCAAAAGAAATCTGTCCTCAAGGGTCAATTGGTGCGAGCCGCCAGGATGACGAGTGAGGACAGTAATTTTTTTTGAAGACTGCACAATATTACGAAGTATGTTTGTCCATAGGGGTTACCTGGAAACCTTTTTAATGGAGGTAATTACAGAAGTTCAACTAAAAAATGAACTAGGGGTGTTTACCCCCATTCTCCAGTATGATGGTGGGCCTGTCTATAATGACAGTGTAGTGGCGCCTTCAATGTCTATGGTATCCTCCATGAATGTAACTAGATGCACAGAAGTGAACAACACTAAATCTCAATTTTCTTTAAGTTTTACAACAATTTACACAACAGATTCGATTGAGGTAAGGCAAATATTACAGAAAAACTGGGCCTTATTACAGACAGACAAAATGGCGGTACAGAAATTGGGACCCTCACCTGTGATCACTTACAGAACAGGAAGGAACTTTAAAAGTTTAATCAAAGGTGAGAAGATTAGCACTAGCAGAAGTACAGGAATGTATAAATGTGAATCCTATAATCAATGTAAGTTCATGGACACGGGGTAAATGTTTAAAATTGGTGCCCTCAAATTTAATACCAAATACAGACTAAATTGTAATTCAAAGTCCGTGATATATTTAGCCAATGCCAAACCTGCCCATCCTTTTACATAGGCAAGACGGACTGCAAGCTGAGAGAACGTGTGTATGAACATGTATACAATATCAGTAAGAACAAAGGAGAAAATGCACTAACCCATCATTGTACTGAATATCCATTACATAAATTCAAATTCAAGGCTATTGATCATGTCCCCACTGACAGTCAAGGCAATCCTACTTCGCTTCTGTTGGAGAAACTTGAGCTAATCTGGCAGTTGTGATTCAATGCTGCATGTCCACCAGGTTTAAATGAAGTTTGTTCTTTAGCGTTTGTCCTAAAATTGAAAAGCCTGGAGAGGTGACCACTGCATGTGTAGTGTCCTATGGTCGTTGTCTACACTTTGTAAGCACTTTGTGAATGCTTTAGTTAACCGGGTTGTGTAACATATAGTCTGGTGTTAACATGTTACTTATTGTTTGTAGAGTGACACCTTATTTATATATACATATTTTTAGTATTTATCTGTTTTAGTTACATACTTGTATTTGTAAAAATATACATATACACTCGTTTATATTTTTATAGTTTTATATTTTTTGTACATAGTATTTTCCTATGGATAGTAGGAATGATGCATGTATAGCTGAAGTTTAAAGTAGGTATTTGGTTTCTTGTAAAACTATGCCTATAGTGATTTTTAAAGTTAATTGATTTTAATCATGTCTAATTAAGCTTAACGAGCAGTGTTTTATAAGATGTAATTTTATGTGATGTGTATCTGAAAAAGTTTAGCCAAGGTGCTAAACGAAAAGCGCTTAATTTTACTTGGTTTTCAGTGTTATTGTGTTCTACAATAAAGTGGATATCTGGTCAGTTGAGAAGACTTTTATGTTTCAGAGTTAATGTAGGCAAGCCACTAGGACTCAGCTGCATAATTTCCATTAACAGTGTATTGAACCTAAGAAAACCACATCAACGTGCTTACTTCTAACAGTGACTACGTTCCTAATGCAAAAGTTTTCTCTAATCCACTGCCACTATTTATGCTCACTGTCTAAAGGTTAATGTTCTGCTTGTTCCAATCTTGGTTTATCTTGCATTTACTCCCTGGGTTTTTACCCGATTTACATAAGTTTCTGGAGACTGTTAACATGCTCTCCAGTAGCTCTATCATTACCTGAATTGAAATATGGTTATTCAAATGGCCTCTACAGAACAGCCTCTGGTCATCTACCAGACAAAGCATTAAAGGGCATGAGAAGGCATGATAAATGTTTAAAAAATTTTTAAGAGTTTTTAAGATGTTTAAGATTCTGGCACCAAATAGTTTGGTCCTATTATTCAACCCTGGATAACGTTTCCTGGGTTAATGTTAATATAAATTTGGTCATAATGTAGAAACCTTGATTTAATTACTTTTCAACTGAGTGTTAGTTTATCTACACATTTGATCAATAGGTAGGTCTGACGAAGCTTACTTGCAAAACCTCTGGTTATAATGCGGCCAGTCTCCTCCCATAGGTCCATCTCTATACAAAATGAACGTAACACTGTTAACCAATGAGAATATAGAGTTTGTATCCATATCTGCATAATTGTAACTCTGTCAACCAATGAAAACAGAGTTTTTATATCAGTATTTACATATACCTAATGTGCTGATGCTGTACAAAGTATAAATACCCCAACTGTTTGTGGAGTAGTTGTTACCTACATTCCTAAGCAGTTTAATCTGTTATTATTGTTATATGTGTTTTTAGTCTAACAAACTGTATATATCACATTGTTACCTGAACCTTACCTGACCTTTATCAGTTCAATCTGACATAACTGTTATTTTGTATTTAGTATTTTCATACCATTGTATATATTCTACTGTTAGTTATGATGTATAAAACTGTATGTATGTATCTCTGTTGAACTTTTGTATTACTGCTTGTGCTTTATCAATCTGTAGGCATGTACCATTGTGGAGATTTACTCTCCGGGCCTCCACTGAAAATGGGCACTGTTACAGCCCAGTGGACATTCCCGATAATCAAATGCAATAAGTAAATAAATAAATAAATAAAACGAAGAGAGATGTTTGCCACAGCACTCACCTACCTATGTTGGACGATATTCAAAAACAAAAATAAAGCTTTTGAAAACCAAAAGGAAGACTTTAGTTGTTTTATTCAACTTTTTAAATAGGAAAAGATGAGATCATAGGACTGGATTTATTCTCTTAAATTGACTTGGAAGCTTGTCGGGCTAGATTGAGTTCATCAACTGGAATTCAATCTTTGTATGGTTATTAGTTTCCTAAATTATATGAATTGTTTTAAAACTTACATTTTTAAAAGGTTGAACTGGGTAACACTGAGTTTTGTGTGTGTGTGTGTGTGTGTGTGTGTGTGTGTGTGTGTGTGTGTGTGTGTGTGTGTGTGTGTGTGTGTCTGTGCGCAAACATGTGTATATGCTTTTATTTTTGGCTGTAAGAGACCAAGGTTTATTTTTTTCCTGACATTGGTGATTTTTGTACTTGATACTAAGTATGGATAGGGTTCTTTAAAAGTAGTTTTTGGATGGTAGCTTTTTTGCAGTAGTATTGCATGTGTCTTTTTAATGGGTTTAGATGTTTATCTGCTGCCTTCCACCACTAACCCAGTTAAATGGCATTTCATGCAGAAAAAATCAAAGCATATGAAAGTATTTAATGTAGCAAGGTGTCTGATTTAATTGTCGATTTAAAGTAATTGGGTCTAGAAATGCTAGTAGTAACTTGGGTTTTTTTAGTTGTAAGGGAGTCTGATCAGCACTCTTCTGAAAAGAGATCCACCTTGCAAGTACCCTAAGTTGGGGAGCTGCACCATGAAGTTATGGCCTCTGGATGTGCTTTGCCTGTGAATATGCATTAATAAATGATTGTAATTCCCTGAAGCTGTGAACATTAAGCCATAATAATTACAATGATATTTGGAAATCATTCTGTGAACATGGTCTTTAATATCTATGAAACACCTACCATCCATGTTATAGGACTATATTCTATACGGAAATTAATTGTAGTTCAGTCTTTATTGCTTTTTTGTACATTCTAATATAATGAGTTGGGTATTTAGAAGGTGCTGTTGAGAGCAGGTTTATCTTATTTCATTGAGTTTTCGGAAACTCAAAATTCATATGGTCAAGAATATATGATAGAGTTTTCAGAAACTCAAAATAAAAAAGTCTATGTTTTTGCAGGGGGCAAGCCTCCCGTACCCTCCACTCCACTGCAAATTAAATATACCAACTCCAAGATCACACTACAATGGGGAAAAGGGTAAATTCCCTGATCCCCACTGTACTGGAATCTGCATAGAACTGCTTTAAAGTGGAATTTACCCTTTTCTCCACTTAGTGCGATCTCAGACTTGGTATATATAATTTGCAAGGGGTGTGTGTGTGTTTGTGTGTGTGGGGGTGCAACATAAATATAGATTTTTTTTTTTATGCTGAGTTTTCGGAAACTTGATGTTATGGTTTCGACCATATGAATTGGAGTTCCTGAAAATATGGTGAAGTAATATAAATCCATTGACAGCAAATATATACGTATGTATGTATGTGTGTATATATGTTATGTAGGTATTTGTATAAATACATAATATATAAATGTATTAGTATATTAGTAATAATTCTGCACACAAATTGCTGAATTACAATGAAACTAAATAAAATGAACTTATCTTTACTAAAAAAAATCCATTACATTGAAAAAAAACGAATGGAAGATGAAAACAGTATTCTTTTTCCAATCAATTACACAACAAAAAAATCACTAACTATTGGATGTAATTTTTCTGAATAGTGGTGCAGTTAGGGAAAGTGTGTTTAGTACCATAATATATAAGATTGAGGTTAGGAGCAAGGGTAGAGTTAGGGTTAGAACACATGTGCAAGGTGGGTTCTGAGTCACACGTTACATTATCTGCCATAGTGTGACTGACATCCCCCACAAGGTTTGTTGTTGCTGGTGTTCTTCACCAGGTAGGACTCCTCCTTTAAATCTGTGAAACTATAATCGTACAGAATATTTACAGAAATGTCTCTGTTCCTCAGTTGTATGTTAATGCATAATGCCATACAAAATAGTGCAGGTACTTTATATCATGCTAACAAAGCCCAGTTAATATAGTATTTTTTATGGTGAAATTGCTTAGCACTAGTCTTTCTAAATCTCTGCTGTAGCGCATTGTAATACCCAAATATATAGGCAGTTGCCATGCACATCACCGTGACCATTTAGCATGTGACCAGCTTGATTATGCATACAGCTTGTGAAAACCCATTACATTACGGTGCAGGTCTATATCCATTCTTATTTATCATCATGTTGCAGTAAAAGATGCAGCTCTATATCCATTCTTATTTATCATCATGTTGCAGTAAAAGGTACAGGTCTATATCCATTCTTATTTATCATCATGTTGCAGTAAAAGGTGCAGGTCTATATCCATTCCTATTTATCATCATGTTGCAGTAAAAGGTACTGGTCTATATCCATTCTTATTTATCATCATGTTGCAGTAAAAGGTACAGGTCTATATCTATTCTTATTTATCATCATGTTGCAGTAAAAGGTGCAGGTCTATATCCATTCTTATTTATCATCATGTTGCAGTAAAAGATGCAGCTCTATATCCATTCTTATTTATCATCATGTTGCAGTAAAAGGTACAGGTCTATATCCATTCTTATTTATCATCATGTTGCAGTAAAAGGTGCAGGTCTATATCCATTCCTATTTATCATCATGTTGCAGTAAAAGGTACTGGTCTATATCCATTCTTATTTATCATCATGTTGCAGTAAAAGGTACAGGTCTATATCTATTCTTATTTATCATCATGTTGCAGTAAAAGGTGCAGGTCTATATCCATTCTTATTTATCATCATGTTGCAGTAAAAGGTGCAGGTCTATATTCATTCTTATTTATCATCATGTTGCAGTAAAAGGTGCAGCTCTATATCCATTCTTATTTATCATCATGTTGCAGTAAAAGGAGACGGTCTATATTCATTCTTATTTATCATCATGTTGCAGTAAAAGGTGCAGGTCTATATCCATTCTTATTTATCATCATGTTGCAGTAAAAGGTGCAGGTCTATATCCATTCTTATTTATCATCATGTTGCAGTAAAAGGTCCAGGTCTATATTCATTCTTATTTATCATCATGTTGCAGTAAAAGGTGCAGCTCTATATCCATTCTTATTTATCATCATGTTGCAGTAAAAGGAGACGGTCTATATCTATTCTTATTTATCATCATGTTGCAGTAAAAGGAGCAGGTCTATATCCATCCTTATTTATCATCATGTTGCAGTAAAAGGTGCAGGTCTATATCCATTTTTATTTATCATCATGTTGCAGTAAAAGGTGCAGGTCTATATCCATTCTTATTTATCATCATGTTGCAGTAAAAGGTGCAGCTCTATATCCATTTTTATTTATCATCATGCTGCAGTAAAAGGAGCAGGTCTATATCCATCCTTATTTATCATCATGTTGCAGTAAAAGGTGCAGGTCTATATCCATCCTTATTTATCATCATGTTGCAGTAAAAGGTGCAGGTCTATATCCATCCTTATTTATCATCATGTTGCAGTAAAAGGTGCAGGTCTATATCCATTTTTATTTATCATCATGTTGCAGTAAAACGAGCAGGTCTATATCCATTCTTATTTATCATCATGTTGCAGAAAGGTGCAGGTCTATATCCATTCTTATTTATCATCATGTTGCAGTAAAAGGAGCATGCAGTAGAGTCAAAATGCAGCATAGTGTTGTGTGGCACATGATCCACAAACGTGTCTATGTGCATGGAGTTACCATTTTGCTTCTTGAGTAGAACTGAGTGAGTGGCCAAGGCTACTTTAGGGATTGTAGAATGCAGGTTTCCATTGTGGTGTCTCAGGGAGAGCAACATACCTCTAAACCTCTTTGCACAAAAAATCTGGACAAAGCCTAAAATAATGGGGGGAGACCCAAAAAAGGGACATATTTTAATTATTGCTCTTATAAACTTTTAAAGTTGCTAGAATAATAAGTTTTGTGTTAGCATACGTTTTCTGGAGGATATGAAGTCTGAAACTGAAATGCAAGTCATTATTTACTGACTTCATTCCTCAGTGATGTATCAGAAAACCACAAATTTTAGGTGGAACAGACCAAAAATATGAGGCAAAAATCTGGACATTCTGCAAAAATCTAAACAGTTGAGAGGTATGGAGAGCAAGATCTTTTTTGTTCTTTCTACACAGTACCTTTCAGGAGTGCCTTTGGGGTCAACATACTGGCTCATTATGGGAGGTGGTTTCCTGGCATGGGCTTGTCAGGATGGTGAGTTATGTCACTGGTGTCACACATTCTGATGGCGATCTGTGGTAGCATCACCCTGACCTGCTTGGTTCATAGGTCTATAGGCTATTGGCTCAAGAACCATTTTAAGCCTAGCCAAGCTTAACCAAATTTATCAAAATATTGCTGACATGTGTCAATATCCCAAGGAATTGTATGGTTATGATATAAGCTTGTGCACATCAATCATTTACAAGCTGTCTCTGGTCATCCGAGATATAGGTGCTAAACCAGAGGTAAATTTGCGATTTGCCATTCATTGATCTAAGTTATATTTGAATAGGGTTAGGCATGAGCTTTGCTTCACATGGATGGGAAGCCTGTTCCAGGGGAGGTGTAAGCTTTGAGATGTATACATCCCACTCCAATGTTTCCTGTTTATGTTGCTGATGAGGTTTAAGTCTTTAGAACAGGTATTTCTGATGCCATTCATTTTGCAGATGTGCAACAAATCCATCAGTGCGGGATCAGAGGATGTCTTGTTGGCTAGACATAGATCACCATGTAGCAGTCTGTATGAGACCAGGGATAGGGCTTTGAGACTGTCTGCATAGGACTTTTTGTTTATTCCCTGTATTCTTTTTGTGAGGAACCTCTGTAATCTCTCAGCCTTGTCAGGTACATGCTAAAGGGCACATCGTACTCGGTCTGATGAGGTCCAAGTACAGCAGAATAATGACCTCCTTGGACCTGGATGTTGTTGGCCTCTGGGCCCCATTGGCATATGACCATACCAGGACTGCACCTTAAGTCTATCCTGGTGTTTTAGCCTCTCTTATGCTTAATTCAAATTCAAGCTTACTCAAGTGCTTAAAACTAAGCACTATTACCAATCAGCAAAAATAAATATGCACCTATCTTGAAACATAAACATAAACAAACAAGTGTCAAAACCAGAAGAAATAAAAATGTTTTGAGTGAGTGTTTAAAGTCATAAAGTGTCATGATCAATCTATGCCAATTAAGCAATAGATTCCACATACAGGGCCCCAGTATACAAAGAAATGGGTCCCAGAAGAGTCCAAATAGAGGCTGGAAATCTCAAACACTCTTGATAGCAGATAAGCAGTTCTTTTAAGAACTGAATGGCGAAGTAAACCAAGACTAGAATTTTTTTATACAATACAAAACTGAATAGGCAGCAAGTGCAATTGCTGGAAGTCTATGAACCCTACTTAAAAGTCAGGCAGCAGAATTCTGCACCATCTGCAATCATTCAATTTCAGTATTTGAAAGCCTAAGTAAAGGACATTACAGTAGTCCAAGAATGGCAACATCAATGAATGCACTACTGTGGGTACATCACTAGTGAATGAATGCACTACTGTGGGTACATCACTAGTGAATGAATGCACTATTGTGGGTACATCACTAGTGAATGAATGCACTACTGTGGGTACATCACTAGTGAATGAATGCACTACTGTGGGTACATCACTAGTGAATGAATGCACTACTGTGGGTACATCACTAGTGAATGAAGGAACTACTGTGGGTATATCACTAGTGAATGAATGCACTACTGTGGGTACATCACTAGTGAATGAATGCACTACTGTGGGTACATCACTAGTGAATGAATGCACTACTGTGGGTACATCACTAGTGAATGAATGCACTACTGTGGGTACATCACTAGTGCATGAATGCACTACTGTGGAAACATCCCTAGTGAATGAATGCACTGCTGTGGGTATGTCCACTAGTGAATGAATGCACTGCTGTGGGTACGTCCACTAGTGAATGAATGCACTACTGTGGGTACGTCCACTAGTGAATGAATGCACTGCTGTGGGTATGTCCACTAGTGAATGAATGCACTGCTGTGGGTATGCCCACTAGTGAATAAATGCAATACTGTGGATATGTCCACTAGTAGAATAAAATGTTTAATAGTTGAAATATTGTTCAAATGATAATATGGAAACTTGAGTGATATCTGATCCTTAAAAGAAACCCAATCTTCAATTACTACACCAAGATTATGCACCTTTGAAACAAATTCCAGCTTTCATCACTATAAATATCAAAGGGAGATAGCACAAGAGATGAAGAATTATGCACAATTGCATGAATGGCCATAGCAGGCATCTTAGAGCCAATAAAATGGCAGCCAAGCAAGAAAATATGGTGCCACACACTAAACCAAAAGGAAAAAGGATCATAAAATACTCTGTAATCTTTTAACCAAGTTGGAGCCAAAACAATTAAATTAAAAAAAAATGTTTATTACAAAGCATTTTATGGTGCTTTTTCTTTTGGTTAATAGTAGATGGATTGCTGCTATTTGCTGTTATTGAGCTTGAGGTGATAAATTTTAGCCTGATGTGTAAGCCCATAAAAAATGTAGCATACTGGCAGTCCTAGAATATTGTTATCATTGCTGACTCTGCTGTGCAAAGAAATGATATATCTCATGGGGCTTTGCTATGAGTTGGGACTGTGACCTAGTCACATGAGGCCAAAGTAAGGGACATTGTATCCTGGTGAGGGAAAATAAGATTGCTATGATATGGCAGTTGTTCACACTGGGGTGAACAATCTGAGATGTTTAGGCCTTATGGAAATGCATTAGGATATGGTGGAGTTATAGGAAAAAACACATTAAGTGAGAACCTTCCTTCCTCTTACATGGCACTGAATGATCTGGCATATCATCAGTGGTTAAGGACACAATGCCTTAAACAAGGATTCAGTGCCTGTTGAACTGAAGGGTGATGTCTAACCAACTGTTTTTTTTTTATTTTTTATTTTTTTTTGCATTTATACGTTTTACCTCTCCCTGATGAGTATAAGTACTGAACAGGAAATGTTTTGTTTTAGTAGTGGCTCTTTGAATCTTTACAAGCTTACATCGTATTACTTTGACACAATTAAGAAAGAAAAATCTGATCTGGGTGTAGCAATATTGAATGGAAGAAACCTTAACTATAAAAGTGGATACTCGAGACCTTATTCTACTTGTAGGATATTGATACCTATACTGTAACTGAAACATGGATTAACGATAAAAAATACATACCACAAATTTCAGGGTTTTCCTCCTTTCATTTTTGAATATTCAGTGGGACAGGTGGAAGTGTCACATTATTTGTGAAGGATTATTTAAACACTGCAACTCAACACAAGAAAACAACTCAATGCAAGAAAACAGAGTTAAGCTTATAGACATCATGATAATATTTTCCCTGTGGTTCTGGTAATGTCTAGCAGAGGCTACAACCAGATGAACATAACCGAGTACAGCTTCATCCGGATAAGAATAGGTATTTTTTACAGGGAGCAAGTGTCCCTGTACTTATATATCCTAACTCCATGGTTGCACATCGCTCCTGGCACTGTAATAGATACAGTCCAGCAGTAATTTCTTATGACAAACATCACTGATAAAGTGGTAGTTCATCCAGCTGTGAGGAACAGGTGTAATGCTGACCAGTGGACACTTGATCACCAGTAGAATGACCAGTAACAATCAATAATGTGGACCCAATATCATAAGAAGCTGCTAAACACCTTCAGCATTTACTACAAATCATGAAGACTTTCTGGCTAAAAATTCAGGTCTTAAGAATCAAGAAAAACACAATAGGTTCATAGGTGTGTACTAGGCTAATGGCCCTGGAGCCTTTACAAGCCTAGCCCATAGAAGTGCCCTGTCATCGTGCCGCCCAACGTTAGTTCACAGTGCCTCTATCAAGTAGAGCCATTGGAGTGATCCCCGGGGTGAACTTTCACATCCACTCATCAAGATTTCTCTTGAAGAGGGCCAGTGAGATGCTCTGCTTGACATGTATGGGAAGTCTATTCCAGAGCATGGGCAGTTTATGGGTTATGAACCTGTCCCTCCAGCATGTTCTGTTGATTGTGGTAATGAGGTCGAGGTCTCTGGAGCCTGTGGTGTAGAGGGATTGGGATTTCTTTAGATGTATAATTTCTAACAGAGCTGGGTCAGGCATGGCTTTGTAAGTCAAGCAGAGATCGCCTCTTAGTAGTCGATATGAGACAGAGAATAGCTGGAGTTTTTTGAGTCTGTCCATGTAGGATATGTGTTTAAGGGGGTCTATATTAGAACATTGAAGTTTTGAAACTTCAAATGTTCTAATATCGACCCCTATTCAGCGAACGCTGAAAATAGCAAAGCTGCAGAACACCAAATTCTTTCCTAGGGAAAGAATTTGGTTGGCCATTTCTGTGGCTTTGCTGTGTTTCAGCACTGTGGTGGAAAGTTACAGGTCAGGTTTAGGTAAATGTGCGATTGTGTGGACGTGAGGGTTAGGGCGGGGTAGGTGAGTTAGGGCATGGGTCAGATAAGCGTGCAATTGTGTGGACGTGAGGGTTAGGGCAGGGTAGGTGAGTTAGGGTTAGGGTGCGGGTCAGGTAAGTGTGCGATTGTGTGGGCGTGAGGGTTAGGGCGAGGTAGGTGAGTTAGGGTTAGGGCGCGGGTGAGGTGAGTGTGCGATAGTGACGGACCTTAGGGTTAGGGTTTGGGATAAGGTAAGTGGATAGATAGTAGTGTATGTACAGTTTAGTGTAGGGTTAGATGTAGGATTTTAAGTGTATGTATGTGGATTGCTGTTTTTTTGGTGTGCTTGTGTTGTGTGTATGTGTTTCGGAACAGCAAATTTTTTCCATGGGAAAAAATTTGCTGTTCTGCATGTTCGATATTTTCAGCATTCGCTGAATAGAGGTCGATATTAGAACACTGGAAGTTTTAAAACTTCGATGTTCTAATACAGACCCATTTAAGGTCTAGGATCCTCTTCGTGAGGTACTTTTGTGGCCTTTCCAGCTGTTGCGTGTGTCTAGTGAGATACATGCCAAATGGGGCATTATACTCGATGACTGGCCTATTGAGGGAAGAGTAGAGAGAGATGATGACCTCTTTCTTCCTGTATGCAAAACCCTTGGTAATGATATGTGCCACATAGAAGGACTTTCTGACCACTGTGGCAATGTGGTGGTTGAAGGAGAGGTTGCTGTCAACCTGTGTTCCCAGATCTCTTATAACACCTTCAGTGTCCAGTGGGCTCCCGTCAATGTGGTAATTAATGGGAACTGAGTTTTTCCCAAAGGGGATGAAGACACATTTTTGGCATTAAGCTTAAGGCCATGGTTTCGACACCAGTCATTGGTTTCATTGAGACCTTTCTTAAGGATGTCTGCATCACTTGGGGAGTTAATAATAGCTCCCAACTTACAGTCATCTGCAGTCTTACAATACTTGTAAGGATTTCAACAATTTCAACTATCCACATACTGACTGGGTAAATGACTTCAGAGTAAATAAATATCATCAAATATTAACTGACCGTATCAAACAGATTAATCTTGAATGCTTACTGATTAATTTTCTGACCCACATTTTATCTTGTTCAGAGTTGGGGGGGGGGTGAAGTGAGTCTGTGCTGGCAAGCAATGGATGTTAGTCAGGGAAATGGATGGGACACTAGTCAATCACAGGATCCGGAATGAAAGACAGATGGATATACAGAGATATATATGTGGACAGACACACAGAGAGATGGACACGTGCACACATACACAAAGACACACAGGCACACACACACACACACACACACACACACACACACACACACACACACACACACACACACACACATACACACACACACGCATTTTCACACAGCCACAAACACCTACACTATTCATCTATAAACATCTGCCAAAAAAAAATACAGAGAATATACAAACTACATGACAAAAGCACCCAAGCCATGAAATACACTAGAGAAAAAATGCGCATTTCTCTGTAACTTATTCTGGAGAATATTGCACCTTTTATTGAAGCAGTTATATAACTTAGTTTCCTATTATCTGCACATTTGTTATCCGCAGCTCCTTTTACATGTTTATACTGGAGAAAAATATTCCAAAGACAATGTGAGGCAGCTAAGTAAACTGATGCACCAGTGTGCTATTCAGTTTTTGTTTTGAATTTGGTGGCGTTTTTTGGGCAAATACATGATAGCAGCATGTGACAAAGAATGCAGTCTGCAGGCTGTTTACTTGGCTGATGTTTAAGCCCTCAGCACTATCCCCATATTGGAATTTTTGATAAATTAATTCCAATAAATATCAACAGATAAATTTCAATGGATAAAACCTTGATGAAACAATGGAAGTCATATCAAAATGAGGTTACCTCTCCATCCCTATGTAGATAAACAGTGATGTCCAGCAGGTTGTTGGACTAGACTTCTCAGATATAAACTTGGGAAATATGTGGAGAATTACAAAATAAGTAATGCAATTAATTTAATAAAATCTGTTGTAATTCTTCAGAACAGATGAATGAAAATACACAGACACAGTAACAGAAACCTGGTTCAAGGCTCCTGAGAGCACCCCAGCACTAACAGGTTATACTTCATGCCATGCTTTCCGGACCCAAAACTCGGACCGAACCACAAAAGGAGGGGGAGTATCCATATTTATCAAAGATACCCACACCTCCAGGTTAGTGGCACTGCACGAAGCATCAGAGACCATCCATGTGCAACTAACAGTGGGCAACACTGCCTTTCTGTTTGTAGCCTGCTACAGACCACCATCCCAAACACAGGAACCTCACTCGGCTTTCCTGAGAACACTGGAGAATATGAAGGTCTCTCCAAACACCATTATATTGGGTGACTTCAACTACCCAAACATTGACTGGGAAAACTACTCAAGCCCAAACACCCTCACCCAACGGTTCCTAGAATTTATAAACTCAAATGATATGGAACAACTGGTCACCACTCCCAAAAGAGGGGAAAACATATTGGATCTGGTCATCACCAACATGGGGTCTCTATGTTCCACACCAGAGGTATACCCCTCATTGGTAAGATCAGACCATAAACTAATCTCACTGGACATCCATATTCTGTCTCCACCCCTAGCCAAGGAAACCACGGTGAAGAACTTCTCAAAAGCAAACTTCACACTTCTCAAAACTGAGGTGGAATCCTTCAAAGCCCCCGGGCCAGTGGAAAATATGGCCCAAAATGCAGAATCCTTTACAAAACCATTCTATGGACACCTACAGGAATGCATGGAGCATGCTATCCCAAATAAAACCAAGACTCACTCCTCCAAAGGCAGGAGACCTGTCTGGTGGACCCCGGCCATAAATAAGCTATACAACAGAAGGAGAAAGCTACTACATGATAGAGCAAAATCCCAAAAAGGGAAGGTGTCTCTGATCAGTACTAGCAAGAAACTACGATCCCTCATAAAATCATCTAAGGCCAGCTTTGAAAGAAAAATTGCACAAGACACTAAAGATAATCACAAGGCCTTCTTTAGTTATGTCAGAAACCTGGGAGGCAACTCCCAGATATGCTCTGAGTTAGTGCAAAATGACAAAAAATACACTGAACCCACAGACATTGCCAACATCCTGGCAGAAAGGTTCAGTGCAAACTTCTCCCCCCTTCCCCCCAAAAGAGCAAATGTCTATTCCAACAGAGTGTAGCCTTTCTGAGATCACATATGCATAGGTAAGACCTGCCCTCTCCAAAGCAAAAAACACAGCATCAATGGGATCAGACGGTGTCCTGGGCTGCTTCTTACATGAGCTCCAAGAAGAACTAAACCCTCATATAAAGTCACTGTTCAATCTCAGCCTTACTACAGGATATGTACCCAAGGAATGGTGTACAGCAACAGTGGTCCCACTCCACAAAGGTGGTGCCACAACAGACCCTGGAAAATATCACCCTATAAGCCTGACTAGCCTAGTCTGCAAAGATATGGAGTGTATAATCATGGAAATCATAAACAAAGACATTGGGAACCTCCAGACACTGGATCCTACCCAATTCGGCTTTGTTAAGGGCAGATCTTACCTCTTGAACCTGGTCAACTTCTTTGAAACAGTTACTAAAGCCATAGATGAAGGGAAGGTAGTCCACACAGCCTACCTGGACCTCGCAAAAGCCTTTGACACAATACCCCACTCGGGCATCATAAATAAGCTCACCAGCTTAAATATCAACCCCTATGTCACAAGATGGGTTGCAAACTGGCTCAGGGATAGAACCCACATGGTCAGAATAGCAGGTGCCATGTCAGATTCTAAACCAGTTACAAGTGGCATCCCACAAGGCTCAGTCCTGGGACCTCTCTTGTTCGGTATATATTTCTCAGAGGTACAGGCTAACACGATTGGACTATGGCTAACCAAGTTCGCAGATGACTGCAAACTGGGTGCCGTAATCGACTCTCCGGCTGACACAAGCATCCTCTAAAAGGGTCTCACAGAGACGGATAACTGGTGCCAGAGCCATGGCCTATAGCTAAATACCAAAAAGTGCATAGTCATCCCTTTGGGAAAAACAAAGTGCCCACAAATTACCACATAGGTGGTAATCCATTAAGTATGGAAGAAGTAATTAGGGACTTGGGGACCCAAGTAGATAGCAATCTTTCCTTTGACAATCACATTGCCAAAGTGGTTAGAAAGACCTTCTATATAGCCCACTTATCATGAAAGGATTCACATCTAGATCAAGAGAGGTCATTGTGCCCCTCTACTCATCACTTATCAGGCCCATAATTGAATACAATGCCCCATTTGGGATGTACCTTACCCAACACCTGCAGCAACTGGAAAGACCCCAGAAGTACCTCACCAAGAGGATCAAGGGGCTCAAACAGATGCCCTATGCAGCTCAGCTAAAGAAACTCCAGCTCTACTCAGTTGCGTACCGCCTACTCAGAGGCGATCTGTGTCTGACGTATAAAGCCATGTCCAACCCAGAATTAATGGACATGCTTCACCTCAGTAAATCCAAATCCCTTAGAGCTACACGCTCCAGGGACTTGAACCTCAGCACAGAAATAAATAGGACATGCTGTAGGGACAGATTCATATCCCAGAGGCACCCTTCACTCTGGAACAAAATCCCAATCCATGTTAGGCAGAGCCCCTCACTGACCCTCTTCAAGAGAAATCTTGACGAGTGGATGGGAGATCGTAAGTTTACCCCTGGGATCTCTTCTGTGTCCCTGCTTGAGAGAGGTACAGTAAACTAACATTAAAAGGGCTACCTTCTGTGACCTACTATACAGAGGCACAGTCAACTAAACTAAAAGGGTGGCGAAAGCCAAACACACTCTGGCTAGGCTTATAAATGCCCTAGGGCAGATAGCCTAGTATCAACCTATGAACCTATAATGTGTGCAAAATTAGTAGCTGACAAAAGAATTAAAGTCTTTGGGTACAAGTCATAGATGATAGTTAGGTATTAAATAAGTTTAATGTACAGAGAAAAGGCTTTGCAGGGCCATGAGTGATTTATGGTTCATAGGTGTGTACTAGGCTAATGACTACAAGAGCCTTTTTAAGCCTAGCCATGCATCCCAAATCGCTGAAGTTTTCATACCCTTGATAAAGTGTAAGCATGGGGCCTGGGAGATGAACCATTTACAGGCTATATGTGCCCATTAGAGACATAGGTGCCACACCAGGGATGAATTTCCTGTTCCCCATCCAACTGTCCAAGTTACACTTGAAATGGGTCAGGGATCAACTCTTTTTCACTTGGATGGGGAGCCTATTCCAGAGACGGGGTAGTTTCTGGAATACATACCTATCCTTTCAGCAGGTCCTGTTTATATCATAGGCAAGGTTCAAGTCTTTAGAACTGGCAATTATCGTGCTGTTTGTTTTGTAGATATGCAGGAGGTCCATAATGGTGGGGTCTGACAATGCCTTGTATGTCAGGCATAGATCTTCCCTCAACAGCTTATAGGAGACAGAATACAGGGATAGGGCTTTGAGGCAGTCTGCAGAGGACATGTCACTTACTAATATTACTTATTGTATTATTTTAGTGAGGAACCTCTTTGGATACTCCAGTTGTTGGATGTGCCTGGTTAAGTACATACCAAAGGGGACATTGTACTCAGTAATAAGTCTGATGAATGATGTATAGAGTGGAGCAATGAACTCCTTGGTCCTACATGCCATACCTTTGTTTATAGGTTGCACAACATAGAACGATTTCCTCACTACTGGTGTGACCCCAAGTCCCTGACTACTTGGTCAGCTCTTAGGGGGTGTGTTATCAATAAGTATTTTCCAGGGGTGGATGACTTGCCAAAGGATAGTATTATGCATTTCTTGTCATTTTGTTTTAGTCCATGGCTCTGACACATGTTATTTGTCTGTGTCAGACCTTCCTGGAGAACATTTGTGTCAGTGAGGGATTCTATGACTGTTCTCAATTTGCAATCATCTGCAAATTTAGTCAGACAGAGGACCTTGATATTGGTCTTGACTTCAGAGAAATAAATTTCAAAACCATGCAGTCCCAGAACCAATCCCTGAGGGACTCCGCTTGTGAATGACCTCTTTGTAGAGGTGGACTCCCCACTTCTAACTTCCTAAGCCCAGTCTGTAAGCCACCTGGCTATCTATCACTTGACATAAGGGTTTATACATAACCTCTTAAATTTGTCAACAAAGACTGAGTGGGGTATTGTGTCAAATGCCTTAGTCAGGTCAAAGTAGACAGTGTGAACCATTTTGCCCTCATCCATTGCTTTGGTGGCCTTCTCAAAGAAGTCCACCAGGCTGATTAGGCATGATCTGCCCTTGACAAAACCAAACTGGGTTAGGAATAGTGACTGGAGGTTTCCTCTGTCATTATCAATCATTTCATTGTATATGAAACTAGTGACACTTATGGGTCTGTAGTTTCTGGGGTTTGTAGACAGCATAACTTTGTGCAGAGGGATGATTTTTCCTATTATGCATTCTTGAGGCACAAAGCCTGTTTGGAGACTACAGTTAAATAGCAATTTCAGAAGACCTGATAGGTAATGTTTCATGCTGTTTAGCAGGCAGCCTAGGATATTGCCTGGGCCCATGATGCAGCATTCTTGGCTTTAGAGGGAACATTGAGGACTTGTTCTGTAGTGATAGTAGGGGAAGTTATATTTGATGCTATTTACTGAGGTGAGGATGGGGGGTGAAGTTAGAGCAGAATTTGTTGGCCAGGAGGTTTACTCTATCTTCTGGCTCAGTATAGGTGGCTCCATTTACAATGAGCTCTTTATAAAAGCCTGGAAACATTACCAGAAAACTAAAACCCATACCACCCTGACTGAATATAAGCTACTACATAACAAAGTAAAAGAACTTGTTGTGTCCGACCGCAAATCCTACTTCTCCATGCTTCAAAATAACCACAAGATCAACCCCCCAAAAAATTCTGGAATGGCATCTCCACCTTCCTCAATCATGGCAAAAGAGACAACCTCTGCCCTGACTCAAATGTCACAGACCTCTCCCTAGCCACCCAATTTAACTCCTTCTTTATTGATTCTATAGCCAAACTAACTACTTCCTTCCCCAACAAAGCTTCACTTCCACCTCCTCCTCTCTCCCTCCATTAACACTCTCACCTCCCAACCCCCTTCCTTCACTATCAAACCCATTCCTATCTCCACCATAAAAAAAAAAAAAAAAAAACTCTGTTGGAAACTGAAACGATGCTCAAATGCCCCTGATGACCTTCCTTCCTACTTCCTCAAAATGGCTGCTGATGCCATCGCCTTTCCCATCTCCATTATAATAAACCAATCAATCCAAGAAAACTATGTACCCCTACTCTGGGAAAAGGCCTATATCATTCCCCTTCACAAAGGAGGTAATAACAACATTCCCAATTTCCAGCCAATCGCTATCTTATCTCCTATCTCAAAAGTTCTAGAAAAAGTGTATCCACCTTCAACTTCAACTTCTACCCTACCTCGCAGACACCCACCTACTTACCCCCACAGTAACACAACCACTCTCCTCTCCTTCCTTGAAACCATCAACAAAGCCCAGGATTCCAGCTGTCTAGGGTCCACCCTGCTTCTGGACTTATCCAAGGCCTTTGACACTATCTCCCAAAACCTTCTCCTATCTAAACTCTCTAATCTAAACCTACCCATCTCTTCTGTCAACCATTTTTCTAGTTACCTCTTCGACAGACAACAAGCTGTTAAATGGAAAAAAGCCACCTCCTCCTTCCTTAATACACCTACAGGTGTACCACAGGGTTCCATATTGGGTCCCATACTGTTCAACATTTTCATAAATTACTTCCACCAGAACATTCCTAGTGCTAAACTGATTCAATATGCAGATGACTCTATGATCATCTCCTCTGCCACTTCCACCTCCACTCTCTTAAAACTAACTCAGAATGCTTTCTCTTATACTGAACGTTGCATGATAGACAACCACCTATCACTCAATGCATCAAAAACTAAAATTATGTTATTTTCTCCTTCAAAATGTACCATTATAGACAAGAACTCATTCTCCATTACTAGTCAAAACAATACCTCTCTCGAGGTAGCCTCCCATCTAAAGCTTCTAGGAGTCCTTATTGATGAACAGTTAAAATATGATACCCACCTATAAAACAATATAAAGAAAACCCACCAGAAACAAGGTATGCTCTACCGCCATAACCGCTATATCACTTCCACTACTAAACTTCTACTCTCTAACACCTTCCGCATTCCTTCTCTCCTGTATGGTACCCCACTTCTTACCAACCTTCAATCTTCTCTAAAAACAAAGCTGTCCTCCTGTTATAACAAAATTTATAAGTTTGCTACCGACTGTAAATCCTCCTCCCACCACTGCAATGCCCGACACAAACTATATTGGCTCAAACTTCCCAACCATCTTACCTATATTCAACTTACTCATGCCCTTAAACTCATCTTTAATCCCTCCATCTGCCCCTCCCTTGCCTCCTCCTTCAAAGTGCACCTACCCAACAGACTTCTAAACTCCAATAACCAGAATTTGCTTGAACTGCACAAGCCTGTTCATCCTCCAGGCAAACACCTACTATCCTTTTCCCTAGCTCACCTCTGGAACTCCCTGCCACCTTTTATTCATACTACTGACAACCACTCTGCCTTTAAGACCCTGCTTCATTCCCATCTCAGAACCCTCTGGGAATGTTCCTGCACTCATCCCCCATGACTCATCTCTTTTGTCCCCATTTCTCACGCTCCTTTACGTCTCTCTTCTCTTCATCATACTGAGCATCTCTGACTACCACCTTCATTTTTCTCATTTACTCTACTCTTGCTCTACTTTTCTTCTTATTGTCCCACCTTTCTTACATTCAACAATTAACACCTCTTATCTCCCATCCTACTTTAACTCTGCTAAGATTTCATGTAAAACTGTAATGTCAACCCTGTGTTATTTCACATTGTAACAAATCTAACAGGAATATGCACCAATGGATTTTTTATTTTAATTGACTTATTTATGTGTGTGTGTATGTAATTTTACCTTTTACTTTTTTGACTGTATTTTCACTGCAATCGTGGATTTTTTGTCATGTTGTGTAATACCATTGTTCTTCAATAGTATTACATAAATGTAAATGCATTGTCTTCATATTATATTGTTGTTCATGGAGCTTTTCTCCCCGGGACTCCATTGAAGATGGGCTCTTCTTGGCCCAATGGACTATCCCAGCAAACAAACTGTAAAATAAATAAATAAAATAAATAAATAAATAAAATTGTGTATTGTATTTGAGGGTGTGGATATAACTAAAGAATGCATTGTGGTTGTCCATAGCCTGGAAGGCCAAATGTACCTCAAATTTGCCTTTGGTAGACTTTATTTGTCCTCTGGGTTGTTTGTTTATTTTGATGATAGTGCTTTTATCCTGCTGGGAGCTACACCTCATAATTTTTGCCACGATTTTCTTCCTTCTGTTTGCCTATTGACATTGTGATTCCACCAGGGTGACTTGTTTTTTGAGTTAGTTTTGTACTTCTTCTCGGTGATTATAGCTGCCTCTGTGTAGCTATTAACACGCTTGCACAGGGTTTCTGTGAACAGTTCCATGTAGGCATAAGTGTTCTCAGGGTTTATAGGAGCTTTAAAATTTGCCAGGTTAGCATTTAATAGTAAGATGTTAGCCTTAGAGCAGTTCCTGAATATTTCATGGTTAGCAAGGGTTCTGGGTTTTATTTTTACTTCAGAGGAGAATGTTTTGTTGTTTGACCTTACCAGAGAAGACATTACACTAGGGGAGTGTCTAATACTCTCTCATATTAGTGAGAACCAGATCCAGTATGTTTGCACCCTGGCTGGTATATTGACAATCTGTTCAAGGAAGTTTGTGTTTACAAAATCCAGGAATCTCTGTACCTACACATTTGGTGCCATATATGATTCTCATTTAATAGTGGGATAATTAAAGTGGCCAATGAATATAGCATTGGACTGGATGGCGAGTGTTTCCAATAAGTTTAAATACATGTTATGGGTTTCCTGTGTCATAGAGGGGGTCCTATAGCTTGCAAGGAAATGGTATGGGATTTTGCCTTTTGGTGATTTCAATGTGGAAAAGCTCCTAGGAGCATTGTTCTTCTTGACCACCCTTGAGGTATATTTATTTTGATGTAAGTCAAGACACCTCCATCTTTATTCCTTGTCTGTGTTGTGGTGGATCTGATGGAATGATCCAAAGCCCACTGAAGTAAGGTCTTCATTACTGTATACCTGAATGGAAATGGATTAGGTACCATGAAAAATGTGGTGTGATGTGCCACAAAGACTGATGTTGTGCACCACTACCCATAATGTACCTGAGTATATAGCAGCCCATCAGGTGTACCTGTGCAATGCATCAGTGCTGTTAGGCATCAAACCCAAGCACAGCTCTCCCATACTGGAGAGAAATCACATCAGGTATAATTTACCAATACAGTGTGACACAGCACAGACCTATATAAAATCATGGACTTATAAGGTAATTTCAACATCCACCATGATCTGTGGCATGCGCATTCACTGAATCAAAGCTGCTGGAATGCACAGCAATAGCACCTATGGTCTGGTTTTACTCGGGGATATAGAAGTCTGAATCTAATGTTGCCTTTATACAAGAGTGTCACATTTTGTCAGTCTGAATATGATTCAATGTTTTTCATCAAAAGGCAGACAGTGTTTCCAAACATAGGCCTTTGGTACAAGTTTGCAGTTTCCGCAGTCTGTATGTTGTATCCATTGGAATATTTGCGACAGCATTTGGTGATATTCAGTGTTGCTGGCATTCTAACTCAGACTAATAACATTAATATATAGGAACAAATCCCCATTCCCTTTCCCCAGCAGTCAAGGGCAATTGTAGAAATGTCCATTATTGCCCTTATTCACAAGACGTAACTTTGAACTGCTTACTAGTAGTAAGGACATACAGAGCCGCCATGTAAGGGACCCAGTGCTGCTTACTGGTAGTAAGGACATACAGAGCCGCCATGTAAGGGACCCAGTGCTGCTTACTGCTGGTGAGGACATACAGAGCCACCATGTAAGGAACTTAGTGCTGCTTACTGGTAGTAAGGATGGACAGAGTGGCCATGTACGGGACCTAGTACTGCTTACTGCTAGTGAGGACATACAGAGTCACCATGTAAGGAACCTAGTACTGCTTACTGGTAGTAAGGACATACAGATTCACCATATAAGGAACCTAGTACTGGTTACTGGTAGTAAGGATGGACAGAGTGGCCATGTAAGGGACCTAGTACTGCTTACTTGTAGTGAGGATGTACAGTCAAGTGTTACTGAAGTTTTAATCAGGCAGCCTTAGTCACCTGAAGCAGCCTGAACCAATAGAAATGGCTCCTTGATGCTTCATATAGCAAGCCGGTTGGAGCCTCTTTTTAAGTGACTTTTCAGTTATCTACTTGGTCACCTTACTCTTCATTTGAAATGAAAATAATGCCAGGTCTTTTTGAAGATAACCCGCTGAGAGGACTAAGATGTTTTTTTTTCCTGCACTGCTACTCAAAAGAGTTTGGAACTGCATATCTGTGAAGGGTTTTGCACTTATGTAAGGAAATAAAATAAAATAAAAGTAATATTTTAAATAATTATTTTTTTCTTTTTCCATGGGGGGGTGCTGCAGCCCAGCAACCAGTACCATGAGCCTACCTTGGAGTTCTGTAGGATGGACAATTATTAATAAATGTAAGGTAGCTTGGGAATAGATTTAACACAGCAGCCTCCCTGGTAAAGGATTTAAACAAAAATGAAAAAAAAATCTTATTCTTATCATTTTCAGAGGAGAACTTAAAAACAAAAGTGTTTGAATTATTCCTATAGCAAAAAATGGAACATGCTCCTGTTAAGGAAGAAGTGTAAGATAGGGAATATGTTCAGTGTATGTTTTCTTTCTTAGGAATCTATCTTGCTCAGTATGGATCCTGACAGCTGGGGCATCTCTTTCATTTTCTTTTACTGCCAAAGTGTTATTGCCAATGTGAATATTGCCAGCGTAGAAAGTTCCAGTTTGGAAGATAAGAATTTGTGCCTAATAAGGACACAGATAAATGGTCTGCGGATTCTTAGTAAGTAAGAAAAACAATACAAAGGTGTTTAGTTTTCATTGGTCAGTGGCCATAGTTTAATGGATACAAAATAGTCTGCCTAGAAGCATTTACTGTATAAAATAATGAATTTTCTTGTGTTCTGGGAAACAAGACCTTGATTGTTTAGCCTTCAGTGTATGCGTGTTCTTTACAATAAAACAGATTACTTTGCTGAACTGTATTGAATGAAGTTATTTTTTGACCTTAACAGTTTGGTGATTTTTTGAGCCATTTGTGAGCTGCTGCAGCAGAAATCACCTTGGGCCTATTCCTGACAGGTTTTCTGCCTAGTACATTTCTGGTGTTCCAGCACACAACTATATTTTATCACCTTCAGCAGAGTTTGAATTCTCTACAGGTAAGCTTTTTCTTACATGATCTTTGCAATAGATAATTGAGTTTGTATTAGAGTAAGTTAAAATGGCATGATAGTGGGTTAAAATTGTGAAGCACTATGTCACACAAAAAATACTTTAATCCGCTGGTTTAGTGCTTTCAGCCCAAAAATTAGGCCTTCATTAGAACAAACTGATAAAAAACTGTCTCATTTTTATAGCATAATCAGTACACATCAAACCAAACAGATCTCAGTTTTCTTAAAACTTAGGGCCGGATTCACGATGGCTTGCACGGAGTCTAAGAGTAGAGTAAGACTCCATGCAGCCATCATGTCCGACGAGCGATCCAGGAACAGCTTGCAGGGGTGTGCAAGAGAGCTCCTAAAATGGCTCTTACACGGACAGGGCCGGGTTATGCAAATTACCTCAATTGCAGGCGAAAGGCATGCAAATGAGGTAGATTTGCATTTCAGGAAACCCGAACCTGTCTGAGTAAGAGCAGTGTTATCTGCAGAAATGTACTCAGTTGACAACTGAGTACCATTCTGCAAATAGCAAAACGGAGCCGGGACAGCTCCAAATAAAGGTTGCATCCAGTGCAGGGAGCATGCCAATGGTCAAATATATGGCCAATGGCAATGTTTCCTGATGCAATATGAAAAAAAAATGTATTTTTTTTCTCAGATTTCCGATGTTTAAGTGTAGCGTAGCGCCGCACAAATGGGCTGCGCTCTAAAAACCAGAAAAATAAAAATTAAAACCCACAAATGTGGATTTTATTTAAATTGTTAATTTACAATGCAAGGGAATGGCAGGCTGAAGACAACATGGCCACCGAGTAGAGGTTGCTAAGGGGGGAAGCACAGTCTAAGAAATGTAACCAAGCATTAGTAGGCAATCCTATGCAAAGGAGGGTTAGGATAGTGAATCGCAGGTTTACATAGCAAATGAGCACAGTCAGTGGAGTGTAGGAGTAGGATAAGGGGAGTAACAGAGTAGAAGATAGGTGACATCACGAGTGGGGTATGTATGAAAGAAGGGAAGCTCATTGGAGCAGAGTGGCATGTGTCAGCTGTCATTTACACATCGTTGAAAGAGGTGTGTCAACAGGTAGACTAGGTAAAGGCAAGAAATGGAAGATGTATGCTATGAATAACACCAAAGTTTCTTGCTGAGTGGGTATGCGTGCGTGTGCGTGCCTGTAAACCCCGAGTAAGGCAGTGTGCATGCGTGTAAGCGTGAGTGCGCGCGTTTAAGCCAGAATACGCATGTATAAGACAGTTTAAAGTGTTGTAAGCAAGTTTGTGCTGGTGTGTGCTCATTTTAACCCGAATAAGCAAGTTGTAGTCCGTGTAAGCATGTGTGCACGCGTGTGAGCTGCTGTGAGCGTGTTTGCGCTTGTGTGCGCGGCACTGCCCCCCCGAGGAAACTGAATGGAAATAGGAAGCACAACAAATAGTAGGAAGCTACCAGCGAGTACTAGCAGAGCTAGCAGGTGAAAACAATCAGAATCAGGCAATTACACAGGCAGTACACTAGCACAGCCTAGCACTTAAAACTCTGCAAACAACAGTCCATTATGTTTCCCACAAGAGACACTGCAGTAAGCTATTAGAAGTGAAAACTGAAAAAGCTTTACTGAGACAAAGAAATGTTAGGGGCTGCCATTGCTATTATAAGACGACATATGCAACATGCTGAGGGTGGTGACAATGGAAATGCTGCTGGACAACCCACAGTGAGGAGATGGAGAAGAGTGTACAGGCCCAGGGTAATCTACCAGGGGCTACATGAGCTGGAGATAGTGGAGCGCTATAGAGTGGACAGAGACCTCCTGCAGCAAATTGTTGAGCTGTGCAGGCCACGCCTCACCCACAGAACCAATAGAGGGGAACCCATTCCAGTGGAAACCAAGGTATGTGTTGGCCTAAGAATATTAGCAACAGGTACCTTCCAGAGACCAACTGGTGATATGATGGGGATATCACAGGCATCAGCATCTAGGGTACTGCACCAGTTCCTGGATGCCATGTCAGTACATGTTGGTGATCATGTATATTTCCCCAATTCCCTTGAGGTATTGGCCAGCAATATGTGTCTCTTCCAGCAAATAGCGGAATACCCTGAGGTAGTGGGTGCAATAGACTGCACGCACATATGCATCAAAGCACCAGCCGGCGAGAGGGGTAGGGTCTACTTCAACTGCAAGGGCTTCCCCTCCATCAACTGCCAGGTCATGTGTGATGCATAATACTGAATGTGTGTGCTGGCTTCCCTGGAAGTGACCATGATTTCCATATCTGGCATCTGACTCAGCTGTACCAGACATTTGCCAATGGGGACATCCCATATGGTCACCTAGTGGGGGATGCTGGCTATGCACTGGAGCCGTGACTGATGACACCCATCAGAAACACACACATACCTGAACAGGAACGCCATAATGAGGCACACGCACAAACACAAAATGTAATCGAGCGTGTGTTTGGGCTGCTCAAGTCACGGTTCCGGTGCCTGGACACATCTGGTGGAGCCTTGCAGTACTCACCAACTACATGTACCCAAATTGCCATGGTATGTGCTATGCTACATAATATGATCCTGCGAAAACAGCTGCAGCAGGACCAGCATAGGCCTGGGCCAAACAGCCCCCCACCATTGCCAAGGTCATCACAGGCAGAGCGTGACTTGGAGGAGGAACAACCTGAGCCTGCCCCAGTAGGCAGAAGGAGGCATGCCCAGTATGCTTTGGCCTTGGCAAAGAGGCAACGCATAGCACATACACTGGCTCAGTAGGAACTCTGGAAATGATACCTCTCTCTGACTCACACATATAGTAAAAGGGATGCCTAAGTTGACACTACCTGCTTTCAAACATGTACAGGGAGTGTAGTATGTGCATCCAACATAGGCAGCCCTGCAGCACCACCTGAGGCATTATTGCCATGTGTTAAGAAATTTAAAGCAGTGCTAAACAGCATTTACCACCATGTAGTATATGCAAACAGAATCGCACACACCAACTAGTGCAACTGTGGTCAATGTTGAGTAATATTGGGCAACGTCCAGCAAAGTTGGTGAATATTCAGCAATGTTGGACAAGCCTGGTCTAAGTATTGCATATTGCATAGCTGAACAAAAGCCAACATGCTCATATTTGCTTAACTGGCCCTTAAGCAGTCTGGTCTGCTCAGTATGAAAATATAAAGCAGTGATGGGCCTCAAACCCAGGATACTGTGCACTATAGTTAAAGTACTGAACCACTAAACCATGACAGTATTCAGTGGTCAGCCAGTATGAAGGAATGTTGATAAGTCTATGCAAAGTATCTCATGGAAACCCTGCAGGCACAGCATAATCCCTGTTGAGTTATGACACAAAGGTGAGTCCTGTAGTAAGAACAGAACTTGACATCCAACACACACACACAGACAGTATAAATGTTAATATTGGTCATGTTCACACACATCCACAAATGTAGTGGACTTCAGATCTCAACATACTGAAAGGTCACACTGGGCATGCTCACACACTTGAATAAATGAGACAAATGTCAGGCAACAAAACATGGAAAGCCTGAACTGGGCATGCTCACACACTTAGGCCATGTCTGAGTACAGCAGTGGGCCACACATATCTGGCAGTTGCATGTGTTAACCCAGGAACCTCTCACTATCCAGCAATCTGCCCTGTGCACACAGTTACATGAAAACAGACACATATATAATATAGTGGAACCCTGTCATAATCAAATATGTTCTGCAGATACCTAAGTTGTTCATAGAAACTGGGAAAGCAAAGACGATAAAGACCTGCAAACAGTATCAGCAATAAATATTGTGCATCCCGAACATAAGCATAGGTTCAGAGGTCGATACTAGGCTATCTGCCCTAGGGCATGTACAAGCCTAGCCAGAGTGTATTTGGCTTTTGCAAACCTGTCAGATTACTACACTGTGCCAGTGAATAGTAGGTCACACAAGATAGCCCATGTACGTCTAGGCAAGTGTGCCTCTGTCTAGCAGGGACACAGAAGATATCTCAGGGGTAAACATACGATCACCCATACAGCCGTCAAGATGTCCCCTGTAGGTGGTCAGTGGGTGGCTCTGCCTATGTGAAACTGTGGTCACAATCCAGAGTGAGTGGAGGCCTTGGGATAAGAATATGTCCCTCCAGCATGTCCTATTAACATCTGTGCTGAGGTATATGTCCCTGGAGTGTGTAGCTCCAAGGGAGTCGGATATCCAGAGGTGGAGCATGTCCAGTAATTCTGGGTTGGTTATTTCTGTAAATAACAGGCACACATCATATCCGAGTAGGTGGTAAGCGACTGAGTATAGCTGGAGTTACTGCATCTGAACTGTGCAGGTCATCCGTGTGAGTCCCTACATCTGCTTGGTGAGGAACTCCTGTGGCCAGTACAGTTGCTGCAGGTGTTGGGTAAGGTACACCCCAAATGTGGCATTGTAACCAAGCATGGTTGTGATGAGTATAGGGGCACAATTACCTCACTCGATCTAGATGTGAAACCATATGGGATAAGGTGGCTTATATAGAAGGTCTGTCCAACCACTTTGGCAACGTGAATGTCAAAGGCGACAGTACAAACAAGTCATGTCCCCAATCACCTAACAACTCCTACCGTATGTAATGGAGTACTACTTATGTGGTAATGTGTGGGCATGTTGCTATTCCCAAAGGGGATGACTATGCAACTAATGGCATTTAGCTGTAGGCCATGACTCAGGCACCCTGAGTCCCTGTTTGAGAATGCATGTGGCAGCTGGAGAGTTGATTATGGCACCCAGTTTGCAGTCAAGTGCGAAAAAGGTCAGCCATATTCCCCCTGTGGTAGCCTGTACATCAGACAAATATATACTGAACAAGAGAGGTCCCAGGACCGAGCCGTGTGGGATGCCATGTGTAACTGGTGTATAGTCAGACATGGCACCTGCAATTCTGACCATGTGGGTGCTATCCCTGATCCAGGTAGCAATCCATCATGTGAGATATGTGTCCATATCGACGCTGGTGAGCCTATGCATAATGGTCCAGTGGGTTATTGTGTGGAAGGGGTTTGCAAGGTTCAGGTAGGCTGTGTGGATAACTGTCCCTATGTCGATGGACCTGTTAACCGTCTAAAGAATACAAACATGTTCAAGAGGCAAGATCTGCCCACAACAATGCTGAAATTTGTAGGACACAGTGTCTGTAGGTTCCCAATGTCTATGTGTAAGAGACCAATGACAATACGCTCCATAGCTTTGCAGAACAGGCTAGTTAGGCTTATAGGGCAATATCGTCTGTGGTCCGTTGTGGCACCAACTCTGTGGAGTGGGACCACTGTTGCTGTACGCTAGTCCATGGGTACATATCCTGTAGTAACTCCGATATTGCACAGTGATGTAATGTGAGGATTACGTCTGTCATGAAGCTCATGTAAGATGCATGCCGGGACACCATCTAGTCCCATTGATGCTGTGATGTATGCTTTGGGAAGGGCAGCACTCACCTGTTACTGTGTGATGTCAGGGAGGTTACACTCTGTTGGGATGGATAGTTGCTCCCTAGGGGGGATGGGGGGAGACATCTGCACTGAACCTATTTGCCAGGATGTTGGCAATGCCAGTGGGTTCAGGGTAAGTTTAGTCAGTATGCAGTAACTCACAGCATATCAGTGAGTATCCACCCAGGTTCCTGACATAACTGAAGAAGGCCTTTTGATAGTCCTACGTGTCTGGTGCAATTGTCCGTGAGATGCAGCCCTTAGATAAGTTCATGAGTGATCGTAGCTGTCTACTAGTACAGATCACAGATGCTTTCCCCATCTGGGATTGTGCTCTATCATGTAGTAGCTTCCTCCTGACGTTGTACAGCTTATTAATGGCTGGGGTCTACCAGACAGGTCCCCTGCCATTGGAGGAGTGAGTCCTGTTGTTATTTGGGATAGCACAATCTATGCAGTACACTAGGTGTCCATAGAATGTGTATGTAAAGGATTCGGCAGTCTGAGCCATATTTGCCACTGTCTCAGGGTCTCTGAAGGATACCACCTTGCTTTAGTGAAGTGAGATGTTGGCTCATGAGAAGTTCACCAAGATTACCCAGGATGGGTGTGTGGAGGGTATATTTATGTCCAGTGAGATATATGTATGTTCTGACCTTACCAATGAGGGGTATATCGCTGATGTGGAACATAGAGTCCCCATGTTGGTGATGATCAGGTCCAATATGTATTCCCCCTTATGGCTGTGGTGACTGGTTGTGCCATAGCGTATGAATTTACAAATTGTAGCGACTGTAGGGTGAGGGTGTTGGGGCTTGAGTAGTATCCCCAGTCAATATTTGTATATTTGAAGTCACCCAATATAATGGTGTTTTTGGAGACCTTCATATTCCCCACTGTTCCGTGGAATACCAAGTGTGGTTCCTGAGTATGGGAGGGTGGTATGTAGCAGGCAACAAACTGAAAAGCAGTTTTGCACAATGGTAGTTGTATATGCATGGTCTGTGATGCTTTGTGCAGTGCTACTAACCCAGAGGTGTGTGTATCTGTGATGTATATGGATACTCCCCCTAGTTGTGTTGTCCATTCCAAGTCCTGTGGTCAGAAAGCATGATATGAAACATAACCTGGTAGTGCTGGTGTGCATATGTGAGCCTGAACTAGGCATCTGTTAGTGCACAGATATCACTATCCTTCATACTGAGGAGAGTCCTGAGTGGCAGCAATATGAGGGTAACACATCTGGTGTTGAGCAGCATTACCCTTAGTGTCATTTAACCTGTAATGTCTATGGAGGTGGGTTTGTCTTTTGAGCCCTGCTCAACAAATGCACTATGGTAGTAGCAAGAGCCTTAGCCAACATTCGAAGGTCCAAGGGTGACAGGTGCAAGCTGTCCATAGTGAAGCTATGTGGCATGTCGAGCATGTCACCACAGGCTGACAGACACTGTATCCCCTATGAATGACGCCAATTTGTTAGCCAACTGTTAAATGTGATATGTTTGTCTGTATACTGTGACATCATAATTGGTGCGTGTAAGATGCTAGACAAGGTCAGGGTCATACTGGCCTGGGCTACATGATCAGATTGTTCCTCCATGTACCATGTCATGTGGTCCAGGTAGTAACGTCTGAGGTTTTACGCACCAGCATGGATAATGATGGTGCCAGTCCTGTACTTGCTTTGGTGTGACCTGACTGCATGTGTAATGTGGCAAATCCTGGCACCAGACAGACAGCCCAAAGTGACTATTCCCATGTTTGGGCTGATGAGTGGTAAATCAGTGTGTCTGACAATAAGTGTCACCTATTACAAGTGTATTAGGTATGTTGTTTAGCCCGAAGGGCAGTGACTGTGTGGCACACTGACATTGTGAACTATGTGATATTTGGGTATTGTAGTGGGGTAGCAGTTGTGCGTGTGCCTGCTGTGGAGGTCTCTGCTGCTTAGGCAGAGTTAATTCACAGCATCCGAGTATGTCTATGTGTGATAATGTGGTTTGAGTGCTGTCGCCAGAGGATATGTGAGACTGATATATGATGTGTGTGGTTACCTTCACCACCTGATAGACTGTGCCAGTCATGGGTCGAGAGAGTTCAGCACCCAGTATGTCTCTATAGGTGCATCTCACACATATATCTGAGTTTGTCGGGAGGAGGAGAGGGTTGTCTGTGTACATGAAGCAGATGTGACATTGTGTCAACATCACAATATTCACCAGCTGGACTGGAGAGTACACACGAAACCAACCCCTGGACATGCCGGGATATTATGATGACATACACTGTAGCCAGATCACAAAGGATCAGTAGGGTGTTAAGTGTGTAAAACAGTATAACAGGGATTAGTGCTCAGGTTCGTTGGTGTTCTGTAAAGAGTAGCTGAGAAGGAGTCCAGACTGAATCATGACACCTCCGACAGCTATGTCATATATAGCAATGTACACCCATATATGTCCTGAGTCAGGGCCAACTGTACCTGACTGACAATGCTGACATCCTGACAGACAGGCCCATATATACAGACTGTCAGGATGTCAGACGAAATGAAACTGTCTGATGAAGTCTCACAGGGGTGAGACAAAAAGCGCATTATGGTTACTGTTTTTTATTATTTTTATCATTTATTTGAAGCAAAGTCTGAAGAATAAACTTTGGAAACTACTACTGTGTGCGTGCCTCAAGCCCTCTTGCCTGCATTCCTGGTTTTGAGGTTGTGTATACTACCAGACCGCAAATCATTGACAGATATTAATGGTATCACCCACAGCATAGTGTCAACCCATGTCATACACACGTCTACCCATGTTAGTACATAACTGTAGTAGAATGCATACTGGCCATTGAAAGATACTATGAGATGTTAACAATGTGTACAACAGGGTATGCCACATGTCCCATGTGTCCACTATGCACGTACATGCGGACTGTGCGCACCCACCATGTTCACAGATGTACACTTACTAATCTGTACTGCACACATCACACACGTACTGTCCACTCACTAACACATGCTGGCAACAAATTACACTTCAGCCAAGTGGGTGGACAATACATACTCAGACCTAACAGTGGTGTAAACAAAGCTACATTGACAATCAGAGCTTTGATGCATAATGTCTGCTCAGATATACCTACAAGGATGTCATTACACTTTCCTGTTGACAACTTGCTAATATTGCTACACTGCTATAGTGTCACCCTGTATATCAGCACCATGTTAGCCTGTTCCTCCGTCAATGTTACAGATGACAGGAGGTGACACAGGTATCATCATATGCACAGGGCGTTTTGTTGTTTGCCAGAGCCTGACATTGACCCATCCAATCAACATGTGTGTGTGTGTGTGTGTGTGTGTGTGTGTGTGTGTGTGTGTGTGTGTGTGTGTGTGTGTGTGTGTGTGTGTGTGTGTGTGTGTGTGTGTGTGTGTGAGGGACAACAGTACAGCATGGACCAATGTTGATGTAATGTGTGTGTGTATGTGTCAGCCCTAGTTGTTTGGTTAATGTGTGTGTGTCTGCATGCACACAGCTCCACCATGTGGCTGCCATATACGGTAGTTTATGGGACAGCCACAGACTGTACCTGCTAGGCTGTACAGATCACTGTCTCCGGCCATGGACACAGTACCTGTGCCTGGCAGGGGTGCTACGGACAGTATTGGGTACCAATCCTGACTGGGTACTGTCATCAGAGGCAGAGGTATGATGACTGGACCCATGCCCCTGCTGGGACTGGCCAAAGCCACGTGCACGTGGTCTACTGGGACGGTCAATGGACAGGCCAGCCCCAACATTGCTGGGGCTGGTGCTGCCACTACGGGAGCGGCTGTGAAATGTGGGTCGTCCGTGATCACTGCCAGCTGTTGCTGTTGCTGGCATGTGTCCGCGTCGACATCGCAACCATCCCGCATAGTCCTGGCTCATGGAAGACATATTGTGGAGGGCATTTAATGTCACCCCCAACATCTATCAATGACCTCGGTGTAATCCCGGATGGCACCGGCAAGGTTACGGATGCTGTCATTGATAGCGGTGTAATGTGCCCTTTGCGCCCTAAGTCCCTGCCTGGTGTACCGTTCCATACGTGCCTGAGCCTGCATTACAGCCCGGAACATACTGGATGTAGTAAGACCTGTGAGGGCATGCCTGCCAGGGGCAATATGACCAGCGGTGCTCCCCCAAGAACCTCTGGACCTCCGCCTATGTGGTACCATTCCAGGAATACGGCTATGGCTGCTGTGAGGGGATGCAAGTGCCATGGGTACCACACTCTCCTGGTCAATGCCAACTGTATGCTGTCCCTCGCCTATGGCCATTGGTGGTGAGGGATGTATTGACAGTATGAGTGTGTGCATAGATGGGGTTGAACACTGTGTACTGTTGATTGGCGGACCAACGACAGACCCTGTCATACCTTCCTGTGCCAAAATACATGTCTCATCATCACCACTATTCATGGCAGTGGCTTCAGGTTCCCTGCTGCTTTTGGCCACCCCTAACTCAGCACCTGTGAGAGGAAGACAGGAAACACACTTTACGGTCTGCACATGAACATATGCACACATGAACACATGCACACATGCTCACATGAACACATGCACACACGAACACATGCACACATGAACACTAATACACTCCGCACTACAGCACATACACACACACACCAGCAATCCAACACATACTCTATAGTGGGTGAAGGTGGGTGTCAGTATCACAAGGTAAACAGTCACCACACACGTGTCAGCATGCAGAATATGTGTTGCACAAGACCATGCAGTGCAAGTATAGATGCCCCTATTTAATGGCAGTATACATGGCTTTGATGCAACTGTGTAGTTGTTCAGTGATTGGCTACACCCTGGAACACAATGTGTACATGGATACAACATTGCTGTGCAGGTATTATCAACTCTGCAATGCCCTGTGCACCATCACTCACAAGTATACATGCCATGGCTGCATGTGTTATCTGTGTGACACATAGATATCCATGTCTGAGTACAGTGTCTGTGTCCATAGCAGATAATAGTGGTCATGGGTGTAGCACATGCATGCTATGTACACACACGGGATGAGTGGTGCATGTTGATGTGAAGGAATCCCAATGCTTGACATGGCCAGTGTACAGTGGTTATGGTGAGTGTGGGACATATTGCAGATATGTCGGTGCCAGACATGGCATGGCATGCTACACAACTGCAACATTATACACCACACATACCCAATGTGTGTCAAGTGACCTATACACCCATTAGCATTCTTTGACATATATGTGACAATTTTATTTGGATGGCGACTGCTGTGCATATTGTGTATACTGGCATATGTAAGCACACACACAACATGCTATGCATATTGTGTATAGGTGGCTTGTTGGTCTAGGGGTATGATTCTCGCTTTGGGTGTGAGAGGTCCCGGGTTCATATCCCGAACAAGCCCTGGGCTTTGGGTTGGGAGGGTGGCTTAATGGTTAAGGTGTTTGCCTTACAAACACAAGGTGCAGGGTTTGAGTCTCACAAGGGATAACTTTCTAGGCTTACAATGGCTCACAAGGGCAGTTAGCCTAATACTAACCTATGAACCTAAGGTGCATATGTTTGCACACACACAACATTGAGGTGCAAAGCAATGACTGCTATGAGTAGCACTGTGGTCACTGTAATTGGATGGGGTGTAGTACCCTGTGCTATCATCAACATGCATCTTGTGGTCACTCACAGCTACTAATGTATGCAAGACCACCGCCTAGCATGCTGTACCTGAACTGCAGTGCCATGGCTACATTCACAATTACACAGCCACCTTGTACATGGGTGTGTGAGGTGCCCAGTAGGGAGCATTGCCTAACATGACTGTGTTATGTGTTGTAGAGTGTTGCACAGCCCCATGATAGGCCTTTACCCCTGAGGTACATCATGTGTGTGTGCACGACATGTGGGATACTGAAGTGTGACCTTACATTGGGTGTGTGGTAATGCCAAATGTAGCATGTTTTCGTGTACGGCGTATGATAAATGTGTTCTGTTGTGTACAGCTGTAGCAACTATGCATATCCAATGTGCAGTACAGTGTTGCCACAATTGTGTCTGCTGCACTGTGCATTGCATGTGATTGAGGCAGCTACTGACTTTACTGAGATAATTGATGTCTCACAGCAAACATGCACAGCATGCATTATACGTAGGTGTGTTACTTGTACATGGCCTACACCTCACCTATGACATGCACATTTCATTACCAATATTAAAGTGTTAACACACTCACCAGCATGTATCATCTGCCCTGCTGTCACACCAGAGGGACCTACAAGAATATGACACAGTTTGTCAGTGGCCACAACTGTGGCATTGTTACTGTGAGTGTGCTAAACTACAGTGGAACAACAGTCAACAGTCACGGGTGTACAGATACTATTCCAAATATCTGTATTGCACATGATAGGCAGCACAATTGCTAAACACACAGTACACATCTCACATATGCATATTCTAACAATACAGGTAATGGTAGTCTACAGCTAGGGCATATTACCTGCATGCTCCATGTCATCCTGCTGGGTGGCTCCAGCCTCCATGATGACACATGTGTGATGCTGTTGCTGCTGTAGGCCAGGAGCCACCACGCTTAGGAGCAGCTCCTCCACTCTGGTGAAGGGGGGATGTATGGCTGCCCCACCACCTGTGGCAAGCTGTTGCCTATGGATATCAGACACACGCCACTGGACATGTCTAATTAAATCACTGCAGTGATGGCGTACCTGCTCATATGTCCGGTTATGCATGCCTATGTCATTTACACGGCAAACAAGATCTTGCCACAGTGCAGTACGCTCATGCTGGTGCTGGCTGGCCCTGGAAAAAAGCATGTTATAGTGCTGCACCAGGCTGTTCTGTATTTCCTGCTCCTCCGCAGCTGTATACGACGGATTGCGTTGATGAGCCATAACCCTGGAAGACAATTAAACGATATGTGTGAGCAAGTCATGTGGCACACTTAACATTATGAAGTACAGATATCACTTAACCGCCATATATAGCATCTATCTGTTTATCAGAGGATACACACGTTCAATACCACATATCAGTGCTAAGCCCACAACTGGCTGACAGTGTCTGCCACACTCCATATAACAAACTAGTATACACCAGTAGTCGGCACACTGTTTGGGATACAATGCACAACCTCGCCCCGGGGGTATATATCAAACTAATGCATGAAGAAATATGTCATCCAATGCAATGAATGTAATGTACATTTACAGTATTACCAGTAAACCACCCTAGTCTTTGATGCCATACCCCTACCTAACATATGTGCACGGTTATTAATATAGCTGGCATACTGCTGTAACAGAGTATACATGTTGCTAGGTACACACACATACCCTGTAACACACATGTGATTGTGGGCATGGTACAGGCATCATTACACACACATCAGATATACATACAACACACAAATGTATGCCGGCACAGATGAGCATTACCTGTGTACCTTATAGTACTGTGTACCCCTACTTACAGATACCTATGCCTGAGGTATGTAATCTGTACAGACTACAGGAAACACACAATACGGTGTTACCAGGGAATGTGAACATATACCATACTGTGCTGTTTAGGCCTACACCTTCAGGTAGTACAACAGTTCATATGTGAGCTGGATTCAACAGCAGTACCACTTACTGAGCATACATGTATTGCTTCAGCCTACAATGGGACACCACAGTCGTACACAAGGAACTAAGTCACAACATATGCCATCCTACTATGTCTGCATCCCAATAACTGACACATCTTTCTCTAGCCTCACACCTAGGACACAAGCTACCATGACAGACACAACCTCACACTAAGCTATCACACCTTTACAAACCTTGCACACAGTCACTGTCACACTCATTCCACCTCACATAGCAGGTATTTCACTGAGTACATGTGTGTGTGCATTGTGTCACAGGTAGGTAATACGCTATTGGCCCTAGGGCCTAGATCAACCTAGCCATATGCTACCCTGCCCTTTGACACACATGTAATGTGATTTCACTTGCTCCTGTCAACTGGATACACAGAGGTGACTCCCAGGGCATATTACCTATCTCCAAAACAATCATCAGGGGTATGTATGACATCTGCTAATGAGGAGCCTTGTTTGTTAATGCTGGGTGATTTAGTCCAGAGTATGGCATATTTGTGGATAGGAACCTGTACCTCCAGCATGTGCTGTTTAGTGAGGTAACAAGTATTAGGGTCTTAGGTCATGTAGCCCGGAGGGATTGTGAAGTGTTGTCATGGTGGTTGGCTGACCGCTATGGGTGTGACATACCTCTGTATGTCCGGCAGTGGTAACCTCTGGGTGGGTGGTATGCAACGCACTCTAGCTGTGGTTTTGTGAGTCAGTCTGCATAGGGCATGTGTTTGAGGGCAGTATTACTCTTTGGTAAGTATGTCTGCGGCCTTTCCACTTGTTGTAGTTGTCATGTGAGGTACATACCACATGGGGCATTGTGATGAGTAGAGGGGAACACCGACCTATAGTTCCTTAGATGACAGACTTTTTGTGATGACACATACCACATAGACAGATTACAAGACTAGTGTGGCACTGTGATTATCAAAGCCCCCCTGCACCCCCATGTTAAATAAATATATCAACCCCACGATTGCATATAGTGTAGTTGAGTGCAATCTTGGAGTAGATTTATATAATTAGCAGGGTAGGGCAGGGGCTTGCCCAGTTCCATATATTTGGTAGAAATTGTTATGATTTATGTTGTTTAAGCTGAGTTTATGCATAATATGTGTTTTCAGTATTTTGAGTTTCAGTATTTTGAGTATTCAGTATTTTGAGCTTTCAGTATTTTGGTCTTCAGTATTATGAAGTTTTGTCATTTTCAGTATTTTGAAGTTTCAGTGTTATGAAGTGAATCCATATATATATATATATATATATATATATATATATATATATATACATATATATATATATATATGCACATACATTTAAACATCCATGGCTGTACATATAGCTGCACATATAGGCACATATACTGCCCACCTTTCATGGTGGGGATGTCAATTATGCAAAAGTTGTGAGACAAACGGTTATGTAATACTATTGCACAATGTTGTGCAGAATGCATTCTGCTGTCCTCAGGCCATATAGCTGTAGCAGGCCTCACTGCCTGTAGCTCATTCCCACAGCATTTAATCACCACATGACATATACCGGCACTGCTTGCTGTCTGCAATGCCACACACTACAACCTACATACATATGTGCACATAGCAGCCTTCAACAACATATATATGTCCAGCCTTCACTAACAGTGGCAGTATGTCCCTTGCCCTATGCAAATGTGCATGTACATATAGATACGGACTGCTGCCACATATGGATGATTCACAGTATGTAGAGTACCCTTCAGACACATCATTCGGATGTCAGCAAATACATATCTGTTACATTCCTTACCTTTGTATTCCTCACCTCCGTCTGTTGTAGGTGTTGATTATTTATTTATTTATTTATTTTTTCCCTCTGTGTGTTGGTCTTTCTTTTCAGTGTCTGTCTCCTACTGCCTGTTTGTAACCGTCTGTCTGTCTGTCTGTCTCTGTCTGTCTCTCTCTCTCTCTCTCCCAGTTGGTGCAATTATATTATTGCATGTGTGGACAGCAGATACAGGCTGCTTTTCTAGGTATCTGCACATGTGCATGTGATGGCCTCTGCACCAATTGGTGCCCACCATTTAGTAATTGCATGCAGCCTGCTGTGTGGTAATTCTAGTTCTAACTGTGATTTCAGGACACTGCTATGAAATGATAGGTTAGGTAGGTGTAGCCCTTTCAGTTTTGCAAGGTGGGGACCATGCTTGTTTGCTGTGGACACTGTTGTCTCAGTCAGAAGGTTGGTATATGTCTCATATCTGAAGCTGGGTTGTAGCCAGTGAAATGCATGTTGTACTGAAACCTGACTGTTGCTTCTTCCAGTACACTCTTCTCAGTGTGTAGGTTTACTCACAACTCCTAATGCTAACACTGGATACATGGGAGTATGTACTTTCTTTTCGAATTAGAGAATTAACTGGCATACAACAGTAGTTATTGCAATATATTCCTATGGCTTGCCTATTTTCCCTTTACATTCACTCATTGTAATGCATGTTATATTTCTTTCAGCACCAAGTTATTGTATATCTGCTGTGGCTTAGTGGTACGTCATGCAGACTGGTGAGTCCAAGGTGTGGGGTTTGAGACTGACAAGGGTATTTTATTTTGCTGCTGAGCAGTACAAGGCCCCTGTCATACAGAGTGACTAAGGCACTTTTAAGCAGTTGTAAGTGGGTTTGCGCAGGTTTGCGCAACACTTAGCGATGCTAAGCTAAGCTTAGCTTAACTTATTTTACTTTAGCAATACTAAGCTAAGTTTGGCTTAGCTTATCATATCTTAGCAATGCTAAGCTAAGCGAACACATGCGCACACTGGTGCAAACCCGCTTACTACTGTTTACAAGTGCTCACTCCCGCTAACCCCTGCGCTCATTTCTTTGACAGAAAAGTAAATGGGGAGATAGGAATGTGGTGATAAAGGGTGCACAAAGAGGGGAAGACAGTAGGGAAACCAGCTCGGGATGTACAGGATGGGTGTGGAGAAGGTCCATAGCTGCCCATTTCTTTACCAGCAACAGCTGTGCATATGCAATACATTAGGAGGGATATTTGAAACCTTTCACCCCTGAGAGAGGGGTGAGGACAACTAAGTATGTTGTACTACTAATTATGAATATCAGGCACATGCACTGTTTGTGAACTGCAATACTGTCATTAGTATGTTACTCACTTCTGAACAGTTTGTGGTTTGTGTTGACATTAGCACAGTCTGCTCAGGACAACTGGACATATTTCACTACTGTGTATGCCTACCTACACCCTTGGTTGTGCCTGACTACACGGGTATATAGTACCTTTGGGTAGGGGTGCAGAACTGCAGAGTGCATTATTTATTATCGTGTGATGTTTATCTTGCTGAACATGCAGAGTTGCTGTGTACCTGTAAGTCTATAAAGGCTAGTAATCTGTCTGAGTAGCTCCCACCTGTGGACATATCCAGATGGTAGACAGAGGTTAGCCTAGTATTCATTGACTGTGCACCACACCAGTCTTTTCAGCACCTGAACAATGGCATTGTCAAAGGTGGTTGCTAGCAGTACATGGCTACATCCTTTGATATTTCTGTGTTGTACTCCTACATAAGGGCATGCTTGTGGAATTCATTCTACAGCTATTTGCAGAGTGTGTAACAGCAGACAGACTGATATGCCTGTGTGTTTCTGACTCTTCCAGGCCTCAGATACTCTCAGGTATATATTTGAACAGCCTCAGGGAAAGGAGCATATCAGTGGGATACACCTGTGTATATTTCAGATATTTTGCAGTTGCGACTTTGGGGGATTCTGAGCATATGTATTACTACACCTTTTCTGATGTGCAAGCAGTGTCTACTCTCACTTATTGACATTTATCATTAAGTGGGATTCACCGCCTTTCTGCCTACTGTTACTACATCTCACAGGGAGTCTGAGGGGCACAGCTAACATTTGTTTGCAAATCAGGGACATCCCTGTAAACCAGTCACAGTTGGGAGGTCTGGCCTCTGACCTATTCAAATATGCCAGTGTTTATCCTGCTCTGATACTGTGTGAGGTTTGTAAGGTGCTACTGTAACATTATTCCCTACTAGCATGGCTGGTTCTCTTTTAACAGTCATGTCATGCAATTCCACAACACTTGCTGGTTAAGGGCCACAAAACATGATTTGTGTTATGCCATTCCTATTCTCCCTTTACATTCACTCATTGTAATGCATGATATATTTATTTCAGCACAAAGTTATTGTATATCTGCTGTGATGTAATGGTACTTCATGCAGACTGGTGAGCCCAAGGTCTGGGGTTCGAGACTGACAGGTGCATTTTATTTTGCTGCTGAGCAATACAAGGGCCCTGTCATACAGAGTGACTAAGGCACTTTTAAGCAGTTGTAAGCGGGATTGCGTGAGTTTGCGCGATGCTTAGCTTAGCGCACACAAGCTCACACTCGTGCACCCCTGCTAACTACTACTTACTACTTAAAAGTGCTTACTCCCACTAACCCCCGCGCTAATTTCTTTGAAAGAAAAGAAAATGGGGAGATAGGAAAGTGGTGAAAAAGGGGGCACAAAGAGGGAAAGACAGCAGGGAAACCAGCTGGGATGTGCAGGAAGGGTGTAGGGAAGGCCCATAGCTGCCCATTTCTTTACCAGCAACAGCTGTGCATATGTTCGGAATTTGGTGTGAAATTTGCAACCTTCCACCTCTGAGAGAGGGGTGAGGACAACAGAGTATGTTGTACTGCCAATTATAATTATCAGTTTACATGTCCAGTGGACATGTGTGTGAAATGGGCAGCTATGTATGGGGCATAATTTTTTTGTGGGAACAGATTGCCCTTTTTTTATTTTTTTTAAGGTGAGAGTGGAATGTGACGTAGGGGATGTAGGTATATTTGGGGAGGTAGGTTGGGGAGGTAAACAGACAAGACAAACAAGATGCATACAGGGGTGGAATTTGACACATGGGGTGGGTGAACACAATTGATGGGGAAGGTTGTTTGGAAATCGCAAGCCCATGAGCCCACAGATGGTAACAGTGGAACTGAGATCCCCACCCATGGGCAGTCACCACTGCACATTCAGAGCCCCGAGGGTGGCTGTGCTGGGGGCTGAATAGGACGGGAAGGCTCACTCGAGAGACGCGCCACTCTCGCCTCAAGCTGGCGTAGGGGATCAGCAACTGAATGCTGGATCTCCCTACACACCACAGCCCGGACCCTTCAAAGGGTGACAGGTGGCCCTTCTCTGCCCATGCTTGCATGGGGGCCAAGCCCCATCCCCTGCAGCACTTCCACCTGAAGGTGGCACAGGACCAATGGTGGAGGGGAGCCCGGGCTGGGCACCGGAGCTGCTGGTGCCAGGTGCACTCGCCAACTGAGGAGGGACAGGTGGGTCTGCTGGGACCGGCCTTCCCATACATTCTGTGATTAGGTGTGTTTAATTACAACATAAACAACAGCATTCCAGATTAGTTGTAAGAGCATGCAGTAATATTCCCATTAACCCAACACACCAAGGTTCCAACAGTTGAACAGCAAGCATAACACATGCATATATTAAACAACAGTGGATATTCCAACAGCATGTAGGGATGTTTGGTAGCAACAGGCCACCATGAACGTGGTGTTTGAACAGGGCACATGCATCAACATGAATGCAAATATTTATAAAACAATAGGACATATGTCCCAACAAATATTTAAGATTACACATACCCATTAAGGTGTGGAATTACATGGTTTATGCACAAACAGCAGGGTGTAGAAAAAACCTCAGTTAACATCTTATAATCACTTTTACTCTACACTACATTCCTAGTGACTGCAAGTGTATATTCTCTACATGTATTATTACACTTGCCACCATGAATTAGGTTGTGTAATGGGTTTGGCTAGTTCAATATATATTTGACCTATATCTGACATGCTAACTGTCCAAGATGCAGATGTTACTGCTACATATTTCATGGTTGCATTTATATTTCTTTATCAACATATCTGGATGTTTTCACATGACATTTTCACTTCAATTTGTACAGAACCCTGCATTTATTGAAGCACACTCACATTTCTGGGGAACATATTAGCATGCTACTCATGTGCCATATTTACTTATGTATGCCAGCCTGTAACTGACTGTTGAGGACTGTATATATGCTTCACAGCTCGTAGCATTTCCATCACCCACTGTAGATGGGACTGCAGAACTCTGGGTTGCCAGCACTTTCTAACACAGTACTATTTGTATAATGCAAGGGTACAACAACATTTCAAACTAAGTGACACACACACACACTCCGGGATTTAAAGCTTTATTACTGACATTACACACTTTTCCACAGGCTCACTCCTTTATTTGTTATAACAGTGCATATGGCAGACATATTCAAGACATATTATACCTTTATTAATGGGTTAGAGCACACTTTTGCAGGCTCACTCACATATATTATATGACAGTACCTGCAGAGATTTTATTCCAGACATATGTTACCTTTCTTAATGGGTTACTACGCTCTTTTTCTGGCACTATGACTATTTCATATGACAGTACAAGCAGAGGACTTATTCAGGACATTTTATGGCTGTATTATTGTACTACAACATTTTATTTCATGCTCTCTCCCCTATTTTATATAACAAAACATGCAGAATTTTCACTAACCTGCCTGGTGGTGCAGACTTTGCAGCCTATCAGCATAGGCTTGCTGATTCGCAGCACGGTCACCTGCAGCTGCGAAGTAAATGAAGGGATATTGAGACATACCTATCCATTATACAGAATCAATTATCAATTCTTACATACTGTATTCTATGGCTACTTACCCAGTCGTGGGGCATCCTGCATCCCACGGGCCTCCTGTATCCATTGGTTCAGGCGGTCCTCCTTCCGTCTCTTCAGGTCTGCATGGTGGTGATGGACCTGCTCACTGGTGCGAGGAACGCCTGTGGCACTGGTGAGGTCATGAACTAACCGGTTCCAAGCCTCAGCCTTGTACTCCATCCCTTGGAACTGGCCCTGCAGGAGTCTGGACTCATGATGGTGGACAAGGAGCCAAACCATGTATTTCGACTCCTCAATGCCCCAATGCTGCTCTCGGAAGCGTGAACCCTCTCCTGCACCTGCCATTCTGACTGCAAATGTGAGCTACAATCAGTTATGGCGAGTATTCCCACCTATGGGGCTTAAATATGCCGTATTTCCTGCACTTTTTTGTGATTGGCCATTTTTGAGAATTCTAGGCTGACTGCAGACATGCTTAGTAATGGTTAATCTACCATTTCTAAGTATATGTATGCTAATAGTAGCTGTTTCTTCTAAGCTGTCATGGCTTAGTGGTTCTGTACTTTGATTATGATGCACAGGGTCCTGGGTTCGAACCTTGTCATTCTTTTATTTTAATACTGTTTAGACAGGCTAGGGGGTGTGGCTGCGTTTAAGCAACTTAGCTCTACGTTGCTCCCCGGTGCCCTACGGTGTCCTGGTTGGCATGGCACGCATGTCCGCGCAAACACATTGCGCTGGGTAAAGCGCATTTAAACTTTGGCCAACTCTATTGCACTGGGTAAAGCGCTATTAAGCTATGGGCACCTGTATTGCGTTGGGTAAAGTGCTTTTAAACTTTGGGCACCTCTGTTTAGCTGGGTAAAGCGCTGCTTAACGGCAGGCTATTATATATCTGTATCCTTTAAAAATATATATTTTGTTCACTGATACATTGGCCATTTCACTGCTTTTACTAATATTTTAATCATATATGTCTGGTATTATTTCATATACTGATTTACAACATAAATACAAAGGGGAGTAGTGGGACTCAAACCGTGAATGCCTCCTGTTTGGGCATACGCTCTACCATTACACTATTGCAATTTGGTGTGATTTGCTTAAATATTCTTTCTTATGCTCTTCCATGCCGGAATTGCTAACTACAGCTAAGCAATGGGCACACCCGCACACACACGTGCAAATATGGGCAGCTATATTGTGGATTTAAAAAAAAAATTATTTCCTTTATATAAGTGTGATGGGGGTTTACAGTGTCAGGGAGTGTGGTGTTGGGTGCAAGTACATTTGAGCGAACCCGCTCTTGTGTGTTGACATTATACTTTTTAAAACCTTGCAGGGGCGTGGACATTTAGACTGCTCAGCAGTCGGACACGCCCCCTGCTTTCCTACTCAGTCTGTGTAAGAGTTACGGTTGAGTCAGTGTGCCCTCATGAATATTCATGGCACGCTGATGTCATACCATTCAACTGCAGCCTCCGAGTAAGACATATTAAGTCTTACACGGAGGTTTCTTGAATCCGGGGGTTAATATAGAGATATATATATATATATATATATATATATATATATATATATATACATATATATATATATATATATAAAAAATACATCCTAAATAATGCATGCATTTTTAACAAGCATATAGACTATTATCCTAAATAATGCATACATTTTTTAACAAGCATATAAACTATTTACATGTATTGTAATAGGCTTTTCTTTTAAACACAGCTTTATAATTGACACCATTGTTAAGCCCTGGTGCCCTGCAGGCATCCAAAAGAACCTGCCATTTGAACTCTCTGAAATCTAGTTTTAAAAACAGAGGGTACCCTTCCAAAATTGTGCATGATATTATTAGTACAAACAAAAAGGAGGGGCTCAGAGGGAACACACAGGACAAGAAGGATTGGGTTATGTCAGTGTTGTTGACCTTTACCATAGACAGCAAAGAAATAAAAAATATAGTGTCCAACAACTGGAGAATAATAGTTTCCAACAGTGATCTTCAGATGGTAGTAGGAGAAGCCCCCATTTTTGTTAACACAAGAGCAAGGAAGTTTAAAGAAATGTTAGAAAGTAGTCCAAGAAAAAAGCCCCAAGTTAACACAGGTACTTTCAAATGCAAAAGCTGCAATTTTTGTAAATACATTTCAGAGGGACCAGAATTTGATATTGTAACCCAGAACAAGACGTAGCATGTTCCAGGCATTTTCATTTGTAAATCTACCTTTGTGGTATACATGGCAAAATGCTCCACCTGTTTTTCGTTTTATATTGGGAAGACCAATAGGCAACTTAAAAACAGGATGTATGAACATTATTTTGCCATTAGAAGGAGAAATATGGACAATGCTCTTTGTAAGCACACTTTAAACTGTGTGGGTAACAATGACAGTGTTAAATTTCTTTTCACAGTTATAGATCATGTTCCAGTGGATTTCAATGGAGACAGAGAATGGGAACTAGATTTTAGAGAGTTCAAATGTCAGGTTCTTTTGGATGCATGCAGGGCACAAGGGCTTAACAATGGTATCAACTATAAAGCTGTGTTGAAAAAAAAAGCATATTACAATAAATGTAAATAGTTTATATGCTTGTGAAAATATATGCTTTATTTAGGATGCATTTTATACATATATATTTTTTATATTAAGTTTTAAGAAAACTGAGATCAGATTGGTTTGATGTGTACTGATTATGCTCTAAAAATGGGACAGTTTTTTATCAGTTTGTTCTAATGAAGGCCTAATTTTTGGGCTGAAAGCACTAAACCAGTGGATTAAAGTCTTTTTTTTGTGTGACATAGTGCTTCACCATTACTTGTGTTTTTTCTTTTAATTTTACAAAAGTTGCACAAGGTGTGAGACAAGTCTACAGTTTTTTCTTGGGTTAAAAATTGTGTGAGAGTGGGTTACAATACATATATTCCATATGAAAGTGACTTTTCATCTTAAAAAGATTTATTTTTGACAGTGGGTCTAATCATATATACATGAATGGCAGTGGCTTTTAATCATAGTGGCATATTATTACAAACTGAATGTGAGTGCGTTTCTGATGAATGTGAGTGATTCATATTACCACTGCATTACAATGGACACAAATGTTGTGGTATTGAATGACACAGAGTTTGAGAATCTAGCCAGACATATGTTTAATAAATATGGAAAAGATAGCTGTTATTATTTGGCAAAGTGGTCACTAAACATGGCAGCAGTTTCCTGAGGGTGGTACTTTTGATAAGGTGGAATTTTCGATACAGCTATCTTGGAAAATCTGAAAAATGAGCTTAAATGAAAGGAAACTAAGCACCTGTCTGTTGTTGGTCAGCTTTTGATGACTGGCAAGAAGAATCTAAAATAAAGAAAAGGAATCTGTAGTTAGAATTTTAAAATATGATTCATCCAGATTAAAAACACAGCTGCGGGCAGATAATAGATTAGTACACATATTACAGGTATGTGTAGAGGATAGATCATGTGGTACCTGGGGTGTTTATTCTTAAAAACAACTAAAAAATTGAAAGTAACTCAATGTGGTTCTTCTGATGATGATAGCCTCTGTTTCCTTCAGCTATCCATCCTGTGTATGACCACTGTGCTATGTAAGAAGCATCTTACATCTTCATGTTAGCAGTTAGGGAAATGGTTATAAGACAGTACCTCGACTACTTCCCCAGCTATCCATCCTGTGTATTGACCACTGTGCTATGTAAGAAGCATCTTACATCTTCATGTTAGCAGTTAGGGAAATGGTTTGAAGACATTACCTCGACAACTTCCCCTGATACTTTGCAAGTCACTTCCAGTACTTAGCCCATCCTAAAGGATCAGTTTACAGCACCAGATTCCAGCTGCTGTGACAACACGGTGTTTCACATTCTGATCAATTGTTAATGAGAAGAGCAAATAAGCGCAGACACTTATATCCAAAATGCAACCATGCATCTGAGACAAAACATAGTTACACAGTTTCCAATAATCATTGACATTGAAGAATATAGGTGGAAACCATCTCCTAAGCAAAGCTTGGAGGATGCATCAAATTCTGATTCATCCTCTGATGATGATAGCCCCACTATCAACACACCATCTGATACATGGATTCATTTTTTAAGGGAGGTACCTAATCCTGCAGCAGCCTACGCTGGTAATGCTGAACCTACATTTAAGAGTAGCATGCCTGTGGACATCCGTAAATTTTCAAACTGTTGTAGATTCTCTCCCTCCCATCTGAACATATGCAGCTAAAAAAATTTAGAACACATGCGGATACAAAACCCTACAACTGAAGACTTGCAAGCAGTTTTAAAAGCTTCCACTCATCCAGATATGTTTAGAAAAATATGGCAAAAATCAGCTATAGGAGATAAAATTCCAAAAACAAAGATGAAGATTTCTAACAGCAAGAAACATTTTACGGAAAGCAATTACTGCAGTATGTCCTCCAACACCCATCTGAGCAAGAATTAAAGCAGTCATACAGGAAAGTGCATATCTTTACTGCATGATAAATGAGTTTGAGTTTTTTTCAGGGCATCCAAAACCTACAGAAGCAGCAGCAGTCAGTGGGCTGTCATCAACATGTGTAGAAGGCTTTTACCACCAATATAGAAACAGATTAAGAGGGTTTGTCTAAATTGGCCCAGTATAGGTATGAAATTGTTAATCAGTATAATATGTGGCAGACAATATAATCAGAAAGGAAGAACAACAAAATAAATTAGATAATCAACTACAGCAACTTACATATTAGTCTGTACTTTAATTGTGGTCAGAGTGGACACTGGAGTAATGAGTGTCCTTTCCTTTAGAAAACAGACCCATCTTTTCAACCTATCATTCAGCCAAATGTCGAAGCACCACAACAAGGGGAAAGACACACTCCCTCTTGGTATATTGCTTGGCAGCCACCAACTTGACAACAAGATCTTTAGGATAGCTTTGAGCAGGAGAAGCAGCTATTTCCTTTGCTACCAGTGGCCCAAGAAGTTCTCTTTGTTAATGTTACAGTATGTAATTTTACTCTTCCATATCTTGTTGATACAGGACTTAATCTGTGATCACCTCATCAAATTCCCGAACATTTCCTACTCTCCAAGAAATAAGTTTGGGGTGTAGGGGTCTCTGGGGTTCCTTTGGATTGCCTAAAGACAAAACCTATTTCCAGTCAGATAAGCCCTTTAAAAGAACAACATGCTTTCATTATACAAAATACTTTCCCTTTAAATCTTTAGGTAGATATTTATTGTGCAAATTACAGTGTAGTGTATTTTGTCCTTCAAATGGAGTTTTCCTAGATATTCTGAATGAACCTTCCCCTTTGGGTCTGTATTCAGCTGATATCTGTGCAGATGGTGACACACTCTTTGCAGTACTGAATTCAGAACAGACCTCTACTATGGCTGATTTGGAGAGACTGGAAACCTTTCCACCGCAGCTATGGACTACCCATGATAACGATATAGGACTCATAAAAGTTGCTGAACCTGCTGGAGTTATTTTAAAACCTTATGACCATCTTCCTATGCTAATTCAGTATCTGAGGCAGAGAAAGGAACTGAACCCATCATTCCTGCATTATTAAAACAATTGCATTTTTTCAACAAGGAATAATTGTTCTGAATAGAAGCCCATGTAATACTTCTATTTTGCCAGTTAAGAAACCAGGCAAGAGCACCTTTATGTCTGTACAAGGCTTGTTAATGCCATAGTAGTGCTGAATTTCCTGTAATGCCTAATCCGGTTACAATATTAAGGTCTGTCCTGCTGACAAGTACCCCCTTTTTAGTGATAGATATTTCCTCTGCTGTCTTCTCTATTTCCATCCAGTATTTTTTTGCCTTTACATTCAAAGGACAACAATATATATGGACAAGACTAACTCAACGCTATGTAGAATCACCTACTCTTTTCTCTAAAGAAATAAACAAACAAAAATAGATAAAAATCAGTTTCGATGTGGGTCTACCTTGATACATTATTTAGATGATCTGTTTTTAACTTTTGATTCTTACCGTTGCTGTAGGCAAGACACTATTTTTCTTTTAACAAAATTAGCAGAACTGGGATTTAAGGTTGTTAAAGCAAAGTTGCAGTTGTAAAAACATCAAGTTCAATTCTTAGGACATCTAATTTCAGAAGGCTCCTGGCAAATCTTACCTTCACACATTACTGCTCTTCAAGCTGCACCATGCTCTACAATGTTAAAACAGTTGCAGGCCTTTCTGGGACTGACGGGTTATTGTCGACAATGGATTTCTAATTATGCAGAAGTACTAAAACTATTTTTAGAATTACCAAAGAAAGACACTCCTGAACCCTTGGCCTGGCAGGAATATCATGAACAGGCTTTTGTTCAAATGAAAACTTTACTTTCTAACCTTCCTGGTCTTGGATTACCCGATTATTCAAAAAGATTTTTTTCTATTCTGTTGTCAAAGGAATAAAGTAATATTAAGAATATTGGCACAATATAGAAATGATGGTTTTAGACGTGTTGAGTTTTCAGTACAAATCTTGATTCTAAACCAGCATTCCTGCCCCACTGCTTTAGGGCATTGGCTTCAACGGTGAGCACAGCAGAAATGGCAGGTGCCCTAACTCTTAGGCGCAAGATGTTTGTGGCAGTTCCGCATCGTGTAGAAGTGTTCTTACCAAGAACCAAGACACACTATTTATCTGCTACACGATTGTCTAACTATGAATTGTCTTTGCTTAAGAACCCTTCTTTGCAGATCATTAGATATCCACATCTTAACCTTGTTTCTTTAATTCCTACAGCAGACAAAGGAGAATCACATAATTTTGTTTTTTTCAGTTAACCATGTGCTTCCTCTCAGATCAGATTTAAAGATGTCCCATTACCAGACTCTGAATTATTTCTGTTTGTTGATTGATCCTGTGCTTGAAGAGAAGATGGCACATTAGTAGCAACATTTTTCATGTGTACACATTTTTTTCTAGAAACAATGTCATTGTCACCTTCTGTTCTTGACTAAACCAATCATGGAGTACAACATATTGCCCAATAGTCCTTGTGCAGGTCACATGGTACAACTAGAAAAAGTAGAGACAAGTTCCTTAGTAGAAAAATCATAGTGATGTTAAACACAAATTACTCTGTGCAGCTACAACTGCTATTATACTGTGTTCTTACAGGCCTCTTTGAGGTTATATGTGCCTGGTTTATTGGACAATGTCTCATCTGGTTCTGTTTGAAAGTAAGAAAATCTGTACTTAGAGCATACTGATGGTAGAGTTAGCATTACACTAGGAAAGTTATTGTTCAAAATAATTATTAACAAAAATGTGATAGTTATAGATAGCTGGGTTCATAAAGGTTACCACAAAGTGTAAGCACGTAGTGTATACAAGTGTACACGTTCTGAATTCAAGAACAGCCATACAACAGTGCTTGTGCTATCTATGCACACAGAAAAGTTACACAAAGTGTACGCATTGTGTACGCTTTGTGTTAACCTTTATGAATCTGACATAACATCTCTAAAGGCATTGGGATAGGCTTCCTCTTACAAACATATCAGCTCAGCTCATCAAGTTCAGTCTTGTTACTGACAAAAGGTATGCAAGTGAGAGATAAGGGTTTGTTAGGTCAGCAGGGAGTGTATCTGTTGACACTGTATGTTAATGCAGATTCATATGATATGCACTTCAGTGCTGTTTAGTCAAATATGGTCTTGACATGTGTATAGGAAACAGAAAATATGTACCAAAAGTAGGCTGCAGGCTTGACTATAACCTCAGAGTCAGAGACCCTAATTGTTCTGTTTCAAACATGCTTCTTAGTTTTATTTATTTGGTATTCCTCCATTTTCTCATCCATCTACAAATATAAAGCAGAAACATAAGTTTAGACAAATTGCTGTCTTCTGCTTGCCCACACAATCCACTTGATCTATTTTAAAGTTTTGTAATCACCCCCTAATTTTCCTAGATTTTACTTACTTTCCAGAAAAGTGAATGCTTACTTGCTTCTGAGTGCTTCCTATTTTAATGCTATCAGTGGTTTAACTGCCTCATCCACTGCCTGTACATCTCAGAGCTTTTCATTCATCATAGTACAACTTTCTCCATCTACCAGTAATAACCATATTTGACTTAACATCAATGAAGTGCATATAATATAGGTCTGCATTAACATGCACTACAGTGTCAACAGATACGCTCTCTACTGACCTAACAAACCCTTACCTCTCACTTGAATAATGTTTGTTAGCAACAAGACTGCACATGACCAAAGGTGTGTTTACTTATAAAATAATAAATATGTCTATCAGGACACATAACCCCTACACTCTCTTCTTATGTGTTGGCCTGGTTTCTTTTAACATCACATGAATTTATATTTGTTTACCGATTTAGTATTTGCTTGAGTTAGTTGATAAGTAAGCATATGGTAGTTATACTGGAGATATACATATTCATGGGAGAGCATGTGCATGTCTCTCTCTCTCACACACACAGACACACACGCACACACACACACACACACACACACACACACACACACACACACACACACACACACACACACACACACACACGCATGTATACAGACACACATCTGCATACCATAACACCTCAGGGAAGATTTTATTCCTGTATACCATGATGACACACTGAATCACTGACCATGAAGCCATGCATGCAGTGACCCTAGATGATGCAGTGGCATTTTGATTGAGCCAGTATTCTATATACAGCCTTAAGACAAGTGTGTGGGACATCCAGTGCCTGTGACTCAGACAGTGGCACAATATGTAATCATGGATAATATCATGCAGGTGATTGTCAATGGACTTCGCTTTTTATGGCAATCAACTACTTGTCATGGATGACACCATTAATGACTTAGGAAATGAAGCATCTTGTAGCAAAGTATGTTTTTCTACACAAGAAATTAATCCTGTAACCAAATAAAATATTACTGTTAACTTCTCAGAAAAATATGTCATTTATTGCAGAATGCATTTAGCCAGTGATTCAGATATAATGAGTCAACATTCTGTCTTACAAACCTGTCCAGCAAGTCTTTCAAAACCTTATTTGACTTTTCTTAAATGAAATCTATGCATGTAATTAACCTTTGTGCTTATTTTCTAAAACTCCCCTGTTTCTTCGCAATGTGGTCACAAATGCCATAATAAATCCTTCATTTATCACCATCACCAACACTACCAGACAAAGCAAACTAACAGCTGCAGTTTTTGTTTCCCTAAAATAGGCCTTTGACACTTAAATCACTTACGTCTCAAAAAAATCATCTGTCCTTATTTGGTATCCACATGACAGCCAGTCACAAATTAACAAATTATTATAATAATAGACCCTTTGGTACACCACCAGTAGGAGTTCTGAAGGCTAGGACCATGGACTTTTAAGTCCATGCAATATATTAGCTTGCAGTGAAAAACAAACATTTATATTCAGATATCCTGACCTTTTTTGAAATTGCCTCTCACTTTCTCATATATGTTTTCATGGAGAAGACAGTTAATAAGAATGTCATACTTATATCTCTTATTCTTCCTCCAGCTACTCCAGCAAAATATACAGGAAGTTTAGGGAAGTTGAAATACAGAGGTGTTCCATGGTGACATAATATTAGGAGGAAATATAAATGTGGTTATTAGGCTCAAATGCCACATATAAACTGAACTTACACTTTACAGCTGCATGACATAGTGGGACTGGGTTAAGGGGGTACAGGATTCCAATTTGACAGATATATACTAACATTTATACCACTTATCAAGGGTATCAGAACTTGTCAGAGATTAGGGATGCATGGGTAGGCTAAAAAAGGCCCTTGTGGTCATTAGCCCAGTAAACACCTATGAACCTATATGCTTTTAATTATACCTGGGGTTCTTGCCCTGCTCTAGAGTTTTATTTATTTACTTAGTATATGTTAGCCTTACAGACAGACCAGCCAAAACTGACCTTTTTTACACTATTACTTGGGACACAAGTCAAATGGAGACGAAGCCAACCAGTTAAGGCAATCAAAGTGGCACACACACACACACACACACACACACACACACACACACACACACACACACACACACACACACACACACAAAGCACTATTATACAAAGTACAGTTAATATGCAGACCACACAATGAGCACACAGCAGGAGCCATACTAGTTAATGAGCATTTTATTCAATGCCCAGTAGTTCTAAGAGAACACTGCTAAATCCCTAATGTCCAAAGATTGAATGCAGAAAAAAAAAAAAGTTAAAAGGCCGGATGATGAAAAACTGTGAGCATATATTTGCAAAGGATAAAATATTCAATACGTTAGGATGTAAATATATGAAACAGTAGACATCAGCAGCATCAGTCTTTTACCTTGAATCACAACTTGACAACATCAAGGTGTAATATCCACCAGCTTCCCTATGATTAGCCAGGAGTAAAGTGCACAAAATTTAAGCTCATCAGGCACAATTCCCATGGTCACTGCTTTCAGTTGAGAATCACTGCAGTTTGCATTAGTCTACCTGCTTTGAGTCAAAAGTTTTTGGGATTTTCAATCTTATCTGAGATCATGCATCTCTGGAGTATGTAAACATAAGTAAGAAATGTGTGTCAGGCAAATCCTCCACATAGACTGCACAGGAACCCTTGCCCACCCATGCAAAATGCCTTTTTTTCATATGGTTGAAGCTTCTTCCAATGGTTTGCTTTGTCCAGATAAGCTTCAACCAATGTAGACTCATCCAGATGTAGTGGAATTGTCTCCGTCAGTACAGAGGACTAAAATGATGTCAAAACCAAACCTAGCTAGGTCAGTGAACTATATATCCAGAAAGGTGCATAAATTATAGAAAATACTGCCAAACAAATGCAATGAGAAGAGTTTATGTGCACTGTGGATAGGATTCGGAAAATATCTCAAATTAAATAGGCTGTGTGGATGTATGGAATTATAAGGTTTTCTTCAGCTCTATTAGAAATCTAGGAAACACCTTCCAGTGGTGTGTGGCACCAGCTACTATGATGCAAATGATATGGCAAATATACTGGCACACAAACTTACTGCAAACTTTAAAAAACACTGAAACGAAAAACAAACTAGTGAAAAACGCCAGGGGAGCCAATCTATGAAACAACTGCCACTTTTATTCAATTAAAACGTACAAAATCAAAATGTTTTTCATCTTACTAAGTAGTAGGACTTCTTCAGAAAATCAGCAGTCCATTACATTCAAACTTTTTATAAACTTTAAAACAAGTTGATGCCAAAAACGCATTGGTACTACTGAAAATTTAAAGCTATATTACTTTTTAAAAACCTATCTTAATACATACATCCTAACAAATGTTTTCATTAACTCTAATAATATATATATATTGTGATCCTGAGTTTAAATATCAATATAAAATCTACAATCAATTAAAACCAATGTAGCATGACTAAAATGGATATATATGTTATTTATATTTATATCGTACAGGAAATGCGATGCATCTATTATTCTAATAGCAGCTTCCTTTTTTTTAAAAAACATAAATATATATGTGAATGTGTGTATATATAACACTATATTCGTATCTCTTATATTTTTATTTATATATTTATATATATATATATATATATATATATAACATTTGTGTTTATGTTCATGATACATGTTCGTATTCCAATATGTGTGTTTATAGACAAAAAACTAAAATTTATTTTACCATATTATATACATAAATTTAAAACTAACTGCTTTCTTCCATTTACCATTGCATGACATCACAAAATACCAAACTAATATTCACCCGTATATAGGTGAATTTATACGTGATAGTTGATACATATTTTGTTATGTTCATAAATAAAGGTATTAAAAATAAGGGTATTAAAAATGAGGGTATTGAAAATGATAAATCGACCATTTCTAAACGAAATAGTGTATGAATGTTATATATACACACATTCACATATATATATTTATGTTTTTTTAAAAAAAGGAAGCTGCTATTAGAATAATAGATGCATCGCATTTCCTGTACAATATAAATATAAATAACATATATATCCAATTTAGTCATGCTTCATTGGTTTTAATTGATTGTAGATTTTATATTGATATTTAAACTCAGAATCACAATATATATATTTTATTAGAGTTAATGAAAACATTTGTTAGGATGTATGTATTAAGATAGGTTTTTAAAAAGTAATATAGCTTTAAATTTTCAGTAGTACCAATGCGTTTTTGGTGCCAACTTGTTTTAAAGTTTATAAAAATTTGAGTGTAATGGACTGCTGATTTTCTGAAGAAGTCCTACTACTTAGTAAGATGAAAAACGTTTTGATTTTGTGCGTTTTACTGCAAACTTTACCCCAGGCAAAATTATCCTTACTGTTTCAATTCACTTATATCTTATACCACCAAACATCACATATCAGGCCTCCTTGGTGTGACCAGCCATGCTGCGCACACACACACACACACACACACACACACACACACACACACACACACACACACACACACACACATACACACACACAATCGCACATACACACACACTGACCCATACCCCCAACTCATGGCTTTGCTGGACTTACCTGCACTGACAGTACTCTCAGAAGAGTGAATGGATGCTCCCTGTCTTTTGTACCTCAGTGGTATGGTTGCCTAGGAATCAAACAGCCCACAATACCTATATTTTCTACATTGTTGCTGGACACAGCCCACAACACATATGTTTTCTACATTGTTGCTGGATACAACCCACAATACCTATGTTTGCTACATTTAAAGATGTGAGCATATATTAATGAGTGGCTACGTATGACACATTTTTGTATGGTGCGTATAAAAGTGCTAGTCCAGTTTACTCCAATGATTGCATATTTCTTGCCCTGTCTAATGTAGTACAACACATATTTTTTTTTTCAAAAATGGGCAGTAGTGACAGAAGTTGTTTGCACATATTTTTGGCCTGAGCACTGTGATGAAAGAATGCACTTTTAATAGATTTTTAAATAATATACTTTGTGAGATAAGGCTTCTGCATTATGCTAAGCATTTCTGAATCCCAGGAATTATGATATACAATCCCCCGGATTCACGAATCCTCCGTGTAAGACTTAATAAGTCTTACTCGGAGGCTGTAATTGAACGGTATGATGTCAGTGTGCCATGAATATGCATGAGGGCACGCTGACTCAACCGTAAGTCTTACACGGACCGTGTAAGAAAGCAGGGGGCGTGTCTGACTGCCAAGCAGCCCTAATGTCCACGCCCCTGCAAGTGTACAAAATAAAAGCAAATAAACAAGAGCGAGTCCGCTCAAAATGTCCATGCACCCAACACCTCACTGTCTGATATTGTAAACCCCCATCACAGTTCTAAAACGCAAAACATTCATTTTTTTTTAAATTCCCAAAATAGCTGCCCATATTTGCGCGGGTCTGCCCATTGCTTATCTACAGTTAGCAATTCTGACATGGAAGAGCATAAGAAAGAATGTTTATGCAAATCACACCAAATAGCAATAGCGTAATGGTAGAGTGTACGCACAAAGAAGAGGCATTCATGGTTCGAGTCCCACCACTCCCTTTCTTATTTATTTTTTAAATCAGTATATGGAATAATACCTAACAAATATGTTTAAACATAACTAAAAAGCAGTAAAATGGCCAATTTATCAGTGAACAAAATAAATATTTTAAAGGATCCCAATATAAAATTGCCTGCAGTTAAGCAGCGCTTCACCCAGCACAATAGAGTTGCCCATAGTTCAATAGCGCTTCACCCAGCGCAATAGAGTTGCCCATAGTTTAATAGCGCTTTACCCAGCGCAATGTGTTTGTGCGGACATGCGTGCTGCGCCAACCAGGGCACCATAGGGCACCGAGGAGCAACGTAGAGCAAAGTTGCTTAAATGCAGCCACACCCCCTAGCCTGTCGGGATAGTATGAAAATAAAATGAATGACAAGGTTTGAATCCAGGACTCTGTGCATCACAAGCAAAGTACAGAACCACTGAGCCATGACAACATAGGGGAAACAGCCACTGTTAACATTCATATACTTACTAATGTTAGTTTAACCATTACTAAGCAGGTCTGCAGTCAGCCGAGAATTTTACAAAATGGCCAATCACAAAAAAGTGAGGGAAATGTGGCATATTTAAGCCCCACAGATGGGAATACACACCATAACTGATTGTAGCTCACATCTGCAGTTAGAATGTCTGGTGTTGGAGAGGGAATGTGCTAAGCATTTCTGAATCCCAGGAATTATGATATACAATCCTGCCAACCAGTCTAAATGTCTACGCCCCTGCAAGTTGGGGCATCGAGGAGTCGAAATACATGGTTTGGCTCCTTGTCCACCGTCATGAGTCAAGACTCCTGTAGGGCCAGTTCCAAGGGACGGAGTACAAGGCAGAGGCTTGGAACCAGTTAGCTCGTGACCTCACCAGTGCCACAGGTGCTCCGCAGACTGGCGAGCAGGTCCATCACCACCATGCAGACCTGAAGAGATGAAAGCAGGACCACCTGAACCAATGGATACAGGAGGCCCGTGGGATGCGGGATGCCCCACAACTGAGTATGTAGCCATGGAATGCAGTATGTAAGAATTGATAATGGAGTATGTACAACGGATAGGTATGTCTCAATATCCCTTCATTTACTTTACAGCTGCAGGTGACCGTGCTGCGAATCAGCAAGCCTATGCTGATAGGCTGCTAAGGCTGCACCACCAGGCAGGTTACTGATTATTCTGCATGTATTGTTATATAAAATATGGGAGAGAGCATGAAAGAAGGTGTTGTAGTCCAATAATACAGCCATAAAATTGCCTGAATATGTCCTCTGCATGTACTGTCAGATAAAAATGTCAGAGAGGCAGAAAAAGAGTGTAGTAACCCATTAAGAAAGGTAACATATGTCTGTTATAATATCTCTGCAGGCACTTTCATATAAAATAAGTGAGTGAGCCTGAAAAAAAGAGTGTTCTAACCTATTAATAAAGGTATAATATGTCTTGAACATGTCCGCCATATACACCGTTAAAACAAATAAAGGAGTGAGCCTGTGGAAAAGTGTGTAATGTCATTAATAAAGGTCTAAAACCAGGAGTATGTCTGTGTCACAGAGTTTGAAATGTTGTTGTACCCTTGCATTATACAAACAGTACTGTTTGAAAAGGTGCTGGCAACCCAGAGTTGTGCAGACCCATATAAAGAGGGTGATGGAAGTGCTAGTAGTTGTGAAACATATAGACAGTCCACAACAGTCAGTTACTGGCTGGCATGAATAAGTAAATCTGGCACACGTGTAGCATGTTATTTTTCCCCAGAAATGTGAGTGTGTGTCAAGAAATGCAGGGTTCTGTACAAATCGAAGTGAAAATGTCATGTGAAAACATCCCAGATATGTAGATAAAGAAATATAAATGCAATCAAGAAATATGTAGCCGTAACATCTGCATCCTGGACAGTTATTATGTCACATATAGGTCAGGCATATATTGAACTAGCCAAACCCATTACACAACCTAATGTATGGTGGCAAGTGTAATAATACATGTAGGGGATATACACTTGCAGTCACTAGGAATGTAGTGTAGACAAAAAGATAATTATAAGATGTTAACCAAGGTTTTTTCTACACCCTACTGTATGTGCATAAACCATGCAATTCCACACCTCAATGGGTATGTGTAATCTTACATATTTGTTGGGACATATATCCTATTGTTCTATAAATATTTGCATTCACGTTGATGCATGAGCTCTGTTTAAACACCACAATCATGGTGGCCTGTTGCTACCAAACATCCCTGCATGCTGTTGGAATATCCACTGTGGTTCAATATATGCATGTGTTATGCTTGCTGTTCAAATGTTGTAACCTTGGTGTGTTGGGTTAATGGGAATATTACTGCATGCTGTTACAACTAATCTGGAATGCTGTTTTGCTTATGTTGTAATTAAACACACCTAATCACAGAACGTATGGGAAGGCCAGTCCCAGCGGACCCACCTGTCCCTCCTCAGCTGGCGAGTGCACCTGGCACCAGCAGGTCCGGTGCCCAGCCCGGTCTCCCCTCCTCCATTGGCCCTGTGCCACCTTCGGTGGAAGTGCTGCAGGGGATGGTTCTCATCCCCCCTGTGCAAGCATGGGTGGAGAAGGGCCACCTGTCACCCTTCGAAGGGTCCGGGTTGTGGTGCGTAGGGAGATCCAGCGTTCAGTCGCTGATCCCCTACGCCAGCTCGAGGCAAGAGTGGCGTGTCTCACGGGTGAGCCTGCCTGTCCTATGCAGCCCCCAGCACAGCCACCTTTGGGGCTGTGAAGGTTCAGTGTTGACTGCCCATGGGTGGGGATCTCAGTTCCACTGTTACCATCTGTGGGCTCATGGGCTTGCGATTTCCAAACACCCGACCCCGTCAATTGTGTTCACCCATCCCATGTGTCATACACCGCCCCTGTATGCGTCTTGTCTGTCTTGTCTGTTTACCTTTCCACCCTACCTCCCCGGACATAGCTACTTCCTCTACCTCACTTCCCACTCTCACCTGAAAAAAAAAAGGGCAATCTGTACCCACAAAAAAATTATGCCCCATACATAGCTGCCCATTTCACACACATGTCCATTGGACATGTAAGCTGATAATTAGAATTGGCAGTACAACATACTTTGTTGTCATCACCCCTCTCCCAGGGGTGGAAGGTTTCAAATTTCACTCCGAATTCTTGCATATGCACAGGTGTTGCTGTTGCTGTTAAAGAAATGGGCAGCTATGGACCTTACCTACACCTGTCCTGCACATCCCAAGCTTGTTTACCTATTGTCTGTTCCTCTTTGTGCCCCCTTTTTCACCACTTTCCTATCTCCCCATTTTCTTTTCTTTAAAAGAAATTAGCGCTGGGGTTATTGGGAGTAAGCACTTTTAAGCGGTAGTAAGTGGGTTTAAGCGAGTCTGCACATGTGTACACTTAGCTAAGCATCACTAAGCATCGCACAAACCCACGCAAAACTGCTTACAACTGCTTAAATGTGCCTTAGTCACTCTATGGCAGGGCCCTTGTTCTGCTGAGCAGCAAAAGAAAAAACCTCTGCTAGTCTTGAACCCCAGACCATTGACACAATAGACTGCATGAATTACCACTAAGCCACAGCAAATATACAAATAACTTGGTTCTGAAATAAATATATCATGCATTACAATGAGGGAATGTAAATGGAAATTAGGAATGGTATAACACAAATCCTTTTCTGTGGGTCTTTACCAGCAGTGGTTGTGGAATTGCATGACATGACTGTGAAAGGAGAACCAGCCATCCTAGCAGGGAATAATGTTACAGTAGCACCTTACAAACACCACACAGTATCAGACCAGGATACATACTGGCCACAGGAATACAGTGCAATAACCACATTGGTATGGCAGTTAATTGTGTAAGTGAGAAAAAAGTATATACTCCCATGTATCCTGTGTTAGCATTTGGAGGGATGCGTACATGTCTACACTGAGATGTGTGTAATGGAAGCAGCAACATTCAGGTTTGAGTACAACATGCATATAACTGGCTACAACCCTAGCATCAGATAAGAGACATATACCAACCTTCAGAATGACACAATGGTGTCTAGAGCAAACAAGCATGGGCCCCACCTTGGAAATCTGAAAGGGCTACACCTACCTAACCTAGCATTTTATAGCAGTGGGCTGCAATCACAGTGAGTAATGCAATCACCAAACAGCAGGCTGCATGCAATTACTGAATGGTGGGCAGCAATTGGTGCAGAGGCTGTCACATGCACAAGTGCAGATACCTAGAAAAGCAGGCTGTACCTGCAGTCCACACATGCAATTATATCATTGCAGGTGCTGTGAGATAGAGAGTGAGAGAGAGAGAGAGAGAGAGACACGGACACAGACACAGACTGAGACAGAGACAGAACAGAGTGAGAAACTGAGACAGAAAGTTAAATAGAGGGTGAAAACCCAAAACAAACCACCAATAAAAAAAAAAACTACAAAACCATAACACACAGAGCAAGGAATTACAAAGGTAAGGTATGTAACTCATATGTATGTGTTGGCATGTTGTAGATGTTCCTGAAGAGTACTCTACACACTGCAAATCATCCATGTGTGGCAGCAGTATGTATCTATCTGTATCTGCACATGTGCATAGGACAAGGAACATACTGCAACTGTTAGTGAAGGGTGAACAGATATCTGTCAGTGAAGGTTGATATGTGTATATATCCATGTAGGTCATAATGTGTGGCCTAGAAAACAGCATGCAGTGCTCAGGAGTGTCCTTAGGTCAACTGGTGCCCTAGGCAACAGGGCTCCATGGTGCCCCCTACCACACTTCCTGGTGCCCCTATCCTTGTCTTACTACACCACATAAATAGTGGAAAAGCACCCCTGCTAAAGCGGTGACCTAGGTGGCCACCCAGTTGGCCTATGCCTAAGGCCAGCTATGGTAGTGTTGATATATGTCATGTGGTGGTTAAATGCTGTGGGACAGATTTGTCAGATCTGCTGTGTTACAGCCAGTGAGGCCTGCTAATGCTACAAGGGCTGAGGACACCCACATGCATTCTGCACAACACTGTGCAATTTAATCACATACCTGTACATCCCACAACTGTCGCATAAGTGATATCCCCACCATGAAAGGTGGACTGTACATGTGCCTATATGTACATCCATGTGTACAGCAATGGATGTGTACATGTATGTGTATAGATATGTATGTGTATAGATATGTATATATATATATATATATATATATATATATATATATATATATATATATATATATATATATATATATATATATATATATATATATATATATATATATATATATATATACATATAGAGTGAGAGAGAGAGACAGAGAGACACGGGGTCATATGTACCGCAACAGATATGTGGTGACCAAGGCATGGACTGTAGATAAGTGTTGATACTGCAGTGCCATTCCACCTTCCCAAAACAGTGTACCCATTAACTACCACATAGGTAGAGATTTACCTAACAGTGAAGGTGTGATAAGGGAACATGGGACACAGGTGGACAGTAGCCTCCGCTTTGATGAAGACAGTGCCACACTACACCTGTAATCTGTCTGTGTGGTATGTATCATGACAACAGGTATGTCATCTATGGAAGTATAGGGTAGAGTTCCCCTCTACTCATCACAATGCCTTGTGTGGTATGTACTTCACATGACAACTACACCAGGTGAACAGGCCACAGACAGACCTCCCAAAGGGTAATACTGGCCACAAACAGATGCCCTATGCAGACTGACTCACAAAACCACAACTACACTGTATTGCATACTGGCCACACAGAGGTGACCTCTGCCGGACATACAGAGGTATGTCACACCCATAGCTGGGTGACAACCACCATGGCAACATATTACAATCCCTCCAGGATACATGCTCTAGGGCCCTAAACCCTGTCAGCTCACTAAACAGCACATGCTGGAGGGATAGGTTCCCATCTCAGAGATATGCCATACACTGGAATAGACCACATAGCAATAGCAAACAAGGCTCCTCCTTAGCAGTTGTTATAAATACCCCTGATGATTGTGTGGGAGATTGGTAATACACCCCAGGAAACACCTCTGTGGTTCAGGTTGGCAGGGGCAAGTGAAATCAAAGTACATGTGTGTCAAAGGCCAGGGTAGCATATGGCTAGGCTGCCATAGGCCCTAGGGCCAATAGCATATTACCTACCTATGACACTATGCACTCACACATGTACTTAATGCAATAGCTGCTATGTGAGGTTGAATAAGTGTAATGCAGAATGTGTGCAAGGTCTGTAAAGGTGTGATAGCTTAGTGTGATGTTGTATCTGACATGGTAGTGCCTATTCTAGCTGTGAGGACAGCAACTGATGTGTAATGTACTGTTAGGCAGACATAGTAGTGCGGCATATGATGTGACGTAGTTCTCCGTTGACGAATGTGGTGTCTCATTGTAGGCTAAAGCAATACATGTATGCTTAGTGAGTGGTACTGCTGGTGAACAGCACAGTATGGTGTGTGTTCACATTGCTTGGAAACACTGTCATGTGTGTTTCCTGTAGTCTGCACAGAGGACAGAATGCAGGCATAACGGTGTGTAAGTAGTGGCACACAGTACCATATGGTACACAGGTAATGCTCATCTGCATTGGCATACAGTGGTACGTTGTATGTTTGCCTGATGTGTGTGTGATTATGCCTGTACAATGGCTGCAATCATATGTGTGTTACAGGGTAAACGTGTGTATCCAGCAACATATATAAAGTAACAACTGTACACATCTGTTAGGCAGGGCTATGGCATCAATGACTAGGGTGGTTGATTGGTACTACTGTACCTGTACTTTACATCCATTGCAATGGATGACATCTCTGTTCGAGCATTGGTGTGATATACACCCCTGTCTTGAGGTAGTGCAATGTGTCACAAACAGTGTGTCAGGTACTGTTGTATAGTGGTGTGATATATAGATTCTGCCAGGCAGTGTTAGTTAGTTGTGGCCTGAGAACCAATAAGTGGTATTGAACATGTGTAATCTCTGACAGACAATAGGATGGTATATATGTCAGTAAAGTGATATCTGTGGGTAAAGTTGTAAAGTGTGCCACAGGACACTATCACACATATCATTCATATCTTTTTCAGCCAGATGGCCCACCAATGCAACCCGGCATACACAGTGGATGAGGAAGAGGTGATACTGCAAAGCCTTTTGCAGTGGTACACAACGCTGTTCTCCAGATGCAGCCAGCACCAGCAGGAGTAGACTGCACTGTGGCAGGAACTTGTTCGTTGGGTAAATTACATAGGCATGCACAACCGGACATATGAGCAGGTACGCCATCATTGCAGTGATTTAATTAGACAAGTCTGGTGGCGTGCGTCTGATATCCAAAGACAGCAGCTTGCCACAGGTGGTGGGGTGGCCATTCATCCCTCCCTCACCAGAGTGGACGAGCTGCTCCTAAGCATGGTGGCTCCTGGACAACAGCTACATCAACCTCTGACATGTGTTCTAATGGAGGCCGGAGCCACCTAGCACATCCACCTGGAGCAAGCAGGTAACATGCCCTATCTGTAGACTACAGTTAACTGTATTGTTAGATTATGCCTATGTGAGATGTGTACTGTGTGTTTAGCAGTTCCGCTGCCTAGTGTTGTGCAATACAGATAGTTTGAATAATATCTCTACACCTGTGACTGTTGACTGTTGTTGTACTGCAGTTTAGCATACCCACTGTAGCAATGCCACAGTTGTGGCCACTGACGAACTCTCTCATATTCTTGTAGGTTCCTCTGGTGTGTCACCAGGGCAGCCGATCCATGCTGGTGAGTCTGTTATACCTGAAATGTTGGTAATGAATTATGCATGTCATAGGTGAGATGTAGGCCATGTACACATAACACACCTATGCATAATGCATGCCATGCATGTTTGCTGTGAGACATTGCACAGCTCAGTAATGTCAGTAGCTGCCTCAATGACATGCAATACACAGAGCATGACACACAGTTGTGGCACTGCACATTGGATAGCCATAGTTGCAACACCTGTACACAACATAACACATTTATGACATGCAGTACACAAAGTCATGCTACATATGGCATAACCACACACCCACTGTAAGGTCACACTTCAGTATCCCACATGTCATCCACACACACATGATGTACCTCAGGGGTAGAGGCCTATCATGGGGCTGTGCAACACTCTTCAACACATAACACAGTCATGTTAGGCAATGCTCCCTACTGGGCACCTCATACACCCATGTACAAAGTGGCTGTGTAATAGTGAACGTAGCCACTGCACTGCAGTTCAGGTGCAGCATGCTAGGCGGTGGTCTGTCACACAGTAGTAGCTGTGAGTGACAAGATGCATGATGATGATGATGGTACATGGTACTACACCCCATCCAGTTAGTGACCACAGTACTACACATAGCAGTCTTTGCTGTGCACCTCATTGTTCTGTGTGTGCAAACATATGCACCTATACACAATGCATAGCATGTTGTGTGTGTGCTTACATATGCTAGTATGCACAGCAGTCGCCATCTGTACAAAGAGTCACATATATGTCCTGGAATGCTATTGGGTGTATAGGTCACATGACACACTTTGGGTATGTGTGGTGTTTAATGTTGCAGCTGTGTAGCATGCCATGACATGGCTGGCACAAACATATCTGAAATATGTCCCACACTCACCATAACCACTGTACAATGTCCATGTCGAGCATTGGGATTCCTTCACGTCTACATGCACCACTCATCCCATGTCTGTACATTGCTTGCATTTGCTACACCTATGCCCACTATTATGTGCTATGGACACAGACACTGTCATCAGACATGGCAATCTATGTGTCACACAGATAACACATGCAGCCATGGTATGTATACCATTGAGTGATGGTGCACATGACATTGCAGAGCAGATAATACTTGCACAGCAATGCTGTGTCCATGTACACATTGTGTTCCAGGGTGAAGCCAATCACTGAACAACTACACACATGCATCAAAGCCATGCATAATGTCATTAGATAGGGCTGTCTACACTTGCACTGCATGGTGTTGAGCAACACATGGTCTGCATGCTGACACGTGTGGTGACTGTTTGCCTTGTGATACTGTCACCCACCATCACCCACTGTTGTGTATGTGTGGATTGTGTGGATTGCTGGTGTGTGTGTGTGTGTGTGTGTGTGTGTGTGTGTGTGTGTGTGTGTGTATGTGCTGTGGTGAGCAGTGTATTTGTGTGCATGTGTGCATGTGTACATGTGTGCATGTGTTCATGTGTTCATGTGTGCTAACATCATGTACAGATTGTAAAGTGTGTTTCCTGTCTTCCTTCCACAGGTGCTGAGTTAGGGGTGGCTGAATGCAGCAGGGAACCTGATGTCACCGCCACTAATAGTGGAGATGATGAGACATGTATTGTGGCACAGGAAGGCCTGACAGGGTCTGTCATTGGTCCACCAATTGACAGGACACAGCGGTCAACCCCATCTATGCGCACACTCATACTGCCAATACATCCCTCATCACCAATGGCCTTAGCTGAGGGACAGCATACAGTTGGCAATGACTAGGAGAGTGTGGTACCTATGGCACATGCATCCCCTCACAGCAGCCATAGCTGGATTACTGGAATGGTACCACATAGGTGGATGTCCAGGGGTTCTCAGGGGAGCACCACTGGTCGTATTGCCCCTGGCAGACATGCCCCCGGAGGTATTACAACCTCCAGTATGTTCCGGGCTGTAATGCAGGCACAGGCACGTATGAAACGGTACACCCGACAGGGACTAAGGCGCAGAGGGCCCATTACACTGCTATCAATGACAGCATCTGTGACCTTGCCGGTGCCATCCGGAATTACACCGAGGTCATTGATAGCCATTGGAGGAAGACATTAGATGTCTTCCACAATGTGTTAGCCATGAGCCAGGACTATGCGGGACGGATGAGAAGCCGACGCAGATGCATGCCAGGAACAGCATCAGCTGGCAGTCGTCGCGGACGGACCACGGATCACAGCCACTCCCGTAGTGGCAATACCAGCCCCAGCAATGCTGGGGCTGGCCTGTCCATTGACTGTCCTACTAGACCACGTGCACGTGGCACTGGCCAGTCATCATACCTCTGCCTCTGATGATAGCACCAAGTCAGGGTTGGTACCCGAAACTGCCCGTAGCACCCCTGCTAGGCACAGGTACTGTGTCCATGGCTGGAGACAGTGATCTGTATGGCCTAGCAGGTACAGTCTGTGGCTGTCCCACAACCACCCGTATATGGCAGCCACATGGTGGAGTTGTGTGCATGCAGACACACACACATTTACCATACAACTAGGGCTCACACATACACACACACATTACATCAACATTGGCCCATGTAATACTGTTGTCCCTCACACACACACACACACACACACACACACACACACACACACACACACACACACACACACACACACACACAGACATGCCAATTGGATGGGTCAATGTCAGGCTCTGGCAAACCTACAACACACCCTGTGCATATGATGACACCTGTGCCACCTCCTGTCATCTGTAACAATGATGCAGGAACAGGCTAACATGGTTCTGATGCACAGGGTGACATTATAGCAATGTAGCAATAGTAGCAAGTTGCCAACAGGAAAGTGTAATGATATCCTTGTAGGTATATCTGAGCAGGCATTATGCATCACAGCTGTGATAGTCATTGTAGTATTGTTTACACCAGTGTTAGGTCTGTGTATGTATTGTCCACCCATGTGCCACTTGGATGAAGTGTACAATGTTGCCAGCATGTGTTAGTGAGTGGACAGCACATGTGTGATATGTGCATTACAAATTAGCAGGTGTACATCTGTGAACATGGTGTGTGCACACTGTCTACATGTAAGTGCATAGTGGACATGTGGGATGTGTGACATACCCTGTTCTACATATTGTTAACATCTCATGGTATCTTTCGATGGCCAGTATGCATTCTACTACAAATATGTACTAACATGGGTACACGTGTGTGTGTGACATGGGTTGGCACTATGCTGTGGGTGATACTGTTGATATCTGTCAATGATCTGCAGTCTGGTAGTATACACCACCTCAACAGCATGACTATAACCAATCATTAGATGATGCCCTGACAAATGACTCACAGTTGTAGGGAACTCAGTAACAGTTGGATCCTTCCAGTACTATACTATAACAATAACCAGTGGTATTGACTGCCACACATTCCTGGGACCACACCTGTGTGGCATATAGCCCTCTTAGGTACATGCAAACACACTAGGGATATGTCCATCCACATCTGGAAATGCATGCATTGGCCTACACTGCATTCCCTGGATGGGACGCATATTCTACACAAGGGTATCATACAGACAGGTACCTGTTGTCCAATACATGCTGTATAGCAGTAAGCCGTCTATGGCATAGTCATCCACATTTACTATACATACTATCCCGACAGTACCACATAGGTGATAGCCCTGAACATGTATGTTGGGTACCAATGTGTACAGACAGACAAGTGTTATGTCATCTATCCCTTGGTATCCACATATCCATAGTATTGTGGGGTCCCTCAGTGTTTCACATAACACATTAGGTGCCTGCATGCATATCCAGAGGGCTGGTGTACACCTATAATAACTGTCTATTATTGCCAGTCGTTGTTGTGTATGAACATGTCTGACATATACCCCGGCAATTACCCTCACTCACAGTACTCTATAGTCAAAGGAAATCACCCCCCCCCCCCCACACACACGCACACTTGGCATTTGCAGGACTCAAACCCCTACCTAACTATGTTATGATGCTAGAGAGAAATGCATTAACACAGCTCGCTATATGCATTACTGGGTGGTTGCTGTTCTCCTTGAATATTTGTAGGATGCTGACATCATCAGACTTTACAAAGAGGGATGTACCTCTTTTGATGCATTTTCCCAGTCTCCAAAAAGGCTACTCCTCTCAAAGGAAATTACACACATACACCCCCCCCCCACACACACTTGGCATTTGCAGGACTCAAACCCCTACCTAACTATGTTATGATGCTAGAAAGATACACATTAACACAGCACGCTATATATGCATTACTGGGTGGTTGTTGTTCTCCTTGAATATTTGTAGGATGCTGACATCATCAGACTTTCCAAAGAGGGATGTACCTCTTTTAATGTGTTTTCCCAGTCTCCAAAAAGGCTACTTCTCTCGAGGCAATCACACACATACACACACACACAAACACTTGGTGTTTGCAGGACTCAAACCCCTACCTAACTATGTTATGATATTAGAGAGATACCTATTAACACGGCACGCTATATGCTTTCCTGAGTGGTTTCTGTTCTCCTGGTATATTTGTAGGATGATGACATCATCAGACTGGACATGGTAATGTGTGTACACATTTTTATGCTATCCCATGAATGATCCATGTAGGTCGGCAGGTATCAACAGCTTGTACAGGACCCCGTGAGTCTCACCTTGTGTGATCTATCTGTGGACACATTGACATCCCTTCATATGTCAACACATATCTATGCACAGATTGTTGGTTTTGTGGATACGACATGTGTCTGTGATGTTGATGAAGAGCTGTTCAAAGTCTATGTGGGACATGTGTAGCTCTGTTCCGTGATGTATGTCCTGGGTGGCTGCCTTGCAGATGGTGTAGCATGTTTGGAAACCATGATCTGCACATGAACATACCACAGTTGGTAGGGTTGTGTGTTTGTCGGTTTCCAATAGCTCTGTTTATGACTTCTGCCATGATGCACTCCATGACCTTGCAGATCAGACTTTATAGGCTGACTGGGCTATACTTCCCATGGTGTGTTGTGCACCCACACATGTGGGGAGTGCCATATGTTGCTGTAACACATTCAATGGTTCCAGGCCATGTGGAGTGGGTGAGGCTCAACAGACTGTTCAGGTGCAGGGTCTGTTTGTTCTGTAGTGCATGCATGACACATATTGGGAAACAATGTAATCCAATTGCTGCCATGCTTTTGGCTTTGGGGGGAGCTGTTCAGCCATTCTACACGTGATATCTCCTGGTATGATGTCAGGGACTATAGTCAGTGGGGGGGTGAGTATGTATACATGGGCCTGTCTGACAGGATGTCGGCAATGTCAGTAAGGTACAGTTGTCCCTGACTCAGCACATATATGCGTGTACATTACTATTTATTACATAGCTGAAGGACATGTCATGATTCTCGGTCTGGACTTCTTCTCAGCTACTCTTTACAAAAGACAAACCTGAGCACTAATCCTAGTTATACTCTTACACACTTACCCTACTGATCCTTTGTGATCAGGCTACAGAGTATGTCATCATAATACACTGGCATGTCCAGGGGTCGGTTTCATGTGTACTCTCCAGTCCAGCTAGTGAATATTGTGGTTATGATACAATGTCACATCTGCCTCATGTACACAGACAACCCTCTCCTCCTCACATCACACTCACATATATGTGGGAGATGTAACAATATTGACATACAGGATGCTGAGCTCTCTCGACCCATGACTGGCATAGTCTATCGGGTGGTAAGGGTGACCACACACACCACATATCAGTCTCAAATACACCGACAGTGACAGCAAACAAACCACATTATCACACATACACATATTCGGAGGCTCTACATACACTCTGCCTAAGCAGCAGAGACCTCCAAAGCAGACACACATACAACTGTTACCCCACTACAATGCCCACATGTCACACAGTTCACAATGTCAGTGTGCCACACAGACACTGCCCTTTGGGCTAAACAACACACCTGATACACTTGTTATGGGTGACACTTAATGTCAAACACACTATCGTCCCACTCAGCAGGCCAAACAAGGGAATAGTCACTTTGAGCTGTCTCTCAGGTGCCAGGATCTGCCACACATGCACTCAGGTCACTCCAAAGCAAGTCCAGGACTGGCTCCATCATTGTCCATGCTGGTGCGTACAACCTCAGACATTCCTCCCTGGACCACATGACATGAAACATAGAGGAACTCTGTGATCATGTAGCCCAGCCCAGTATTACCCTGACCTTGTCTAGCATCTTACACTCACCAAGTATGATATCACAATATACCAACAAACTGATCATGTTTAACAGCTGGCTAACATATTGGTGTTATTCAAAGGGGATACAGTGTCTGTCACCCTGGGGTGACATGCTCGACATGCCACGTAGCTTCCCTATGGACAGCTTGCACCTGTCACCCTTGGACTTTTGAATACTGGCTAGGGCACTTGCTGCCACCATACTGCCCTATTTAAGCAGGGCTCAAAGGACAGAACCACCTCCACAGACATTACAGAGTACACAACACTGAGGGTAATGCTGCTCAACACCAGATATATTACCCTCAAATTGCACCCACTCAGGAATCTCCTCAGTATGGAGAATAGCAATATCTGTGCACTAACAGACACATGGCTCAGGCTCCCTCATGCACACCAGCACTACCAGGTTGTATTTTGTACCATGCTTTCTGACCACATAACTTGGAATGGCCAACACAAATAGGGGGAGTATCCATATATATCACAGATACACATACCTCCGGGTTGGTAGCACTGCACAATGCATCACGGATCATACATATGCACCTAACATTGTGCAAATCTGCCTTTTGGTTTGTTGCCTGCTACAGACCACACTCCCCAACACAGCAACCTCACTCAGCTTTCCTGGGAACATTGGACAATATGAAGGTCTCCCCAAACACCATTATATTGGGTGATGTCAAATACCCACACATTGACTGTGGATAGTACTCAGGCCTCAACACCCTCGCCCAACAGTTGCTACTATTTCTAAACTCATATGCTATGGCACAACCAGTCACCACACCCACAAGAGGGGACAACATATTGGACATGATCATCACTGACATGGGGACTCTATGTTCCACACCTGCGATATACCTCTCATTGGTAAGAGCAGAACATACTTTATCTCACTGGACATCCATATCCCGTCCCCACACCAATCCTGGGTAATCTTGGTGAATTTCCCAAAAGCAAATGTCACACTCCTCCAAACCACGGTGGTATCCTTCAGAGACCCTGGATCAGTGGTAAGTATGGCTCAGACTGCTGAATCCTTTACATACACATTCTATGCACACCTAGTGGATTGCATGGATTGTTACATCCAAAATAACAACTGGACTCACTCCTCCAATGGCAGTGGACTTGTCTGGTAGACCCCAGCCATTAATACGCTTTACAACAAACAGAGGAAGCTACTACATGATAGAGCACAATCCCAGACAGGGAAGGCATCTGTGATCTGTACTAGCAGACTGTTACAATCACTCGGGTATTTATGTCAGGCACGCTTCTAACGGACAATTGCACCAGACACATTGGACACTCACAAGGCCTTCTTCAGTTGATTCAGGTACCTGGCTGGACACTCACTGATATGCTGTGTGTTACTGCATACTGACTAAACATACACTGAACCCACTGACATTGCCATCATCCTGGCAAACAGGTTCAGTGCAGATGTGTCCCCCCATCCCCCCTAAGGTGGAACTGTCAATACCAACAGAGTGTAACCTCCCAGACATCACGAGTAAACAGGTGAGTGCTGCCCTCCCCACAGCGGACAACACAGCATCAATGGGATCAGACGGTGTTCCGGCCTGTGTCGTAGACAGCCTTCATGACAGACATAACACTTACATTATGTCACTATTCGATATAAGAGTTACAGCAGGATATGTACCCACGGAATGGCATACAGCGTTAGTGGTCCCACTCCACTGAATACTGCCACAACAGACCACAGACAATATTGGCCTAAAAGGCTAACTAGCCTGTTCTGCAAAGCTATGGAGTGTATTGTAATGGGACTCATGCACATAGACATGGGAAACCTACAGACACTGGGTCCTACACATTACAGCATTGTTGTGGGCAGATCTTGCCTGTTGGACCTGTTCATATTCTTTCAACAGTTACCAGGTCCATCAGTGTTGGGACAGTTGTCCACACAGCCTGCTTGGACCTTGCACAACCCTTCAACACAATACCCCACTCGGCCATTATGCATAGGTTCATCAGCATCAATATCGATACATATCTGACATGATGGATTGCTACCTGGAGCAGGGATAGCACCCACATGCTCAGTGCTGCAGGTGCCATGTCTGGCTATACACCAGTTACACATGGCATCCCACAAGGCTCAGTCCTGGGACCTCTCTTGTTCAGTATATATTTGTGTGATGTACAGGCTATCACAGGAGGGCTATGGCTGCCCATGTTCGCGGATGACTGCAGACTGGGTGCCATTATCAGCTCTCCTGCTGGCACATGAATACTCATACAGGGTCTCACAGAGATAGGTTGACTGGTGCCTAAGCCATGGCCCACGGCTACATGCCATTAGTTGCATAGTCATCCCCTTTGAGGATGACAAGATGCCCACACATTACCACATAGGTTGTAATCCATTACATACAGTAGTAGTTGTTACGGGTTTGGGGACATGACCTGTTTGTACTCTCGCCTTTGACAATCCTATTGCCATAGTGGTCAGACAGTACATCTACACAGCCCACCATATCCCACATGGTTTCACATGTTGATCACGTGTGGTCATTGTGCCCCTATACTCTTCACGACCATGCTTGGTTACTATGCCACCTTTGGGATGTACCTTACCTGACACCTGCAGCAACTTTAATGGCCACAAATGTTACTCTTCGAGCAGATGTAGGGACTCACACAGATGCCCTGCACAGTTCCGATACAGCAACTCCAGCTCTACTCAGTCACTTACCACCTACATGGATGTATTGTGTGCCTGTAGTTGAAGGCAATATCTGACCCAGACTTACTGTACATGCTCCACCTCAGGATATCCGACTCCCTTGGTGCTACACACTCCAGGGACATATACCTCAGCACTGATGTTAAAAGGACATGCTGGGGGGACAGATTATTATCAGAAAGCCTCTACTCAGTCCGGAGTGTAGTCCCAGTTTTGCATAGGCAGAGCCACCCACTGACCACCTACAGGTGACATCTTGACAAGTGGATGGGTGATCGCATGTTTACCCATGGGATATCTTCTGGGTCTGTGCTAGACAGACGCACAATACACTGAACGTAAATGGGCTATCTTGTGTGACCTACTATTCACAGACGCAGTGCTCTGATTTGACTGGGTTGCAGTAGCCAAACACACTCTGGCTATGCTTGCTCATGCCCTAGGGCAGATAGCCTAGTATCAACCTCTGAACCTATGATAATTTCCATGATGCACAATGTTTATTGCTGATACTGTTTGCAGGTTTTTATCATCTTTGTTTTCACACTTTATATGAACCGCTTAGGTATCTGCAGAGCATATTTGCTTATGGCAGGGTTCCACTATATTATATATGTGTCTGTTGTCATATAAGTGTGTGCACAGGGCAGATTGCTGTGTAGTGAGAAGTTCCTGGGTTAACACATGCAACTGCCTGCTATGTGTGGCCCAATGCTGTACTTCAACATGCACTAAGTGTGTGAGCATGCCCAGTTCAGACTGTCAGTGTTCTGTTGCCTGACATTTGTCTCATGTATTCAAGTGTGTGAGCATGCCCAGTGTGACCTTTCAGTATGTTGCTGTCTGAGGTCCACTACATTTGTTGATGTATGTCTACATGTCCATTATTAACATTTGTACTGTGTGTGTTGAAAGTCAGGTTCTATTCTTACTGCAGGACTCACCTTTGTCGTCATAACTCGACAGGGATTATGCTGTGCCTGCAGGGTTTCCGTGAAATACTTTGCATAGACTTATCAACATTTCTTCATACAGGCTAACCATTGCACTACTGTCATGGTTTAGTGGTTCAGTACTATGACTATAGTTCATAGTATCCTGGGTTCAAGGTCCATTGCTGCTTATATTTTCATACTGAGCAGACCAGACTGCTTAGGGGCCAGTAGAGCAAATCTGAGCATGTTGGCTTTTGTTCAGCTATGCCCTACCTAGACCCAGCTTGTCCAACATTGCTCAATATTAACCATCATTGCTGGACATTGGCCAATATTACTCTACATTGACCACATTTGTAGTAGTTGGTGTGTGCAATTTTGTTTACATTGACTTCATGATGGTAAATGCTGTTTAGCACTGCTTTATATTGCTTAACACATGACAATCATGCCTCAGGTGTTGATGCAGGGCTGCCTATGTCAGATGCACATACTACACTCCCTATACATGTATGAAAGCAGGTAGTGTCAACGTAGGCATCCCTTTTACTATATGTGCAGGTCAGAGAGAGGTATCATTTCCAGAGTTCCTACTGAGCCAGTGTATGTGCTATGCGTTGCCTCTTTGCCAAGTCCAAAGCATACTGGGCACACCTCCTTCTGCCTACTGGGGCAGGCTCAGGTTGTTCCTCCTCCGAATCACGCTCTGCCTGTGATGGCCTTGGCAATGGTGGGGGGCTGTTTGGCCCAGGCCTATGCTGGTCCTGCTGCAGCTGTTTTTGCAGGATCATATTATGTAGCATAGCACATACCATGACAATTTAGGTACATGTAGTTGGTGAGTACTTCAAGGCTCCACCAGATGTGTCCAGGCACCGGAACCATGACTTGAGCAGCCCAAACACACGCTCGATTACATTTCGTGTTTGTGCGTGTGCCTCATTATGGCATTCCTGTTCAGGTGTGTGTGCGTTTCTGATGGGTGTCATCAGCCATGGCTCCAGTGCATAGCCAGCATCCCCCACTAGGTGACCATGTGGGATGTCCCCATTGGCAAATGTCTGGTACAGCTGCGTCAGATGCCAGATATGGGAATCATGGTAGCCTGCAGGGCAGCCAGCACACACATTCAGTATTATGCCCTGGGCATCACACATGACCTGGCAGTTGATGGAGGGGAAGTCCTTGCGGTTGAAGTAGACCCTACCCCGCTCACCGGCTGGTGCTTTGATGCATATGTGTGTGCAGTCTATTGCACCCACTACCTCAGGGTATTCCACTATTTGCTGGAAGAGACGCATATAGCTGGCCAATACCTCACGGGAATTGCGGAAATATACATGATCACCGACATGTGGCTGACATGGCATCCAGGAACTGGTGCAATACCCTGGATGCTGATGCCTGTGATAACCCCATCATATCACCAGTTGGTCTCTGGAAGGTACCTGTTGCTAATATTCTTAGGCCAACACATACCTTAGTTTCCACTGGGATGGGTTGCCCTCTGTTGGTTCTGTGTATGAGGCGTGGCCTGCACAGCTCAACAATTTGCTGGAAGAGGTCTCTGTCCACTCTATAGCACTCCACTATCTCCAGCTCATGTAGCCCCTAGTAGGTAACCCTGGGCCTATACACTCTTCTCAGTCTCCTCACTGTGGGTCGTCCAGCAGCATTTGCATTATCACCACCCTCAGCATGTTGCATATGTCGCCTTATAACAGCAATGGCAGCCCCTAACATTTTTTGTCTCAGTGAAGCCTTTTCAGTTTTCACTTCTATTAGCTTACTGTAGTGTTGCAGTGTCTCTTGAGAGAAACATAATGGACTGTTGTTTGCAGACTTTTAAGTGCTGGGCTGGGCTGGGCTAGTGTTCTGCCTGGGTAATTGCCTGATTCTGATTGTTTTCACCTGCTAGCTCTGCTAGTACTCCCTGGTAACTTCCACAATTTGGCGTGCTTCCTATTTCCTTACTCTTTCCTCGGGTGGGGGGAGCGCCGCGCACACAAGCGTGAACACACGCACAGCAGCTAACATGTGCGCACATATACTTACACGGACTAAAGCTTACTTATTCTTCTTAAAACATGTGCACACCGACACAAACACGCTTACTACTGTTTACACAGCCTTACATATGCTTATTCTGGCTTACACGCGCGCACACACACTAACACATGCGCACACTGTCTTACTCGGGTTTACTGGCATGCATGCATGCTCAGCAAGAAACTTTGGTGTTATCCACGGCATACACCTTCGATTTCTTGACTTTACCTGGCCTACCTGTTGACACACCTCTTTCACTGTTATGTAAATGTAAGCTGACACATGACACTCTGGTCCAATGAGCTTCACTCCTTTCATACATACCCCCTCGTGATGTCACCTATCTTCTACTCTGTTACTCTCCTTATCCTACTCCTACACTCTGCTAACTCTGCTCATTTGCTATGTAAACTTGTGATTCACTATCCTAACTCTCATTTGCATAGGATTGCCTACTAATGATTAGTTACATCTCTTAGATTGAGCTTCCCCCCTTAGCAACCTCTACTCTGTGGCCATGTTGTCTTCAGCCTGCCATTCCCTTGCATTGTAAATTCATTTTAGCTATAAAATCCACATTTGTGGATCTTAATTATTAATTTTCTGCTCTTTAGGGTGCAGCGCATTTGCGCAGCACTGCGCTACTGTTAAACCCCGGAGATCGGGATAAAAAAAAAAAGTTATTTTATTTTTAGTTTGCATCACTTCCCGTTGCCAATGGCCATATTTTTGGCCATGGGCATGCTTCCACCTGTGAATGCATGTTTTTTTTCTAGCTGACACGGCTCCGTTTTGCTATTTGTAGAACCGTACTCCGTTATCAACTGAGTACATTTTTGCAAATAACACTACTCCTACTCGGACAGGTTCGGGTTTCCTGGATCGCATATTTACCTCATTTGCATGGCTTTCACCTGCAATTGAGGTAATTGGCATATCCCAGCCCTGTCCATGTAGGACTAGTTTGGAGAGCTCAGTTGCACGTCCCTACTGACTGTTCCTGGATCGCTCGGCGGACATGTTTATTTATTTTTATTTATTTATTTTACATTTGTTAACTGGGATGGTCCGACTGGATACATGTCCTTTTTCAGCGGAGGCCCGGGGAGAAAAGCTCCAACAGAGTTACATTGATAATTAGGTACAGTAAATGAGCTGAAAGAACTTAACAAAAACATAGGCTATTTACATACAAGTACAAGACTGCCATTACTATTTCTGAGATTACTACAAATGTAACATTAATAACATATTAGCAAGGACGGTAGGCAGTATAATGACATAGAGTTAGACAGGATACATATTTCTTTATCACAGTATACAAAGTACTTATCATCTTAGCTAGTTGTTTATGTTTTAGTTAATGGCACAGAGCTAGTCTGGGTTTGAGCAAGGACATAGCCAGTGTGACTTGAAGTGGAGTTTTAGACTATTTTTGAATTGACTTAGAGAAGTTGCAAGCGTGATTGTCTTACTCTACTCTAAGACTCCGTGCAAGCCTTCGTGAATCCGGCCCAATATGTATTATGAGAATTATCACCTGCAATCACTCCATACTTCCTAAATTTTCCTTCTTCTGTTGTTTCACTTCAGTGTCCTCAATATATGACTAAATCCTCCATACTTTTTCCTATCTTGTACAGTCTCCACAGGTGGTCTTTCTTATCAGTCACTCCCTTGTTCCACTAATACCTGTATGCATCATAAAACTCTCCTACAATACTGTATGTTAACATTGTTAAGTAATGACGTAACTTGATTTGCCATGTACGTTTATGAAGCGGTATCAAACTGTTAAGTACAGCTCTGGTATAACGTATACATTTACTCTGAATATTTTGACTGCGTCATTTATTTTCTGTTTTATGATATTGGATATAACTAGTAGTGTGTGTTCAGTATATGATTTTGTACAATATTTGTGTATCCTGCTTGAATATTTATTGTCCCATATCACAGTAGCTGTGTACGCTGCTCATTTTTTCTTAGGTTACAATAAATATTGCTTGCATTTACTTGCTCTCTGTCATTTAAAATATGATCATGGCTCAGTCACTAGATTTGTTTAGTTATTGATTGGCCTGAAGCATTTCTCCAATAGTTTCCACTCTACCTGAGTTTGGGCCATTTAGATAGCTGGTGAACAAATGAATTAGAATTGAGTTATGAAGTTACTTGCAAAATGGTAGAGCAGATACAGAAAGTCAAACAATTTCTACCTTAGCAACAAAAGGCCATGGGAAAGTTAAAATCTCTGATAATGGAACAACATGGCTGGGCTAATATATGCCTTCGGGCGGATAGCCCAGTACCTACCTATGAACCTATATGGGACATGGTCCTGATCTACATAAGACAGTGGCTCTCTATCACTCTTCAAGAGGAACCTTGACGAGTGGATGGGTAACAGAAAGTTCACACCAGGGATCATACCAGCAGCTCTACTAGATAGGGGCCAAGGGTACTAGCTGCTAGATCAAGGGCCTAGGGAACTAACCAAAGGGGCGGTGAATACCGCACAACGTGGCTGGGCTAATATATGCTTTCGGGCAGATAGCCCAGTACCTACCTACCTAACATGACTATAAGATGGGAGCAAAGCTTGACATACTGCAACATATGTATTCTCTGATTTCATGTCAGTATGCCACGTGTGTGTGTGTGTGTGTGTGTGTGTGTGTGTGTGTGTGTGTGTGTGTGCGTGTGTGTGCGTGTGTGTGCGTGTGTGTGCAAGGCATGCGTGCGTGCGTGCGTGCGTGTGTGTGTGTGTGTGTGTGTGTGTGTGTATACATAGTAGGAGTACTTTGAAATGTCATACAAGAGGACATAATTTTAAACAATATTGAAAGGTTTACAATACTGAATAGGGCTGTAATTGCTGTACTTTATTTTTTAATATGTATGACTTAAATTTAAGGCACAAAGTATTTTTTGTTCAAATATTTTTATTAAATTTAAACACGTGTATATTACAAACAGTCTAATAAGGCACATAAAGTTTGAGAAGAGAAAGATGTTTTTTTTCAGTAAAATACAAAGCTGTTACTCCTTGTATGTCTACTTATTCAAAGCTGTTACTCTTTGGATGTATACCTATTCAGGTGCTGTTTTCCATTGTTATGAACATAATAATACCTGTCATCCTCTTAGAACAAGAAATCTGGACAGAGCCAAAAATAACGGGGGGATAAAGGTCCACAAATAGGGACAGATTTTAATTATTGCTCTTATAAAGTTAGAACTTTGTTTGAATAACAGGTTTTCACATAAGTATTCATTTTCTGAAGGGTATGAAGTCTGAAACTTAAAGTTCTGTATTTATTTAATGACCTCAGTTCTCATTGATTTGTCAGAAAACCCACAAGTTTTGTGAGGAATAGACAAAAAATTGACAAAAATATGAACATTCTGTGAAAACCATGACAGTTGAGAGGTAAAAACAAACGGGCAAAAATGTCCCAGTTTGATGTGTTATTTGTTAAACCTGTTTACTCTCAGCACAATGACTGTGCTCATGTCATTTTCTCTGTCATAAGGTAGCTAATGAACCACTTAGTATTTTACTCATCATCATCATCTTGCGGCTTTTCCCATTAGGGGTCGCCACAGTGGATCATCTCTTTCCATTTCTTCCTATCCTCTGCATCTTGCTCTGTCACACCAACCGCCTGCATGTCCTCTCTCACCACATCCATAAACCTTATCTTAGGCCTTCCTCTTTTCCTCTTACCTGGCAGCACCATCCTTAGCATCTTTTTCCCAATATACCCATCATCCCTCCTCAGCACTTGCCCAAACCAATGCAATCTAGTCTCTCTTGCTTTGTCTCCAAAGTGTCCAACATGAGCTGACCCTCTAATATACTGATTCCTAATCCTATCCATCCTAGTCACACCAAGTGCAAATCTTAACATCTTTAACTCTGCCACATCCAGCTCTGACTCCTGCCTTTTTGTCAATGCCACTGTCTCCAACCCATATAACATAGCTGGTCTCCCTACCCTCTTGTAGACCTTCCCTTTCACTCTTACTGGTACCCGTCTGTCACAAATCACTCCTGACACTCTTCTCCACCCATTCCACCCTGCCTGTACTCTCTTCTTCACCTCTCTTCCACATTCCCCATAACTCTGAACTGTTGATCCCAAGTACTTAAACTCGTCCATCTTTACCAACTCTACTCCCTGCATCCTCACCATTCCCCTACCCTCCCTCTCATTTACACACATATATTCTGTCTTAGCCCTGCTGACCTTCATTCCTCTGCTCTCTAGGGCATATCTCCACCTCTCCAGAGTCTCCTCAACCTGATTCCTACTCTCACTACAGATCACAATGTCATCTGCAAACATCATAGTCCACGGGGCCTCCTGTCTGATCTCATCTGTCAACCTGTCCATCACCACTGCAAATAAGAAAGGACTCAGAGCTGATCCTTGATGTAATCCCACCTCCACCTTAAACGGATCTGTCACTCCCACTGCAGTCCTCACCACTGTCACACTACCCTCGTACATATCCTGTACCACTGTTACATACTTCTCTGCCACTCCCGACTTCCTCATACAATACCACAACTCTTCTCTAGGCACCCTGTCATATGCTTTCTCCAAGTCTACAGACACAATGCAACTCCTTCTGACCTTCTCTGTATTTCTCCAATAACACTCTCAGAGCAAACATTGCATCTGTAGTGCTCTTGCCTGGCATGAAACCATACTGCTGATCACTAATCATCACCTCCCTTCTTAACCTAGCTTCTACTACTCTTTCCCATAACTTCAAGCTGTGACTGATCAATTTTATCCCTCTGCAGTTACTGCAGCTCTGCACATCACCCTTATTCTTAAAGATAGGTACAACCCACAATACCTATATTTGCTACATTTAAGGATGTGGGCATATCTTAATGAGTAGCTATGTATGACGCTTTTTTGTAAGGTGCATATAAAAGTGCTAGTCCAGTTTACTCCAATGATAGCATATTTTTACCCCATCTAATGTAACTCAACACACAATTTGTTTCTCAAAAATGGGCAGTAGTGGCAGAAGCTGTTTGCACATATTTTTGACCTGAGCACTATGATAAAAAAGAGATATCAAAAAATCTAAATAATTGTTGATTATTGTGATTCTGAGAAACAGATCCTGTAATATAAAATAAGACTACCCAAGCCTGCATGACCAAAAGTTCTGTACAGTTTTGAACAATTAAATTTTTTTCTGCCTACTTATGAGAAAAACACAATACAACTAGAATATCATGACTAGCAGAGGAAAAAAGGACTTGAAACAAAATAAATGAAATGTTTACTGTGAATCAAAACATACCTAAAACAATATGTCCTTTTATATTGTAAAGAATGCTTTGTCAGATACAAAATATATAGTGCACCTGGTTTAAATACTCCAGTTAAAAAAGCATCTGATAAATTATTATGTGACTGTCATTTTCTCCTACGTGCAGCATTCAAGAGATAGTTACTTGTACACTTGCTGTAGGCCTGAGGAGAAGCTTCTGGTTTCCTCCAGGAATGTTACTGGTAATGTACTACTCAAACCATTGCTTTCCTGTTTAGGAGAACAAGCCATCTTTTTCTCCTTGTCTGTCTCCAGCTTTTGTTATAAGTTTAAATAATATAATGTAGCATTAAGTAAATAAATATAAAATGGTACTACAGATATGTTAGTATACAAGACAGCAAGAAGACACATTTACTAACAACAAGCAAGAAAGTATAATTTTTATTATCTTTATGACAAGCTAAAAAAATAAAGATCCAGGTAATGGAATCAAATTATTTAACTTAAATCACCAACATTTGTGAATATTGTACTTTATTTCATACCACACTTAAACATCTAAACATACTCAATGAGACACCTGGTTTTTATGTCATTGTGTGCTGTTTATCAACATTAATAATGTATAAATTAAGTTGGCAAAGAGTGATGAACCCCCACATATCCAACCAACCTGAATTTGATTAGCGGCCCAAGAAATGGAAGGGATGGCTGAGGAGGGAGTGGAATGATGAGACACATCCTACTCATTTCTCTCTGGGGTGGTTGGGGTGTGTGTCCAGGGACTCTCATGCTACCTACATTCCCCAGGGGAGACTAGAGACAGATGACGGCATCTGCTTCAAGGGGTAGATATTTGTAGAACTGAGTCACATGCCCTCACATCAAACCATGGCATGCTCATCCCTGGGACCATTGCAGGCATGCAAAAGGGAATGATAGGCAGAAAACAGCAACAAAAAAATCCCCCTGATGTTTGCCCGGATGGTGACCATACTTTTATCAGCTGTTACCTTGCTAGAGGACGAAAGCGTAGATTTGCACCAGTTGGTCATTAATTTTGCATCGCCTTCTTACTGCCTTCTAGCCCTAACTCTGCCCCTACCACCAACTCTAACCCTGTACTTTAGCTTAGAAAAAAAAAATTCTGTAATACTGCCACTGCACAAGACAAGCTCAGACACACACCACATGTGCCAATGCACATGAAAAACATTAATTCTGCCCCCTTACGTGTCCTAACTCTAACACTCAAACACTTGGTGAACACTAAATCAGTCCTCCTATCCTCTAAATTAATCCTCTTAGATGCCCTTTACACTAAACCTAAACCTAAACCAAATGCAATTGTACACACACACACACACACACACACACACACACACACACACACACACACACACACAGAGATGCACACACACACAGACGCACACATTCACACACACAAGCACACACTTGTAACTAACCCAGAAGTTTTACAAATCCACCTATCTGCAAAAATTATATTACTCATTTTGGCAAAAGCACACAACAGTCAACAAAACCAGCATTTGACCAACTTCACAGAGATCCATATATTTATATATTAATAAATTATAGATTAGGATATTGAAATAAACCACTCATTAGAAATAAGTTGGAAATGCAAATTACAGGTAGTCACCGTAATTCTTGAAGTGTGTTGAATCATACCTCACAAAGTTAATTTCTCTAAAGGGGTTGTTTCACAGAAGGAAACAACAGTTTAGGAAGAAAAAAAAAAAAGAAACAGGTCCTTTGTGCCCCAGCCCAGCTCCCCCCACCCCAAGGTTAGACAGAACACAGTGCCTACACCTCCTATCAGGATAAAACAACGTACTCTAAAGCCTCTTCATGAAGCAGGAAAAAAAACAAATTTCCTTTGATAACAGACTGTTATAAAATGGACTTTTGAATAACTTTTACACAGACATGTTTATCAAATCATGCTTCATCAAATCAAGCTCACTGAAGACTAAAACTCCCCACCACAACTCGCCCAGACATGTTTATGGTGCTGCATGCCTTGTGCATCTTTTCCTACCTGCACCAGAAAAGCCTCCTTACTCTTAGCTGAGTTTTAACTGGATGAGGTTTCAGCTCATCAAGTGCACTTCCTCATTCTGCAGCTTAATAATTGCATTTGTATATTGAGAAACATTGCCAGTCATTTCTATTTGTGATGCGCCTGTGATTCAAAGATTTTTGTGCTCTTCGTTTCTCTGTATGGTTGTGTGACAGTTATAGAGTTAGAGTTTTTATATATATATATATACATATATATATATATATATATATATATATATATATATATATATATATATATATATTTACACAAGTTAGAGGGTACAGGAGGCTTGCTCCCAGCAAAAATGTATTTTTTTGTTTGTTTTTTACATCCAGTTGAAGCTTTGACTAGCTTGTTTTGTTCAGTTATAACCCAACCAGCTGCTTCTTGACCAGTCATACTGGAACCCCCTAGATACTGTGAGTAGTACCTTTGAGCACATACAGATTTATTTATAAAGATTCTGCATTGTCACAGATGGATACCAACATGTAATAAAACATATATATGCAGAGGTATAAACTGGCTATAACACGCCTAATTATAAACAACATGCATTAAGAACATGCATTTAGGGAATAAGCTATAGAAATCTCAATGGGTATTGTCAGCAGCAAATGTGATCACATCCAAGTCAGATTTAATAGATCAGCAGTGAGTGCAGTACACGGGCCCACAGCAGCATTTACTGCTTATACTAGGTAGAGAAAACATAGTTATAGGTCCCTGAAGTTGAGCAATAAAGTCAGATAACTATTTAGGAGTAGACTAGTTTTAAATTATTAAGATGGTTAGCTGTAGAGGACTGTGGGAGTACCAGGGAAAAGTTTCACTCCCATGGTACAGAGACATAAAGCCTTAACTGCACCCCCGATAACCTGTTTAATTAGTGGTCATAGGAGCTTGAAAATGTGGTGCAGGAGAATGGGGAGTGATCAGCATACAGCTCACCCATCCTGGAGGGATGCGGCTTGGCTCTGTGCTTGGGTGGTACCCAGTGGGAGCTCCTTCTTTGGAATTTGGCCAAAGAGACATGCTGCCATGGCATAGCTATGCAGGTCGGGGGCAGTTAAATGGGGAACTCGCACACTCCTGCCTCTAACATTTGCAGTGGTAGCATTCCTTGGAAGCTTCTGAGGAGGTTATAGGAGCTCCTTGATGTTTGCCTGGATGATGGCCCCATGATTGACTCTTGCCTCTGGGTCAATGAATGGGTCAGTGATGGTTCTCACCCCTATGAGGAACAGTCTAGTTAGGTTACGGTGGGTTGATGTTAAGCAGGCAGAAGAGTTAATTAAAAAAAACAAATAAGGGACAGAAAAGACAAACAAAAACTGATAGTGAACTCTGCAATATAGTGCCTTATCACCTGTAAGCTATCTTGCGATTCTGAGTTTTAGAAGTGAACTCTGCTTAAGGAAGGGGTGGTAAGTCTAGAAGTATTTTCTGGACCATCAGGGAAGGATTGAATTAAACCCCATCTTTTTACCTTTGCAGGTTACAAGGCCACATGAATGCAAGTATGGGTGGGGTGGGAAAGTGCATTAATGAGTAGATGGGCAAATGCTTATTACATCTAGCTAAGATGAGAACGTTCTTGTTAAGGCTGGCCTATCTTCTTTCAAATCTAACCCCATATTTTTCTGTCTTCATTATACCTTAATCACCTCATTTTATTTTGCATTCCTCCACCTAAACTTCACTTCTATTCCATAATCCATGTCTGCTAACAAGATAACATTTCTGTGTGTGTCATTCAGAGTAAAACTGTTTTGAATAAATAAAATGCTGATTGCTTTTGCTGGAGTATGAGTCTTTGCTAATTGCAGCAGCAGCTGTGCATTTTTTAAATCTAAATTACACTTTCTGTTCAATTGGAAGTCCTTATTACTGTAGATGATGTGTCATGACAATAATAAAGCACGTCTGTAGCCAGTAACATATCCTTACAAATTACCATGTGATATCTCATCACAGAGAAATAGGCAAAGTGCTATGATGTGTATAGCATTAGTAAAATATTGGGGATGTGGCCACCTTGCTGGCTTTGACAGCTTATGCATTTTATTTAACAGCTTTCCTTAGAAACAGCCTAACATGTACTTTCTCCTTGAAGAAATGGCATAGTATGTTTACACTGTCCCTGTTGCTGTTTCACATGTACTGCATACATTGCTGAGACTGAATCTATGAATAAAAGTGTGCCTTCATTAAATGCATTGTTCCTTTGTCCTTGTGAGCATTTTTGTATAAGCTGCTCTCCGTTAGGTAAATGCTCTCTGCATGTTGCACTTCCCAAAATGGATTCATTAAAAACTCATCCTGTGTTTCTTCTCAGTATTAATGGGCTGTGAAATTCTTTTCAGCTTGAGAACATTATTTTTCCCTCTGCCAGACACTGCAAAGACAACAAACTTTAAATATTACCAGTCTCTCTAATGTATTCAAATAGTCTTTTCTCTGTAAACACAAATAAATCAAACTGTGCTGCACCAGTGAGCTCCAGTGAGATGTGAAGGAGGCTGAAGAATGTAGGCATTATGTTGGCATGTTTACTCTGACAGCTATCTGGTCTGCTGAGAAGGAGAACATGCCAGTCACACAAGGCACAGGCTTGCAACTTGTGCCAGTCACACAGGGCACAGGCTTGCAACTTGTGCCAGTCACACAGGGCACAGGCTTGCAACTTGCACCAGATACACAGGGCATGGCTTGCAGTTTGTGCCAGTCACACAGGGCATGGGCTTGCAGCTTGTGCCAGTCACTCATGGCGCTGGCTTGCAGCTTGTGCCAGTCACATAGGGCATGGGCTTGCAACTTGTACCAGTCACACAGGGCACGGCTTGCAGTTTGTGCCAGTCACACAGGGCATGGGCTTGCAGCTTGTGCCAGTCACTCATGGCACAGGCTTGCAGCTTGTGCCAGTCACACAGGGCATGGGCTTGTAACTTGAGGTTTTATAGCAACTGATCATGGCTTAGATGAAGAAGGGAAAAGTGGACAAGAAAAGTAGTATGAACCCTTAATCTGTGCAGTCCTGTTTGCTAGAAATTACTGTAACATTCATATTATTACTGTTATTTATTTGTGTTGACCGGGTTAGTGCCATTAGTCTTGTGGTCTATTTTCATGGGAGACCCAAGCTTGTTTCTACATAGATGGAGGACTTTGGCTATGACACTGACAACATTCCCCTATTCCTCTTTCTGGTAAGTGCTGTGGAATCTTTAATATCCACCTAAGCTGCCAACAACTTAGTTAGATGGGACTTTGGTTTAACATTTCATCCAAACAATGGCACCCCAGGAGTACAGTACTCCCTAATGCTGTACTGGAGTGCAAGTAATGGAATTTGAATCCAAGCATGTGTTCTGAGAATACAACCCACACTCTTCTGATCTCCCAGACAGCAAAGATGGCTGTGCAAACTGCTGAATCATTCATAATGTATCTTTGCGAGAGTTTTTCTCTCTCTCTCCACCTATTTATCAACAAAACAGATTATAAAATTAGCACAAGAAGTGCTGACACATAAATGATCAAAAATAAATGTTCTGTAGGCTCTACTCTCACTGTATTTAAAACCACACAAGACAGTTAGAATTTTAATACAACACTTGGGGGGACTTTATTTAATTATTTACGCACATTAGCAATGTAAGTAGATTGTTCCTTATTAATGTTTTCAGCAATGATCCAAAACACAAGGATAACAGCTGTAAACTGCAGTGTAGCATTAATGGGGTGCTACCCTCCTGAGTGTGCCATCCGATAGATGATAATATTAACCAAGGTCCAATCTGCCTGAGTCAGTGACAGCTCAGGTGGATGTAAAAGATCCCATAGCATCTATCAAAAGGAGTAGAGGCGGTATTTATACTACTCTCCTAGTAGTATAAATACCACCTCAGGTCTACCCCGAAGAGGCTACTAGCCTAATGGGGCTAACCTGGTCAGTGAAGGATAAATATATAAATAAATAAATGTGCCCAGTTTAGGATAGCTAATTAAGGACTTTGGCACCACATACACACAAACACATGCACACATGGGGAGAACGTACAAACTCCAACATTCTTCTCCAAGTATAAATTTGCTTTGGTGTGAAATGAGTTTGTGCTTGCAGATTCAGGTGTAGTACAGCACTCCCTCTTTTTAGAAGTATTAAATGACTGGTGGAAATGAACAGGATGGGGCAGAATGCAGAGCTTTCAGTGCAGCACATGGCATCTACCTCTTTTACCTGGTGCTTTAACGGTTAGTCCTCCGCAGCGTTGGACACACCGACCAGTATTGCTGCAGTACAGAAAACATGTTGCATAGGACTTGCAAGAATTTAGTAGTCGAAAAATATGTTTGCTGTGGCATCTGTGATGGAAATAATGAATGCGAACAATGAAATAATTAGTGAAAATAGTACACTAATTAAAATATTGAGAAGTAGAAGCTTGCAGGCTGGGCTAGAATGTGGTCACAGCATGCCTTTATGCAAGTCCTGGCTTGGATTATTGTAGCCATAAGTTCAAAGGTTAAGAAAATAATTATCAGCTGCCACCCAGGAGTCCAGATGATACATATCATACTCCTACAGTGGTAGGCTAGGCTTGGAGAGTAATGTGAGGACTGGGGTAGTATTATGGCTTTACCTAAAAAATATTTTTAGACAGGAAGGCATGAGTCAGAAGCTCCTTCCAGCACAAAGTAACGCCCCATTCTTCTATAGTGAAATATATAAATTAATATAAATCTTTCAGGAAGCCAGTTATTCCTCATCAGCTGCAGACAGAGAAATCACTGTGGGACACCCCCCAAACCAGGGATACATTACTGGATATTTTCTCCTAACAAAATGCTCTTTTCCCTCGTTCTTTTATTTTCTCCACCTGCTGCTCTGCTTATGAAAATGTGTCCTCCTTTCTGCTTCTTATTACCATATGCTACTTATCTTTCCTTTTGTTGACCTCTGACATCCCCTATCCAGTAAGTTTGTCCCACTTAGACCCTAAGAGCAGTATTATGTCCATGGAGCTTAGAAAACAATAAAGAGCCTCATGCATGGAGTGCAGTAATCCTGCAAAGCTGGATTGTTCTCCTGAGTACGCAACCCTTTCCTCATTTGCTTTATCTGATTCCCGTCTTCTCCTGGTCTCTCCATGCACATATCTTCCCTTGGGGTTTTCCCATAACTGTGCCCACAGTCTATTTCTTGCCCTAGCCCCCTGCCAGTTTCCTAGAATGTGTTTTGTCATATTGTGTAGGATCTGGAAGTGTTCCTGTGCTGCTGGGTAGTTTCCTGGTGCTAGCCTTCCTTCTTTTCCTTTGTCTTGTTTCCTGGCCTTGTTTGATCATATTTGCTGTCTTCAGGGCAACCCTTGACTGTATCTACTGCACTTCTTACTCATGGATTCCCCACTATGATTCTCGAATAGCGGAGTGGTCATCAGATGTTTATTTAGTGATTATCAGATATATCATATACTACGCAGCCTGCTCTTGTCTTCCTGGAGACACATCTAACATGGTAACTTGTACAGTGACTAAGGAGAATGCGGGAAAATGTTACGCTTCATTATTCCAGCATTATATGCATACATAAATCTGGCAACAAAAAAAACGAACACTTCCCATTCTCTAGATGCCGTCTCTTTCATAGCTATATTATTATTACTATCTCACGTTTATCTTGACTTGCATGATTCTGTATTTCTTTCTTTCTTGCCATTACAATTTTGTCAAGCCCAAGAAAAGATCCCCAAATCCTGTACTGTATTGCAGGATGATTGATTACAAGGAGTAACAAAAGGGGTGCAATTTCAGATAGAATGGTTACTGTCATTTTCTGGCATGGCTAATCACTATACTGTGGAAGCAATCAGATGGTCCTGATGAAAAGTACTAGCACAGTACCTGCTAACTGAAGCAAAGCAGCATTCCAAGATAAAACAGTTGCTGAACCAAGATGTCACATCTAAGTTCCAAGAGTCTGTTTCAAATAGTTAATTTCAGTTCCTGCTTTATTATTCAGTATACACTAGTGCTACTTTTTAGGTGGCTTGGTCTGATTAATTGACTTGAGAAGATATATGATATGTAAGCAAAAGATGGAGGACTAAAATCAAGATCTGCATGATGTAGCTCTTTAATAGCTCATTTACTTAAACTAGTGAGAAATGTAGTTTTAGGACCCAGAGGTAAAGCACAGACTGAGATGTCTGGCAGTGATTGATTCAGAGGCAAGCAGTATGAATGAGTTCTATATATTCTCATTTTAAGAGGTAAACACAATTTGTACTGGTTCACATTTAGAGTTTAGCAAAACAGATACGTGTTTTTTTTTTGCATGCTTTTTACGACCGGTGGCAAAACCTCATGAATATTACCCTAGCTCATTAAAAGATGCAATGCAAGATAACCATTTTTAATTTAAAACTGTTTCCAAGCAAATGACACATTTCTAACTTTAACATTTAAATAAATAAAGAGAAATATGCATCCCTTTTATGCAAGTCAGACAATCGTGGCTGCATATTTTTCTCAGGTAGCAGCGACAAATCCAGGAATTTGCCAAAGGGGGGGTGCAGCTTGGAAATAAGACCCTTAGAGGGCAGTAGACAAATGGTATATGTGTACAGTAGGCAGCCTAGGGGCTGCTCTGACAACAAATGTGAAAAAGGCAGTGAAATATATTCTGTTGTGCTTCATTGTCCAAGTAATTGTGAGAATGGAATTGGTAAGTACTATTCTGGTCAACACACAACAAATCTACAAATGGTACCGAAACATTTCAAGGTACTCCTAAGAGAGATGTTGGGTTACATGTATCAACCCACAGCCCCTGTCTGTAGTGACATAGGCTGCATATGTGGTATGAAACCCAGCAAATCATCCCACTACTGAAGGTGACATAACCACACCAGGTATCACAGTGAATTTAAGTAACTTTTATAAGCAGGGACACTGATTTTCGGTTTTCAAAAAATTGAAATTCTGTTTCATGAGATGAAATCCTGGAAATATGTCTGTGATGCTTGAATGTAATTTCTGGTCATTATGATGATTTCATTACAATGTTCTCCTGCATAAAGATATATTGAAAATTACAACAGATTGTATGTACAGAACAATCAATAATTCAAACGAACAACATTATAAATAATAAATATGAACAGAAATGTATCTTGTGGTGAATTAGTTTTCTGCCCAAACTGCCAAATTCCATGAAAATCCTGTGTTTTTTCAATTCTCAGACTGCCAAATATACAGGATTAACCAGTATTGTTTCTGGAAAAAAAATGAAAATAAGTTATTCAGAGCTGCTCATCGCTTGGTGACAGGGGCACAGAGTTTGAAATAATTTACTTCCATCTGAAGCCATTCTTGGCAAGAAAAATTAACTTGTGTTATTTTGTACTTGTATTACTTGTATCATTTCATTCTTGTGGCAGGAGAGGGCTGATTTCACTTATCTGAATTGGGAATTGCTAGTGGAATGCTTATTGTGTGCTTACGTGATTGGCTTATGGGCATGCCTAGTTTAAAACTTGCTCTTTTCGGCTTCTGTATAAACCTCATATTAGCGCATGTCTTGGCTCAGTTATTCAGAGCTGCTTGGAGATGACTCCAGGGAGTTTGAGTGCTTGTGCTTCTAATTGAAGCCATTCTTGTCAATAAATAAATAAACAAATAAATAATTTAAGTATTATTTTGCACTTGTTTTAGTTGTTTTCATAGCATTCTTGAAGGTTTATGAGCTATTTATTGTTTTTCCTGTGCCTGCTTATTATTTTAAGTTGCATTATTCCTCTGTTTTAAGGGCTGCTGTTCTGCAATTGTACTATAATTACATTATATCTGCTGTTTGCTGTGCTTTTAGGCATCTGTTTTTGTGGTTGCCTAACACTTGGGCTCCAAACCAGTCATTTTATATTAAGATGGTCAGAGTCTGCACTCTTGTGGCAGGAGAGGGCTGATTAAACCTATCTGAGATGGGAATTGCTGGTTGAAAGCTTATTCTATGCTTACCTGATTGTCCTAAGGCATACTTAGTTTAAAACTCAATATTTTCTGCTTCAATATAAGGTATGTGTTTGTGTGAGTCTTGGCTCAGTTATTCAGAGCTGCTCATCGCTTGATAATGACACCAGATAGTTCGAGAGTTTTTGCTGCCATCTGAAATAATCCTTGGCAAAAAAAATGAATTTAAGTATTATTCCATACTTGTATTACTTGTTTTCATTGCATTCTTGAGGATTTCTGAGATATTTATTGCGTTCTTGCACTTACTTATCATTTTAAGTTGCATTTTTTCCACTGCTGTAAGAGCTGCTGTTCTGCAATTGTAGTACTCTAATTACATTGTATCTGCTGTTTGCAGTGCTTTTAGGCATCTCTTTTTGTGTTCCCTAAGACTTGGGCTCCAAACAAGTCATTTTACATTAAGATTATCAAAGTCTGTACTCTTGTGGCATGAAAAAGCTGATTTCAGCCATTTGAGCTGGGAATTGCTGGTGGAAAGCTTATTGTGTGTTTACCTGATTAGTCTGTGGGCATACCTAGTTTAAAACTTGCTCTTTTCTGCTTCTATATAAGCCTTACATTTGCTTGACTCTGCACTTTGCGCAGAGGTGGTTAGTGATGCCCTGTGTATATGTAATCACTAGAAGCTGTACGTTCCCCTATAATAACTACCTCTGAAATTTTCCACAGTCTCACACAACTCAAGAAGCAACTAGTTTGCATGCTGAGCAGAATTGTCTCATTTAGTTAGCTCTAAATTACATTATTAGAGCACTCAAAACTATTGCTGTTCAAAGATCAACTGATTTGCACACCGGATAGCCTCGACAGACAGGTAGGTTATAGATTACACTACATTGCAAACGCCCTCATTATATTCCCTTGTAAAGCACCTATTAAGGACCTGTAACAATGGATAGGCACTTTCCTGCTATCTCTGCATCCATTTTGGTGGACATGGGCATCCTAAGGCAATGTAGCGATTGCTTCATGTTTGTTGGCAACCATTTAATTCTGAAAAAGATGAATACAGTATGTGAGAAATGTAGTTACATGATGTCAGTGGAGGCAAGAGTCTCACATACAAACACAAAAAACACCAAACAGGTTGTCAGTGACACACCCACACAACAGGCACCACACTTACTAAGGATCAGACACATATATTTACATATGTAGAGGTGCTCACATATAACTTACCCAAACCCAGGCCTCTCAGATGCAGTCCTCAGGAACTCTGTATGCACACAAACATGACAACTCCCACCACAACATATAAAACTATATATCATAATGTTTCATAAGCCATAAGGCATAACACCACGTAAACCAATATTTTGGTCATAGGAGTCTCCGTTGTGAGACACACTGATGTACTTCTCACCATCTTGATAAGGAGAAGGTTACAGTTGCCTGTCAAGGGCCAGGATTTGCCAGATCAGACAAGCACTCAGGTCACCAAACCCCAAGTACCAGTATGACTCAGTCATAGTTCATGACCTGAGACGTACCTCCCTGGACTATATGAAGAGAGACATAATAGAGCTCTCAGAAAATGTTTCACAGGTGGGTATGAACGTAGCACTGAGCAGTGATGATGATACAACAATACCAACAGAAAATTATTGAATTTAATAATTGGCTTAGCTTCTGGTGTAATTCCAAGGGGGTCCAATATTTATCAACTTGGGAGAACATGACTGACAAGCCACACTACTTTGCCAGTGTTTGTCTTCACCTGTCACTACTAAGCTGCCAGCTATGGGCAAAAACATTATCTGCCTCTTTAGTGCCTTTTGTAGGCATTGATAAACAGTTAAACCTTGCAATATACCAAAACCTACTCATGATAAGTTAAAGGTATTACTTTTCAATTCTAGTAGTCTCAAGAAGAAGCTACACTCCCTGAAAACACTCCTCTCCCTGGAGAATGCTGACATCTGTGGAGTTATGCAGTTATTGAGACATGATTCAAAGCAGCAGAAAGAAACCATCAGTGCAAAGCTACAATGCTTTTCACATGTTCCGATCAGTCATTGCACCTGAAATGACAAAAGCTGGAGGTGTATCCATCTACATAATGGATAAGCACACCTCAAGACTGGTCAAACAATATGACACACTTCAGCTACTCCATGTCCAACTAACCACAGGAAAAACACCTTACCATATTCTTGCTAGCTACAGATCCCCCACCATGAGCCAGGACAACCATACCTCATACCTGAATTTACTAGAATCACTTACCATTCAACCCAATACAATACTCATGAGTGATCTTAATTACCTCTCTTTTAACTGGGAAGCATACACAACCACTAATATGAAGGCTCAAAGATTTCTAGACATTGTTAATGCAAATGCCCATTAGGGGTACAAATATCCTAGATCTGATATTCACAAATATGAGAGAGCATTGTACCCCCAAGTGTAATGTCCTCACTGGTTAGATCGGATCACAAAGCAGTCTCCCTTGAAATAAATATAAAACTAGAACTCCCACCTAACCCTAAAACCTTTAAGAGCTTTTCTAAGGCAAACTACCTTCTATTAAGTGACAGCATAGCTAATTTCCAAAGCTCCTCCCTACCTAGAAAACACAGGAGTCTATATGGAGGAGTACACAAAAGCTCTGTACGACCATATAAGCAACTGCAAAGAAACGGCAGTACCAGACCAAAATAATCCTCGACAAACTGAAAAAAATAAGCCACCCTGGTGAACCACTGGTATAAACAGGTTCTACAACAAATGAAAGAAAATCCTGTCTAGAAGTGAGAGAATATGAACAACAGAGCAACAACTCCCTCATTAGTCTAAACAAGCAAATCGGATAACTACGCAAGCCTTTAAAAGTGACTTTTGATGCAAAAATAACATCCCAAGCTAAGGATAACCATAAGATATTTTTAATTTATGTCTGCAGTCTTAAGGGCAACACCCAGCAATGTGCAAGGTTAGTTGTAGATGGCATGTCCTTTATCCAGAAAAACATATACTGAATTTAATGGGTGATAAATTCAGCTAAAATGTTGCCTCCCTATCACTTCTGGTTACCCCCCAAGAAATACCCTCCACCATTCTTCTTACAAAAGAACAGGTTACTATTGAGCTCTCTAAATCTAAAAACAGCCTTTTTGGGTCCTGACAATATCCCAAGATGATTCCTGAAGGCTGTGACAGCCATGGCACTAAAGTTTTGGTAATAAATCATTGGTACTGTTGCCTGTGGTTGTTATTTTTCTGTTTTTTGGTTCTCTTTTCGTGTGGCTGTTGTAATATCCCAAGATGCCTCTGAAACAGGACCTATCAGTCCTGCTAGGATCTCTGTTTTACCACAGCCTCCAGATTGGCTTTTTCCTTTGGAAGTGGAGGACAGCAATGGTCATTCCTCTGCATAAAGGGGGACTATCAACGGACCCAGGAAATTACAGCCCCATAGGTTTGACTAGTCTTATACAGACAGTCATGGAAAGAATTATGCACCTGATAAAAAATGACATAGGAAATCACCAAACACTGGACCCACTCCAGTTTGGCTTTGTCAAGGGCAGGTCATACCTGCTCAATCTTGTGGACTTCTTTGAGAAAGTCACTAAGGCCATGGATCAGGGAAAAACAGTGCATACTGCCTACCTTGACCTGGCTAAGGCATTAGACACAATTCTCCACTCAGGTATGTTATAAATAAACTCACACAATTGGGCATATCCTTATACACAAGCCTGCAGGTGTCCCCCAGGGCTCTATACTAGGACCCTTGCTCTTTAATATTTTTATTAATAATCTTCACTCATCATTTCATCAAGGATTTCTTGTACAATATGCATATGGCTCCAATATTATCTGCTCTGGTAAAAATCCAACTCAGCTACATATTATTTAATCTGTATTTTCTGTCATAGAGGCATGGCTCCACGACATCTATCTCTAAACTCTAACAAAGCTAAGCTCATAATATTCCAAAGAAAGGTACTCCAATCAATAAATCTCTATTCAATATGCTCTCTCTGAATCGCATAAAAATTGAACTAGTTACCCACACCAAATTGCTGTGTGTCATAATTGACAAAAACTTAACATTTGACTTACACATTCAAAATAATATCAGCAAGACCCAGAAAAAAATAGGATTTCTTTACAGACACAAACATTTTCTTTCTCTCCCTACAAAACAGGTCCTCGTCTCCACCTATTCACTTCCTTCTCTTGTCTGTGGTGCCCCATTGCTAACAACCTCCAATCCTCACTCAAAACAAAACTAGAAATATGCTGTAACAAGATTGCCAAACTCACAACAAACGCTCACCATTCCAGCCATGACTGCACACCCTTAAAAAAAGTAAACTGGCTCAAATTCCCCCCACTACTTCCCTTATCTTCAACTACCCACTGCACATAAACTACTTACAAAACCTTAGGACTGCCCTGCCCTAAATTCCTTATTTTCTCACTACAATCTCAATAGGTCACTTTGATCTGAAAACCAGCATCTCCTTCAAATCCAGAAACCTAAACTACCTGCTGGCCAACTACTGTACTCCTGGGTAACAGCTAAAAATTGGAACAGCCTCCCTCAAACCATTTGTTCCTCCAAAAGCACTGCTTTCTTCAGAACAGCTCTGCATAACCACCTCAGTTTGACCTGGATCTGTAAATGTAGTAAGTCTCCCCCTTCCACAACCTAGTTCTTCTTCCCACTCCATCCCACTCTACTGCCTCCTACACACTCACTCTACTGTCACTGCACTACTTTTACCTGCTGTCTACACTGTCCTCCTTCACCAGTTTCTCACATTCTATCACCCTGTCTTGCTTACTCTAATCTCTAACAATTCCTCGCAGTATGCCCTCCATATCTTCCCACTCCATCCCACTCTACTGCCTCCTACACACTCACTCTACTGTCACTGCACTACTTTTACCTGCTGTCTACACTGTCCTCCTTCACCAGTTTCTCATATTCTATCACCCTGTCTTGCTTACTCTAATCTCTAACAATTCCTCGCAGTATGCCCTCCATATCTTCCCACTCCATCCCACTCTACTGCCTCCTACACTCTCACTCTACTGTCACTGCACTACTTTTACCTGCTGTCTACACTGTCCTCCTTCACCAGTTTCTCACATTCTATCACCCTGTCTTGCTTACTCTAATCTCTAACAATTCCTCGCAGTATGCCCTCCATATCTTCCCACTCCATCCCACTCTACTGCCTCCTACACTCTCACTCTACTGTCACTGCACTACTTTTACCTGCTGTCTACACTGTCCTCCTTCACCAGTTTCTCACATTCTATCACCCTGTCTTGCTTACTCTAATCTCTAACAATTCCTCGCAGTACGCCCTCCATATCTTCCCATTCCTATTCTTTTTACTCTACTCCTGCTTTAAATAACTCTTACTATATTAAGCATGAACCTCTGCCATAACATGCTTGCAATTGCTTTCAGTATATAGCTTACCTTCTCTTCTATGCTAATTATTTTTGAACTACTTTGAATAGTTTGTACTGTGTTATTATCAATTCTATCATGCTGCTATGTAAAAAGTGTTACCTTTGCATTGTATAATCTATCATGTCTCTTTGTGGAGCTTTTAGCCCCAGGCCTCCACTGAAAATGGGCTCTTCTGGGCCCAGTGGACTATCCCAATAAACAAATGCCAATAAGTAAATAAATAAATGAATCCCTACGTCAGCAGATGGAGAGCCAAATGGCTCACAGACAGGACACAAGTTGTTTGAGTGGAAGAATCCATATCCAGGAAGAGGCTAGTTACTAGCAGTGTATCACAGGTCTCAGTGCTGGGACCTCTCCTGTTCAGAATATACTTCTTTGAGGTCAAGGTTAATGTATAAGCCCTTTGCTGACTGAGTTTGCTGATGACTACAAGCTGGGGGCAATCAGTGAATCCCCCAGTGATGTAGATATCCTTCAGAAAGATCTGACTCAGATAAATGATTGGTTCCACAGCAATTGCCTTAAACTAAATGCACAATTATACATTTTGGGAAGTCAATATCCCTGCAATCTGCAACAGTAATAGCACATCCCCTAAGAGTAGGCCCAGAGATGAGAGATCTAGGTACACAGATAGATAGTAGCCTGAACTTTGACCACCGTGTGGTGAGGAAGTCCTTCTGTGTGGCACAGCTTTTAAGTTAAGGCATGGCATACAGATCTGATGAATTTATAGTCTCACTTACTCAGTCCAATAATCGAATACAGTGCACATTTTGGCATGCACTTGACCAGGCACTTGCAACAACTGGAGTGGCCTGACAGGTTCCTCACAAAAAATACAGGGTGTAAACAACATGTCCTATGTGGATCGACTAAAAGCCCTATCCCTTTACTTTGTCTCCTACTGACTATTAAGGGGTGATCTATGCCTAACCTACAAGGTGTTCTCAAATCCAGCACTGATGGAACTGTTACACATTCGTAATAAAAACTGCACAAGGACTACCCAATCCAGGGATTTAAACCTGTCTGTGACATGAACAAAACATGCTGGAAGGAAAGATATGTGTTTCAGAGATTACCTCTTCTCTGGAAGAGACTTCCTCTGTATGTAAAGCAGAGCCCTTCCCTGACCCTCTGCAAATGCAGTTTGGATCAATTGATGGGGAATCATAAATTCACTCTTTGGGTGGCACCAATGTCCATTATGGACAGAGGCGGTCTGTAAAATGCTCAAAGGCATATGCACATACCTAAACATCCTTTAGCCCTTGTGAATCAAAAATTAGGTAAAATCTGGGTAAGAATGGCTAGGCTTGCACAGGCTCTTGAGTCATTAGCCTGGTAATCTCCTATGAGCATATGATCCTATCAATGTCTTTGTTTATAAATAAATAATCCAGGAAAGCACAGAAATACTTCAGTTAATTAAAAAAACAACACAGTAAGTTAAACAAATGCATTTTAAGAAAATAAAGTCCCAATAAGTAACTGCTGACTTCAGTTATATATACTGTATGAAAGCAGATATAACCATCAGAATGTATGCACAAAAGTAGAGATTTCTGGAGATCAAGTCAATTTGTAGACCACGTCAGTCTAGTGTAAGTTTTAAACTGAATATTCAGTGATGTCCAGAAGTTTTGTATGTCACAATACAAATCTGCCTGGAACTAGAATTAGGGACCTCAGCTACATTTATAATGTTTAGAGCTAAGTATAACACTGTAATTTTGTATGCTGCAATAAACCAACTAAATCCATCCTTCCATTTTCATGTGCAGCATAATATGTTGGGGGTTATCAGACATCCTATCAAGAATGAAAAAAAAAACTGTGCTTAGCAAAATTCTCCCATTGCCTCACAACAAATGTTGGTATTTGATCAGTGACTAAGGACATGGTAACACAGAGAGGGTATTATTCACTGCCTGTCAGGCAAAGCAAGATGTGGAGCCACCGGAATGCTTTGTACCCAATGGGTTTCACCTTTCTCCTTAGGGAGTACAAATAATGAACAAGGTCATTTCCATCCACATAGAGGTGAAATTCATAAAAGTTACCCCGAGGTATACAGAATGAGTACAACTTATGGTAACCTTTTTGAATTCACAGATAGCCCTACCATGGTGCTTTTGCACAGACATACAGCACTATGGTGGGCTGTCTCTACGGCTATGTTACATTCTAATGAGGTGGTCTAGAAGAGAGGTGTATGCTAATTAGGCACATGCTCTCTCAAGCCACAGAACTGCCGACATGAAGGCATGTATGCACTGAGTGATGCTGTGTAGATTAGCACTGCTACTCCTTCCATGTTATAGTAGTGAAGCAGCCAAAAGGCCATGTTCCTCCAGAACAGTAGAGGCAAGTAGTGGGGAGTTTCATGGTAAGGCAAGTTTAAGGGGTGTGTGCTTGAGCGTATGCGAGGGGCTGCATGTGTTAGCATTTGTGCGTAAGTATGTCTGCCTGGGAGATAGTAGAATACTGCTACAGAAATATTCTAGCCTGCATCATGTTCCTGTCAGATGCTCAGATAACAAAAATTTGTCATCTGAATACATTGCACATATATATATATATATATATATATATATATATATATATATATATATATATATATATATATATATATATATATATATACATATATATATATATATATATATATATATATATATATATATATATATATATATACAAATGTATATATGAGAATAGTACTGATCTCTATGAGATTATAAGGAAATGTTGACAGGTACAGACACACACACACACACACACACACACACACACACACACACACACACACACACATACACACACACACACACACACCAAACTAGGTCTTGCCTCCAAGGTACCCTCTATAGCCATACTCCTTTGAGCATAGGTTGAGGAGATAGCAGTAAGGGATAGTAAAACAAGGTAGTGTCAGCTGCTTGTCACATGGCCTGATGATGCTGCAAGCCAGCGAGTTGTTTCTACTTTAAGAGTCTAATTCATTTCAAAACCACTTAGGTGACCTTGCCTGGCTAAAATAAGACAGAGATATGCAGCAGCCCTTTGCCTCTCCAAACTGTACCAAACTGGTATTTGGGTGGTACTATAGAGCATTCTAGATTGCCAGTATACCACCTTACCCTCAGATAAGGAATGGTGTACAGAATCCTTTACAGGACTTCTATGGTTGGTTAGGACAGAAGTCGTCTTGATAACCTTTGGGTATATCTGCTGGTACTGAATGAACACAGCAGCAGCTAGACCAAAGGTGGATTAGATGTCCTTCCTTGTTTATATTTCTCTGGATACCCAGTCTGGTACATACATGCAGGGAAGACTGCCTGATCACTATGCTGTGAATCTACTGCATCAGCAAATATCAAGTATTTAATACAGCTGCATCTGCACATCTGTGATGTGCCGATGAGGACATACACTTTTCAAGCCTACCTAATATTTAAGGCTTGTCATGAGGGTATCTCTGTGTACCTTTCAAAACATGACATTTCACTTTGCTTCATCATCTCCCCTTTTCTCTATGTATTATTCATTACTGTATTGTCACTATTAATGATTATCAGTGAATGTACCTTTGAACTAACTAATAACTTGTGCCGTCCATTATTTGTAACAATATGCACTCCTTTACATCTTCCTCCTGTCTCTAAAATTTGCATTAAATAACAGCAACTGTGCATATTATGATCTCTAATTTTATTCAGTAGTTAACCAGTTAGATAAACATGGCCTCAGACCCCTTGACCATTTTCTGCCATAACCTAAGGGAAAGGGTTAATACAATATACATGAACTGGCAAGCTTGAAATCCCCATCAAACCCTGTTAACTCCATTTAATATATGGAAATGTACAGCACCACACTACAGTAGCATTTAAATAGCTGCATAGATGTAGCTGTATCCTGTAGGAACAAGTGCAGGTTAAACCCAGAAACAAACCAACATTGTGGAACCATAATATCAATCAGCTTTACAGGAAAAGGAAGAGGATTTTGACCAAGAGTAAGAAGAGTAATTCCCAGAATGACAGAGCCCTCATCACCGAAATAAACAAACAACTCAGGGGCTTAATAAAAATCCACCAAAGCCAAGTTTGAGGCTACAATAGCTTCCCAAGCCAAAGACAATCACAAAGCCTTTTTAAATCATGATCATAATCTCAGAAGCATAATGCAGCAATACACTGAGCTGATTCTGAGCAGTCTTACCTACACTGAGGCTGAAGATATAGTGAACCTACTGGCTGATAAATTCAGCTGTAACTTTACCACTCTGTCCCTTCCATCTGTCTCACAAGACATACATGAAATTGGCTTGTCTCCAGCTTTCATGCAAAACCAAATCCTACAAGTGTTATCAAAAACTAAAAGTACTGCATTCTTGGGTCATGACAATATTCCTGGATGCATCTTAAATACAATGAAGCATGATTTAGCCACCCCCTAACAACACTGTTTAACCTCATTCTCCATACAGGTTTTGTACTGAGCGAATGGAGGACAGCTGCAGTCATTTTTCTGCAGAAGGGTGGACCTTCCACAGACCCAGAAAATTACAGACCCATAAGTTTGACCAGCCTCATAGGCAAAGCAACAGAAATAAATTATCATGGAACTAATCAATAAGGGCATAGCGAATCTCTAAACACTGGACCCATCTCAGTTTGGATTTGTCAAGGCAAAGTCATGCTTAATCAACCTGGTGGACTTTTTGAAAAGGTCTTCAAAGCAATGGATGATGGTAATGCAGTACACACTGCATATCTCAATCCGGCCAAAGCTTTTGACAAAATCTCCCATTCAGGCATAGTAGAAAAGCTAAATAAATTGGGAATAAACTCCTACGTCACTCACTGGATTGCCACCTGGCTCACAGATAGGATACAGGAGATCAAAACAGTGGAAGATACCTCCACAAAGAGACCAGTCACCAGTGGATTCCCCCAAGGTTCAGTGCTGGAATAACTCCTGTTTAGCATCAACTTCTCTGAAGTAAAAAACAAAACCAAAGGGCTCTGACTGACTAGGTTTGCAAATGACTGCAAGTTATTAGCAGTTATTGACTTCCCAAATGACTTAGTCATCCTACAGGAAGGTTTGTCCCAAACATATAACTGGTGCCAGACTCACATTTTGAATCTAAATGCCAAAAAAATGCAGTATCTTATCCTTTGAGAAGTAGTCTACCCCAGGAACTACCATATTGACAACACGCCCAAGAGTTGACCCAGTTGTTTGGGATTTGAGAACATCTGTGGACAGATGTAATTTTCAACTAACATATCTACACTATCATAAGAAGGTCCTTCTATATTGTACAGCTTATAAACAAGGGGACTGCAGGTAGATCTAGTGATGTCATTGTCCCTCTTTACTCAACCCTCATTAGGTCACTGAGTATAATGCCCGTTGGGTATGTATCTGTCCAGCCATATGCAACAACTCAAAGACCCATAGACATACATAAGTAAAAGAAAAGACCTAAACAATATGTCCTACATGGGCAGCCTCAAAGCCCTGTTACTGTACTCAGTATCCTACAGACTAATAAAAAATGACCTGTGTCTGGTATACAAGTCATCCTCCAACCCAGTACTGATGGACCTACTGAACATCACAAAGTCAAATGTTATCAGAAATACTCAGTCTATAGATCAAAACCTCTTCTGTAACATCAACAGAATGGTTTAGAGGGACAGGTATGTCTTGAATATAGTGGCACTGCTCTGAAACATTCTAAGACTATGCATTAAAACCTGTGCAAAAAGAGATTTTTATATAGAATATTTCTTTTAAAATTTGTTAAATCTGTTAAGTGACCATAGCCAAGCATTTTGTAAGTTTATATTAGTAAGCTTCAAATTGCAGCTATGTACCTCTTCCATACTTTGCACAATTAATTGAAAAGCCAAAACACTCTGTAAATGTGACTCACAAAGGAATAGTTTGTATGCCATTTTAACAAATGATTTTGCTAAAATACAGTATATAGCAAGATTTGAAAAAAAAACATAAAATAACCATGCAATTTGGCAGCATCACCTACATTACATCAAACAGTTTCTGATGTAAGTAAACACACGTCATCATCAGTTTTACACTATATAGACAGTATGTCCCAAGCATCTGTTATTCGAAATTTCTCACATTCCTTGTCTGTGAAGCCTTCTGCATGTACCTGTATTACTAAAATGGTTACCCCATTTAATGATTTGTCTTTTTATAAAGCAGAAAAAAATTGACACCTTATAGCTAGTGATGAGAATAGGATTATCTTCAGCTCTGGACAAAGGACGCTTGACTGAAACAAATGACTTCTGGTAAAGTGTAATCTGTTTCACTTTTATCAGTGCAGTTTCTTATAGTGATCCAGGGTTATTATGAACTCAGTTTTAAGTGGCAGTTTGTCATATCTTTTATAAAGACTAAAGGAGTTATATTAAAAGAGACAAGTGATTGTGTGTGTATAATATCTAGATGTTATAGTCGCAGGTAATGGAAAATGCTGGGATTCACATTTTCCAGTGATATGACCAAAACACCCTAATGGTTAGGATGCTAAGCCAAGAAAGAATAAACCTCCTTGTATTAAATAATGCTATAAGTGCTGGCTTTATTACTAGGAAGAAAGCGTTCCTACAACCTTTTCAAAAGAAACCTTTCAACAAAAGCTTCAGTAAATCAGTTAAGAAACATTGCCAAGGAGTAGGTAAACAGAGTAAGCTTTTTATCAAACATGATAGCTTGGGATGGCTTCCCTGCATTCCCAAACAACCAAACTGTGTATTATATGTGTTTTGAGATGTACTATAATTTAATTATGAATACCTTTAGACATGTTGTAGTTTATCTGAAAAAAATAAATAGTTAGCTGTTTTTCTTTTTTTAACTTAGGGTTCTACAGACTGGTCTGAAAAATAACAGTTGAGCTGTGCTTCAACTCTGGTAAGGAGCATTAATTAAAATGTATATGACTGCAGCATGCCTGAAGACTTTTAAAGTACACTGCTGAAGTATGTAATAACTCTAGAAATAATTAGTGTTTAACAGTGAAAGCATTCCTTTCAGCATAGAAAGAATAGCTGTAATTCAATGCACTAAATCTGTTTTAATAAGCAGTTTTGCAGTCTGTGTGTAAAGTCATGCTTTGAAGATGAGGTATGTAAAAAGATCAGATGTTAAATATTGCATGAAAACTTTTTAAAGATTGTAACATGAGCTTAATCTACACGTACATCATGGTATAATGGTATGAAAGAGCTAATAACTGTGTACACTAATTAACATTTCATCATAAGATGTGTTAACTTCAAAGCAAAGGCAAGTTTATTAGCAAAAACCTTGTTATGGCATCTCGTGTGTGTATGTCTAGGGAGTTATCTGTTGTTTTTGGATTCTGTCAGGCTGCTAGACTGACTAGCAACATTTATACAAAACATTTAATCTATCAGACATATCCATCCAAACTTGTATTTATTTCTATATTGACCTTTGATTACCGGAAAGTCTGACTGGGTAGAAGCCCATTTTCGGAGGAGGCCCAGGAAGAAAAGCTTCAAATTATTACAGAACATTTTAAGAACAATAATTTTACAATCTTCAAAAATAAAACAAAAACTTTTTCATTTTAAATAGTTATAACAAATTAGACATAATATAAAAACATTGACAAAGAATAGATAAATATATATGACAATCATTTAATATTTAAAGAAATTTTAGGCAGTTTGTAGATTAATTAATGGTAAGTTAGTCTAATACAAATAGAAATTGAAATATGAAGTGTGGGAAAATCATGCTTATGGTATATTTAGAGAGAAAGTCAGGGAAGAGAATTACACCGCAGTAAGGAAGTAAGGGAATAAGAGAGAGTAAGGGGGTATAAGGAATGAAAATGTACTTGTTCACATTTAAGGATGTAGTTTATGCTGGTTTTGAGCAAGAACAGAGCCAAATTTTAGCTAGGAAGTCTTTCAGAGTGGTTTTGAAAGATGGGAGGGAGAGTATAGACCTGATGGATACAGGTAAGGAGTTCTAGGCCTTAGCAGCCTTGTATGAGTGCAGATAATTCCCAGCAGATTTTCTAGGTTTATAGACAGATAGGAGTTTTTGGTCACCGGATTGTAATGATCAACAAAGAACATAGCTGTGCAGAATTTTTTTTTTAATACAGAAAGATGGGATGCTGGATAATTTTATAGGTGGTAAGAAGTTATATATATTTTAGTTGATATGTTTAAAATTTATGGTTACATAAATACATAGGTTGCTTAGGTTTTCATATGAATAATTGCATATTATCTGTTCATAGGTTCAGAGGTTCATAGGTTGGTACTAGGCTATCGGCCATAGGGCCTATACAAGCCGAGCCAAACAATTCCCCGGATATTTCTTCCCACAATATTTACTTCCCTGGACCCCTGTCTAGCAGGTTGACTGACATGATCTCCGGGGTGAGTTTCCTATCTCCCATCCAATCATCAAGGTTCCTTTTGAAGAGGGCAAGGAGACGCTCTGCTTGATATGTATGGGCAGTCTAGTCCAGAGTCTGGGGAGTCTCTGCGTCAGGAACCTATCCCTCCAGCATGTTTTGTTCATTGCGATGACAAGGTTTAGATCCCTGGAGTGTGTGGTTCTGAGGAATTGGGATTTCTTTAAGTGGAGCATGTCCAACAGCTCAGGGTTTGACATGGCCTTGTATGTTAAGCAGAGATTGCCTCTGAGTAGATGATATGCCATAGAGTATAGCTGGAGTTTTTTTAGATGGTCAGCATAGGGCATCTGCTTTAAGCCTGTAATTCTTTTAGTGAGGTTTTTCTGTGGCCTCTCCAGCTGTTGCAGATGTCTTGTGAAGTACATACCAAATGGGGCATTGTACTCTATAATGGGTCTAATGAAGGATAAGTACAGTGGGACAATGACCTCCTTTTTTCTGGATGAAAAGCCCTTAGTGATGAGGTGTGCCACATATAAGGATTTCCTGTTGTGGCGATGTGGTTATTGAAGGTGAGACCACTGTCCACTTGTGTCCCTAAGTCTCTCATCACACTTTTGGTGTTCAGTGTATTGCCACCTATATGGTAATTCATGGGTGCATGCTTTCTCCCAAAGGGGATAACTACATTTCTTGGCATTAAGCTTGAGTCCATGGCTCTGGCACCAAGCATCTGTTTCTGTAAGGCCCTTTTGTAGAATATCCACATAATTTGGGGATGCAATAATGGCTCCCAGTTTGCAGTAATCTGCAAACTTTGTTAGCCAGAGTCCCTCAGTGTTGGCTTGTACTTCAGAGAAGTAGATGCCAAACAAGAGCAGTCCCAGGACTGAACCCTGAGGTACTCCACTTGTCACTTGTCTGGAGCAGGATTTGGCGTCAACTACTTTAACAGTCTGGGTTCTGTCAGTAAGCCAGTTGGCAACCCATCGAGTGACATAGGGATTTATGCCCAGCTTAGTAAATTTATCTATGATTCCAGAGTGGTGGATGGTGTCAAAGGCCTTGGTGAGGTTCAGATAGGCTGTGTGGACCGCCTTACTCTCATCCACAGCTCTGAAGACTGATTCGAAGAAGTCAATCAGGTTCAGGAGACAAGATCAACCCTTCATGAAGCCAAACTGGGTGAGGTCCAGTGTTTGAAGGTTGTCAATGTCTTTGTTTATAAGTTCCATGATAATGCATTCCATGCCCTTGCAGATCAGGCTCATCAGACTGATGGGACAGTAGTTCCCGGAATCCAAGGTGGATCGCCCCTTGTGGAGTGGGATAAATGTAGCTGTGCGCCACTCAGTGGGCATGAAGCCTGAGGTGAGGCTATGATTAAGCATGGCACTTAGGTGAGGTGCTAGTTCATTTTGTAGTTCATGTAGTACACAGCCCAGGATGTCATCTGGTCCCATGGATGCTGTATTCTTAGCTTTGGAGGGTGTGGTTTCTACCTGTGTGGCCATGATTACTGGAATTTGGCAATCTTTTGGTATTGAGATGGGCCCTTTAGGGGGTGAGAGGGTGAGAGGGGGGTGAAGCTGTCACTAAATCGATCTGCCAGGATATTGGCAATATCCTTGGGATCAGTATATTTAATGCCATTCTGTTGTGGCTCAGAGCAGATCTGAGCATTGCCATTTAGATTCTTGACATAACTATAGAATGCCTTGTGGTTGTCTTTGGAATCTTTGGCAATTTTATTTTTGTAACTAGCTTTGGAGGATTTTATAAGGGATCTCAGCTTCTTACTGAGGCTGGTAATGGAGTTATTTGCATCCTGGGATTTTCCTCTTTTCTACAACAGTTTCTTCCTTCTGTTGTATAGTTTGTTTATGGCAGGGGACTACCAGATTGGTTTCCTTTTTTTGGAGGAGAGCATCTTGGTTCTATTTGGGATGGCACGATTCATGCACGAGTGGATGTGCTCGTACAATGCCTTAGTGTAGGATTCAGCAGTCGAACTTTCAGCTCCTGTCTGCATGGGTGCCATGAAGTTTGTCACTTCTGACTTAAGTAGCATGAAGTTAGCTTTGGAGAAGTTTTTTTTACAGAGGTTTCCTTACTGGGGGGTGGTGGTGGAATGTGGATGTCAAGGGTGATTTGCTTATGGTCAGACCTGACCGATGAGGGGGTGACCACTGGTGTGAAGCATCTATCTCCCATGTTGGTAATGACAAGGTCTAGGATATTGGAGCCCCTGGTGGGACAATGGATTAATTAATCCAGGGCGTTGGAATTTATGAATTCCAAGAACCGTTGGGAAAAGTTGTTGGTACCTGAGTAGTTTTCCCAGTTAATGGCAGGGTAGTTGAAATCACCCAGTATTAGGGTGTTTGGTTGTATCTTAATATTTTCCAGTATGTTTAGAAAGGTGTAGAGAATCTTGGGACATGGTGGGGGATCTGTAGCAAGCTACAATTTGGAATTCAGTCTTACGTAGTGTTAGTTGCACTTGGAGAATTTCAGATGCATTGTGTTGGGCAACTAGCCTGGAGGTGTGACTATCCTTGGTGAATATGGACACTCCTCCATCTTTAGTGTTTCGGTCTTGGTTTGGTGGCCGAAAAGTGTGGTAAGAGTTGTAGCCTGGTATTGCAGGGATGCTCTCTGGAGTCTTGAACCAGCTCTCAGTTACTGCATAGATATCGATGTTCTCCATTTTTAGGAGTGCCTCGAGAGAGTGCATTTTGAGGTTTAGACTTCTAGCATTGAGTAGCATTACCTTCAGATTTTGCATGCTTGTATCTGTTATGGAGGTGGTTTTGTTATTTGAACCTTGCCTAAAAAAGGCACTATAGGGGTGGCAAGAGCTTTAGCCAGTAACCTGAATCCCATATAAATCTGAATAGTCCAGGGAGGTATGTTTCAAGTCATTCACTCCAACATGGACAATGACAGAGTCGTATTTGTACTTGTTGTGGAGTGACTTGAGTGCATGCATTATGTGGCAGATCCTGGCACCCGACAGGCAGCTCACTGTAATTTTCTCCTTACTCAGCCTGGTGAGTGGGACATCAGTGTGCCTGACTATAGAGTCACCTATGACTAAAGAGTTGGGTACATTGTCTTGCCTTAGGGGCTGTTGTTGGGTGGCACACTGGTGTTGTGAGCTATGTGTCACTTTGGTTGTGACTGGTGTTTGTTTGTGTTTCAGCTTCAGAGGTCCTTGTTGCTTGGGCAGGTTAATGTAAAGGGCCTCCGCATATGTGGGTTTAGTGTTGCTATGTGTGGGTGTTGATGGTGTGGGGTTTGAAGGGCTATGTGTTGCTTGAGGTGTAGTGCAGGTGTTAACCTTCTCCTCTTGACTGTCTAGCACAATCTTGGATGGAGAGAGCTTTGCTTCCAGTTTGGCTATGTAAGTGCATCTCTCACAGGTTGTAGTGCTGGGTGGTAGGAGGAGAGGGTTGTCTGTGTATATGAGGCAGTTGCTGCATTGCCCCAGTATGCCCAGATTCACCAGGTGGACAGGAGAAATCACTGGAAGCTGACCTTTGGACATGCCTGTTCAGGTGCTTTTTTGTAAAGTGCAAGAGCTGTTTTCCCTTACCTTTGCAAGGTACTTTGCAATTATAGGCTGTTTGGTGTCTACAATTAATTTCTCCTGATTAACAAGGAGAGTTGAATGCTTGTATCAGTTTAAGGCTTCCTAGTGCTTTCCAGCAGGTTCTAGAGCAAGTGCTAGTCACAGGGTTCAGATTTTAGTGCTACTACTGAGAAACCAGCTAGTTCTAAGAAAAATTTGAAGAGCAGACTTTCTGGCACCTGGAATAGTTTAACCATAGCCCCGCTGTGCTCCACGATGAGAAAAATGTGCAAACACATGCGTTTTTAAGCCAGAAAGTTGAAAGGGATATTATTCAGCCCAAAATGGCTAATAAAATTACAATTTCGGAGCTGGAAACCACTCCTCTAGTGTTAGATAGGCAGTAGAATGCTCACCACTCCCACTGGTAAGCAGTAGGACTTCCCTCTACCACAGCAAGGTATGGATAGCTCTGAGCACAGAAAATAAAGTCCTGAAACCAGGAAAGCCTGGGATCTGGACTATATTAGCTAGGAAAGGCGGGAAATGAGCAAACAAGATAGTATTTTTTTTTTTTTGTTTTTTATTTTTTATTTTGGTTAAAATAGGCTAAACAATGCAATAATACAGTAAATAAACACAGAAAAGGCTAACATACTTGAGTGTGTAGCCCTAAACAGTAAATGCAATTAAAACTCTACAAAATTTGCAATTTAAAACTTTTTGAATGAAGCAAGGCAAGTGCACAACTGAGAATGATTTAAGAGGCAGTAATACAGTAGAATAAGTAGCTAGTCTACATATACAGAAAAGTCTATATATATATATACAGAAAAGCAGCTAAAACACACTAAAACAATTCAGATGCAGTGCAACCTAGAGCACTTGAGTTGTAGCAATATTAAGGCAAATACAGTTTTAATAAATGCACTAAAATATACTCTACATTTCCAAAATGTTTGAGAAGCACAGTCAGAACACAAGGAGATGCAGGCATTTTTTGTAAGAAAGGGAGAAAGAAGGAACAGAAGGAAATAAAGTAAGTGGGCTGGCCTTCTCAGATGTTCTCTCTGTATTAGGTAGAATGAGCTGATGACACTAGACTGGGAGGAGTGTCCCAGATCAAATTTATACTAGGGGCGGGCAACTGCAAAGCCACCAAGCATAACACCAAGACACCAACAGGGAAGGAGGGTGGGGACCAATACTAAAGCTAGAGGCATACAGTCTTTTATACAGTAAACACTACAGAAACGTTTATCACAGCAGTGAGCCACAAAATGAAACATTTTAAACAGATAAAGGAGCAAGGAGACTCCACAGACTGCTTTTAACTGCAACCAAATCAGTTATATGATACACTCCTTGGCAGGAAATCAGAACAAACAAATAGGTGCTTAACAAGTACAGCAAATAGCAATAAAATACAGTAAAAAGTATGCAGCAGGCAGTAAAAGGTGCTATATATAAATTGCTAGAAGCAATAACCAGTATAAATAAGCCAACAAAACAGGATACTTATTGTTGTATATCTCAGATCAGAGTTGTAGTCAATGCCCCTCCTCCACTCGGCTCAGTGTGTATAGTGTGTAAGATGGTTATGCATATAAATGCTGTCAGATCTGAGCTGAAGTCCAGGCACAGACATGTATGTACGATTGGAATCTCTCTCCCTCTTTCTGTGTGTGTGTGTGTGTGTGTGTGTGTGTGTGTGTGTATATATATATATATATATATATATATATATATATATATATATATATATGTGTGTGTGTGTGTGTGTGTGTGTGTGTGTGTGTGTGTGTGTGTGCTTAAACGTATAAGGTATGGTTGGCTACCATGGGAGAATAAAAATGTCATATCAGCTGTAAAGGGTAGCATTTGTGTCAGACATACAAAGTAATTAACAGTAGCAATCATTAAAGCTAACAGGTACTTAAAAGTTATATTAATGTCACTGCTACAAAGCACAAGTTAATTCACTAAGCTATGTTTCATAGAAAATATAAAAAGCAGTCTTGATGTTTGATTACAAATAATAACACTGCACACCCAAAATGCCTATATCAAATCCATCTAAACTCATTTTTTTCAGCGAGGAGGTCCTATTTTTGTGCATAAAATAAATCGTATTCAAAACTGCATTTTATTGCAAGTTACATGTGGTATTGTCTAACAAATGTTAGCATAATAGCTTGAAAAGATTTCTATAAATGTTTAAGATAAGCCCTTTTGCCAAAATAAATAGATGGGCCTCTATGTCATCCAGAACACTTGCATGCATGAGTTAAAAGTATTTAATTATGCTGCAGTGTTGAGCATTAACTAAACCAAATGCCCATTTTAAAATATTAAGGTTACAGAAAGGCATAAGCGACTTTATATAGAGCTGTGGCAGAAGGAGAAAAGAGAAGGAAGGATGAATTATTCAGATACATGGGGAAGGAAAGACAGTTATGTTTGACCTGTAATGACTGGTCAAGAAAGGAAAGGGCTACAGTGAAAGGGGAAGTGTGAAAGGGAGAGGACATCTAATGGACCTTCGCATACTTCTCATAAGGAAATTGTAGTAAGGAAGCTCGAGTAGTTAAAGGGAAGAGAAAGCACTGGGTTCTGGCAGCATGTTCTAAAAATCCAAAATAACTTAGAAGGTTTAGCTACTTATTCCCTAGTAGGACTGATCAAGTGGTCACCCAACAGTGTTGAGTTGTAGAGGACTGGAGGGTGGCCATGATGGTGCCACTCCACTAGGTGGCAATAGAACTGACCAGGAAAATCCGCAGAATGGTAAACCTAATATCTGTCACAAAGAAAGTACTAAAGGAAAGGGTATCTGATTTCCTGGAGAAAAAAAAACAGGATAGGTGTCAATACGGAGTTGTGGAACAGATTATACCAATCCAATATAATTCAGTTTTATGCCTGAGTTACAGTATTACCTGACAAAGAAAACACAGTCAACGTCCCATATCCTAACTTCAGAAAAGGCCTTGTCTCAGCCTTTCTCAGGAAACTAATAGGCAAATTAAAAAGATTTGGAGTAGCAAGGGAAGCTGACTAAATGGCTAAAAATGTGGTTGTATGACAGGAAGAAAAGAGCAGCTATTAGTGGGACTGTTTGAAAGGAAAGAGAAGTGGTCAGTGAGGTTTCACAGCAGTCAGTCCTGGAACCAGTGGACTTTGGCATCTTAGTATCAGGCAACACAAGGAACACTGAGAACAGGGTTAATCTGGTTATGGATGAGCCTTCAAAAGGGTGTGAGGATACCGATGGAGTGGTCTGAGAAGAGGCTACTAACATTTAATGCAGGGAAGTATAAAGTACTATATTTGGCTTCTAATGACCACAAAATCGAATATGATCTTGGAGAAGCTACCTTAAAAATCACAGAACAGGCAAAAATCCTTGATATGGCAGTAACAACAGAAAAGAACACCAAGTACAAATTCAGAAAGCTGTAGCTAAAGCTATTACAATGCTGACTGCATGTTTAATGGGACAAACTCTAGCAATAGAGAGGATATAATAAGCCTGTATAGATCCATGGCTTACTTTTGGTGGTTCAACAGAGATAAGCATATTAAACTAATTGAGAAGACACAAAGAACATTACAGGAGTAAATTAGGTATTGCAATACCGGAGAATAATAAGAGATTATAGGGACTAAATCTATCCTCACTTCAGGACATGTGAGAAAGATGAGATGATATGCATGTTTTAGACACTTAGGGGAAAGTGTGGTGATATACAGCTCAAGACAAAAGACAGAGGAGGGAGAAAGAGGTATGCCTACCAGTTGAAGGGTACAAAGTTCAACCTAGGTGTGAGGAAGCCTGTTTTCATGGACAGAGTAATGGATAAATATGGGGTACCAGAATGAGTAATGAATTATAAGATCAGAGTCTTTCAAGAAGGCCTGAGATGGGTGGTAGATTAAAAGAGGAGGCACTTGAGGGGCAACTCAATGATACCAGCTACACAGACATGACAGATTTAACAAATTGTCTTTTAATGCTTTCACAACTATGTAATATAATATAAATTGTCAGGAGAGCAATGCATTGTTATGAAATTACTCTTTTATACGACCCACAAGTTTGAAAAGTTCTTAAGTTTAATCACTTATTGCAAAAATCACATTTTTGATTTTAAATAACAGAAGAAGCATGTGAAACTGACCTTTAAAATAAATGCGACAGCTGCAAAACCAGATTCTGATATAGTTTGCCCAGACTGAAAAAAGCATTCCAAAGAAGAGTGCTAAAAGATACACAATATTGCACTTGACAACAATGGCAGCAACATACTCCAGTGTTACAATTAAACTGTATAAAATGCTGTGTGTTCAAAATGCCATGAGAGAAATAAAAAAGGCTAAAACAAATTGCACTGAGAACTGTAAAAAATGTTACATCAGATTCATAAAAGTGAGCTGCAAATGTATACTGTGTATGAAGTAATATGGCAAAAGTTTTTCTTTTAACTGTAACATTAGCATAGAAGAGCGTTATTCAAAATACCAGTGTCAGCAATAAAGTAAAAGCAATAAGTATATTTTCAGTACTGACTGCAGAAGCTGCTGGTGTTTAACACTGTGTTATCTTAGAGACATAAATGTATAATTGTAAAACCTTGGATTAAAAGCAAACATGCTTGGGAGACTTACACTTACAAGGAAAACAAAACTGAGGTACGTGGTTTGACCTCTATCATGGGGTGGTTACCTTGTGTTCTATGAGGCCATCACGATTTGTATGATAAAACTGTTCAATAATTTTAAAATACATGTAAAGGTTTTGTATGTTTCAGTATGTGCATTGCATTGCTTAAGATAACATCTGCATAGCTAGGTTTTGCCAGAGCCATTGCTAGAGTGGTATGAAGGGGCAGTTGCTCCAGGATCATAGGTTCATAGGTTGGTATTAGGCTATCGGTCCTAGGGCCTATACAAGCCTAGCCATAACAATTCCCTGCCTTCCCACAGTATTTACTTCCCATCAAGTTGGTATGGTGCCTTATTTGTGCTTCTGAAGAGGTAGCAATGAGCAATTCACCAAATGAAGTTAATTCATTTTTGGAAATCATTTAAGTAATTGAATTGTGTGATCACAACTGCTTAAATGTAAATTAGTGTGTGAAACTGTAGCAAGATGGCAAAGCTGATCTAAACATTGTACTGAAAGGTAACATCTGATAGTAACAGTAGCATGTGAAGGTAACATCTGATAGTAACAGTAGCATGTGGATATAAGCTGCATCTTACAGTGTATAAATATTTGTGTTACTGTAATATGCAGCTAAGTTTATGTCTTGGTACAGTCACCATCTTTGCTCCTTGCTAAAAAATCTTTTCTTTCTTGGCTCTTCAACTCTGGGTTTCACCCAGGGTGTCAAACAAACCCAGCAAGAGCTCAAGTGTTTACTGTCTCTACTTTTATGACTTTAAAAACAAGAGGCTTCATCATGTATTTTTTCTTGTGTATTTTGACCTTTTGCCAGATGGTTCTGACCCTTTTATTTTGTTAACAGGAAAAACTTATCAAACATGTAATTAAAATTGGTGTTCATAGTCAATTTGCATCAGATGCTGAAAAAAAGAATTTGGATCTAAGTAATAATTCATAGACTCTGGCAACACTATCAGGCAACAAGCTAAAAGGCAGGGAAAGAAGAGTATGAAAATGAGTATGCAGTAGCATACAAGAGTATGGAAATGAGTATGCAGTAGCATACAAGAGTATGGAAATGAGTATGCAGTAGCATACAGGAGTATGGAAATGAGTATGCAGTAGCATACAAGAGTATGAAAATGAGTATGCAGTAGCATACACGAGTATGAAAATGAGTATGTAGTAGCATGCAACAGTATGAAAATGAGTATGTAGTAGCATACAAGAGTATGAAAATGAGTATGTAGTAGCATACAAGAGTATGAAAATGAGTATGTAGTAGCATACAAATGTAGAAATACAATTTAATTAGTGAACAATGAGATGTGAGCATTGACAACTGAAAGCTAGTAATGCCTCCACAACTTAGTAGTGGGGATTAAATGTCAGTGGAGGCAGAGATATGGGTCATCGGGAGGGCTGCCATCAATGTCATACACAATTTCCTCTTTTGTGGAACAGGTGAGGGGGCTAATACATGCCGGTACACTACAGCCACTGTAATGGCCAGATGAAGCAGGGCTACAGGACCCTTGGGATGCTGATGTGATGGTACTGGTTGGCCATGACGTAAAGGTGGATCACTGATAAGGTGTCCCATCCCTGGTGCCTCTTAATAGGTTCATAGGCTCATAGGTGTTTACTAGGTTAATGACCCTCTTTTTAAGCCTAACCACGTGTCCCAAATCTCTGACAAGTTCTGGTACCCTTGATAAGTGTAAACAGGTGGTTAGGAGATGAAACATCTACAAGCAGGGGCTTGGGAGATGAACCATTTACAGGTTGCCTGTGTCCATTAGAGACATATGTGCCAAGCCAGGGACGAATTTCCTGTTCAACATCCAATTGTCCAAGTTACACTAGAATTGGGTTAGGGAGGAACTCTGCTTCACATGGATGGAGAGCCTGTTCCAGAGATGGGGTATCTCTGGGATACATACCTGAATCTAGCAGGTCCTATCTATATCACAGGCAAGGTTTAACTCTTTAGAACTGGTAATTATGGTGCTGTTTGTTTTGTGAAGATGCAGGAGGTCCATCAGAGTGGGGTCTGACAATGCCCTGTATGCCAGGTATAGATCTCCCCTCAACAGGCAATAGGAAACACAAGACAGGGATAGGGCCTTCAGGCAGTCTGCATAGGACATTTTACTTATGCCCTGTATTGTTTTAGTGAGAAACCTCTGTGGATGTTCCAATTGTTGAATATGCCTGGTTAGGTACACACCAAAGGGGGCATTGTACTCAGTGATAGGTCTGATGAATGCTGAATACAGTGGAACAATGACTTCCTTGGACCTAGATGCCATACTTTTGTTTATAAGCTGCACAACATAGAATGATTTCCTCACTGCTGTAGACACATTATGATCAAAGGCTAGATTACTGACTATGTGTGTCCCTAAGTTCCTGATTACTGGGTCGATCTAAGGGGTGTGTTGTCAATATGATAGTTACCAGGGGTGGATACCTTCCCGAAAGATACTATTATGCATTTCTTGGCATTTAGTTTTGGTTTGTGGCTCTGAAACCAGTTGTTAGTCTGTGTCAGCCCTTCCTGGAGAGCATTTGTGTTGGTGTGCAATTCAATGGCAGCTCTGAATTTGCAATAATTTGCAAATTTAGTCAGCCAGAGACCACTGACATTGGCCTTGACTTCAGAGAACTAAATGCCAAAAAGGAGTGGTCCAAAAACCGATCCCTGAGGGTCACCACTTGTGACTGGCCTCTTTGTAGAGGTAGACTCTGCAATTATAACTTCCTTGGTCCTGTGAGCCAGTTGGCTATCTGCTGGTTGACAAATGGGTTTGTACCTAACCTCTTGAGTATGTCAACAATGCTGGTGTGGGGTATTGTGTCAAATGCGTTGACCAGGTCAAGGTAGGCAATGTGAACCACTGTGTCTTCATCCATTGCTTTGGTGATTTCCTCAAAGAAGTCCACCAGACTTGAGTAGGCATGACCTTCCCTTGATGAAAACAAACTGGTTGGGTCCAGTATGTGGAGGTTTACCATATCATTATTGATCATTTCCATGATAACTGATTCCATTGCTTTGCATATAAGATTAGTTGGGCATATGGATCTGTCATTTCCAAGGTCTGCAGATAACCCATCTTTGCGCAGAAGGATGACTGTTGGTGTTCTTCATTAATGAGGCATGAAGCCTGTTTGGAGGCTACAGTTAAATAGCAATTCCAGAGGACCTGATAGGTCATGTTTCATGCTATTTAGAAGGCATCCTGGGATATTGTCTGGGTGCACTGATGCAGTGTTCTTGGCCTTAGAGAGAGCATTAAGGACTTGGTCCCTAGTGATAGCAGGGGGAGGTATATTTCATGGTATTTCCTTAGGGAAGTTTGAGGGGGAGAGAGGAATAAAGTTGGAGCTGAATTTGTTGACCAGTAGGTTTGCTATATCTTCTGGCTCAGTATAGGTGGCTCCATTTACAATGCGCTCTGCACAGAACTGTGTATTGCCTTTGAGGTTGTGAAAATAGCTAAAGAATGTGTTGTGGTTGTCCTTGGTCTTGGAGATGTTATTTGTCTTCTGAGCTGTTTGTTTAATTTGATGAGAGTGCATTTATCCTGCTGGGTGCTACACCTACTAATTTTTGGCATGATTTTCTTCCTTCTGTTATAGAATCATAGGATCAGAGGACGTTACTAGGCTATTGACCCTGAGGCCCTTACAAGCCTAGCCAAGAATTTAACCCATGTTTCGACAAGTCAGCACCCTATGCTGACAAGGACACAGGTGGAATCCTAGGGTGTGTTTTCTGTTCCCCATCCAGTTATCAAGGTTGCACTTAAAAAGGGTTAATGAGGTACTCTGCTTGAAGTGGAGATGGAGTTTATCCACAAAAGGGGGAGTCTCTGGGACACAAATCTGTCCTGTCAACAAGTCCTATTGATGTCACAGACCAGGCTGAGGTCACGTGTGTGGGTTACTCGAGTGGAGCTTGACTTGCGGATGTGCAACAGTCCCATCAGCGGAGGGTCTGAGATTGCTTTGTAAGCCAGACAGAGGTCACCTCTGATTAATCTGTAGGAGACTGAGTAGAGGGACAGGGCCTTTCACCTATCTGTGCAGGGTAGATGTTAGAGGCCCTGAATTCTCTTGGTGAGGAACCTCTGTGGTTTCTCCAGCTGCTGCATGTGCTTTGTGAGGTATATGCCGAAAAGGGCATTGTATTCAATAATGGATCTTATAAGGGAAAAATACAGAGATGTTATGACCACCTTGTCCCTGGATGAGATACACTTACTAATGAGGTGGGCATCTAGAAAGCTTTCTGTACAATGGAGGCAATATGGTGGTCAAAAGTCAGTTTGCTATCAACCTAGGTGCCCAAGTCCCTCACGACTGATTGCTTGCTTAGGACCTTATTATCAATATGATAATTTCTGGGGATGTCACTCTCCCCAAAGGGGATGAAGATGCATTTTTTGGCATTCAGTTTGAGGCCACATTTCTGGCATCAGTCATTTGTTTGGGTGAGACACTCTTGGAGGATGTCCACATCACTAGGGGAATTGATGACAGCACCCAGCTTGCAGTCATCTGCAAACTTGGTTAGCCATATCCCACGGGTTTTGGCCTGCACCTCAAAAAAGTATATCCCAAACAGGGGAGGCCCTAAGACTGATCCCTGGAGTACACCACTAGTTACAGGTCTACTGATTGTGGTGGCTTCCCCTATTTTGAATAGGGAGGGTTCTATCAGTGATATCTGGTAACATATGGATTGATGCCTAGTTGAGAGAGTTTATCTATTATACCAGAGTGGGGAATAGTATTGAAGGCTTTGGCCAGGTCAGGGTAGGTGGTGTGCACCATCTTCCCATCGTCCATGGCCTTGGTGACTGTCTCAAAGAAGTCAGTCAAATTTAACAAGCATGACCTCCCCTTGATGAAACCAGACTGTTGGGATCAAGTACCTGGAGGTTGCCAATGTCCTTGTTAATGAGGTCCATGATAATCTGCTCCATGGCCTTGCAGATCAGGCTAGTTAGGCTGATGGGTCTATAATTTCCTGGATCAGTGGATGCTCCACCTTTGTGCAAAGGGATGGCAGTGGCTGTCCTCCACTCGGTTGGGATGAAGCCGGTACTCAGGCTTTGGTTGAATAGGGTGCACAATGGTGCTGCAAGTACCTGTCTGAGTTCATGTAGGATGCAGCCTGGGATATTATTGGGTCCAATGGAGGCTGTATTTTTTGCCTTTGAGAGGGCAGTGATGACTTGCTCCCTAGAGATAAGGGGAGGGGGCAAGTACTGGCGATGTCCTGTTTTACTAATGGGAGGACAGTGGAGTGAAGTTTTCACTGAACCTGTCTGCCAGCAGGTTGGCTATATCAACAGCGTTTGTGTATGTGATGTCCTTGACCACCAGTTCTGAGCAGATCTGGGTGCTTCCTTTGAGACTGCGGACATATGGGAAGAAAGCTTTATGATTGTCTTTAGTAGATGTGGCCAGTTTGGATTTGAAGCTTGCTTTTAATTTGCTATTAATTTTGTGATTCCACCAGGGTAGCTTGTTTATTCAGTTAGTTTGTACTTCTTCCTGGTGAGTACAGCTGCCTCTATGCAGTTATTAACATGCTTGAATAGGATTTATGTGAACAGTTCTGCATAAGCAGCAGTGTTCTAAGGGTTTATGGGGGCTTGAAATTTTGCCAGCTTATCACTTAATAGCAGGAAGCTAGCCTTAGAGTTGGGGATCCATGTTTTATTTTTACTTCAAAGGAGACCATTTTGTGGTATGACCTTACCAGGGAAGATGTTACACTAGGAGGTGTGCAGCATTCTCCAATATTAGTGAGGACCAGATTCAGTATGGCTGCACCCCTTTTTTGTGTACTGACAATCTGGTCCAGGGAGTTTGTGTTTACAAAATCCAGGAATCTTTATGTCTGCATGTTTGGTGTCACAGTGAGGTAATTAAAGTCACCCATGAATATGGTATTGGGTTGGATGGTGAGTGTTTCCAATAAGTTTAAATACATGGTATGGGTTTCCTGGGTCAGAGAGGGGGACCTGTAGCTTGCAATGAAATGGTACTGGATTTTACCTAAGGTGATTTGAACATGGAGTAGCTCAAGTTCATTGTTCTGTTTAACCAGCCTTGAGGTATATTTAATTTTGATGTAAATTGAGACACTTCCACACTTACCCCTGTCTATATAGTAGCTGGTCTAAATGTGTGGAAGGCATTATAACCTTGCACTGTCGGTGTGCTTCCCATGGCTTTAAACCATGTCTCAGTGACTGCACAAATGTCAGCATTAAGGCTGAAGACAGCTTCCAAGGAGTGGAGTTTTTTGTTTAGACTCCTGGCATTGAGCAGTAATACCTTTATATTTTCTTGGTTTTGATTTGCTATGTCAGATGTACTTTCAGTTTGATAGTGCCTTAAAAAGGCACTATGGGGAAGACAATGGGCAGGATTCACGAAGGCTTGCACGGAGTGTAAGAGACGTGTAACACTCCATGCAAGCCTCGCGATCCAGGAACAGCCCTAAACTCCATGTAAGAGACCAGCTAAAACGTCTCTTACACGGACTGGGCGTGGACATGCTAAATACCTCACTTGCAGCCGAAAGGTATGCAAATGAGGTATATTAGTGATCCACGAAGCAGAAACCAGTCCGTGTAGGAGACGTTTTAGCTGCAGAAATGTACTCAGTTGACAACTGAGTACATTTCTGCAAAATCCACTACGGAGCGATGTCAGCTCCAAAAAAAGGTTGCATATGATTCAGGCAGCATGCCAATGGACAAATATGTGGCCATTGGCAAGATAACCCGATGCAAAAATATTAAAAATATAATTTTTTTTTCGGCGATCGCCCATGTTTAAACCCAGCGCAGCCCCGCGCAAACGGGCTGCGCTGTATAAAACCTTAAAAAAGAAGGTTATAAACCCACAAATGTGGGTCTCATGCAATACATGGAATGACAATGCAGGGACCAGCAGACTAAAACCAACATGGCCACCGTGTAGTGGTTGCTAAGGGGGGAAGCTGAGTCTAAGACATGTAACTAAGCATTAGTAGGCAATCTCATGTAAATGAGGGTTCGGATACTGAATCTCACAGTCACATACCAAATAAGCACAGTCTGAGTAGTGTAAGAGATACAAAAGGGGGAGGAATAGAGTAGGAGATATGTGACATCACAGGGGGGAATGGTAGAAAGAAATGCAGTTCATTGGAGGCCAGTGTAACATGACAGATGACAGGCACAGATCATGGAAAGAGGTGTGCCACTAGATAAGTCATGGAAAGTCAAGAAATGGAAGGTGTACACTGTTACCTACACCAAAGTTTCTTGCTGGCCATGCATGCGCACGTGTGCGTGCCATGAAGCGAGAGTAGGACAGTGTGCGCACGTGTAAGGCAGTGTGAGCATGTGGGAGCATGTTGGGAGATGTTTAACACTGTTTGCGCGGGTGTGCGCGCGTGTAAGGCAGGCTGAGTATGTTGGAGGCTGTTGGCAGACATGTAACAGTGTTTGCATGGGTGTACGTGCGTTTAAACCCGAATAAGTAGATTCTGAACCATGTAAGCACGTGTGCACGCGTGTAAGCCACTGTGAGCGTGTTTCAGATAGTATGCAAGTTGCTCCCCCCTGAGGAAACAGAGAGGAAAAAGGAAGCAACAGAATTAATAGGAAGCTAGCAGGGATAACTGCTGAAGCTAGCAGGTGAAAACAATTAGAAGCAGGCAATTACACAGGCAGAATAGTAGCCCAGCCCAGCACTTAAAACTCTGCAAACAGTAGTGCAGGATGTTTCCCTTAAGAGACACTGCAAGACAGGAGTAAGTTAATAGAAGTGAAAACTGAAAAAGCTGAACTCAGAGCAGAAATGTTAGGGGCTGCCATAGCTGTCATAATGAGACATAGGCGACTTGCTGAGGGTGGTGACAATGCAGATGGTGCCAGACAACCCACACTGAGGAGACAGAGAAGAGTGTACAGGCCCAGGGTCACCTACCATGGGCTACATGAGCTGGAGATAGTAGAGCGCTATAGAGTGGACAGAGAGCTCCTGCAGCAAATTGTTGAGCTGTGCAGGCCACGCCTCACACACAAAACCAACAGAGGGGAACCCATCCCAGTGGAAACCAAGGTATGTGTTGGCCTAAGAATACTAGCAACAGGTACCTTCCAGAGACCAACTGGCGATATGATGGGGATATCACAGGCATCAGCCTCCAGGGTACTACACCAGTTCCTGGATGCCAAGTCAGCACATGTCGGTGATCATGTATATTTCCCCAATGCCTGTGAGGTATTGGCCAGCAATATGCGTCTCTTCCAGCAAATAGCGAAATACCCTGAGGTACTGGGTGCTATAGACTGCACGCACATACGCATCAAAGCACCAGCCGGTGAGGGGGGTAAGGCCTACATTAACCGCAAGGGCTTCCCCTCCATCAACTGCCAGGTCATGTGTGATGCCCAGGGCATAATAATGAATGTGTGTGCTGGCTGCCCTGGGAGTTATCATGATTCCCACATCTGGCATTTGATGCAGCTGTACCAGACATTTGCCAATGGGGACATCCCACATGTACACCTAGTGGGGGATGCAGGTTATGCACTGGAGCATGGCTGATGACACCCATCAGAAACGCACACACACCTGAACAGGAACGCCATAATGAAGCACACGCACAAACACGTAATGTGATAGAGCATGTGTTTGGGCTGCTCAAATCACGGTTCCGGTGTCTGGACACATCTGGTGGAGCCTTGCAGTACACACCAACTACATGTACCCAAATTGTCATGGTATGTGCTATGCTACATAATATGATCTTGCAAAAACAGCTGCAGCAGGACCAGCATAGGGCCGGGCCAAACAGCCCCCCACCATTGCCAAGGCCATCACAGGCAGAGCGTGACTCGGAGGAGGAACAACCTGAGCCTGCCCCAGTAGGCAGAAGGAGGCATGCCCAGTATGCCCTGGCCTTGGCAAAGAGGCAATGCATAGCACATACACTGGCTCAGTAGGAACCCTGGGAATGATACCCCTCTCTACTCTACACATATAGTAACAGGGATGCCTAACATGACACAACCTGCTCTCAAACATGTACAGGGAGTGTAGTATGTGCATCCGACAGAGGCAGCCCTGCAGCACCACCTGAGGCATGATTGCCATGTGTTAAGCAATGTAACACCATCTAGTATATGCAAACATGAAGACCCTGCCTAACATCTCACCCTCACCAAGCATGATGCCACACTATGAAGACAAGAAGATCAAGTACAATAATTGGCTGAAGTAATGCAGTCAGCCAAAGGGGAGCCAATGTGTTACAGGCTGGGAAGATATGCAGAGTTTGACATGATGCACCACCTGCTAGGGGTGGCATGCACCTATTATGCCATGCCCCATGGATACTGGCAAAGGCTGTCAGTACCCACAGCATGCCCTGAATAGGTAAGTCTCAAAACACAAACCCAACCTCATAGGTTCTACAAGGGATAGGAACCTAGATGTAATACTACCCCATGACAGATGCATAAACAGCAAGATGTGTGCAGTGTAAATGCACACAGTAAGGAGAATGCAGATACCAGTCCTGTAATAGAGAACTGGGCAAGGCTCACATCAGCACCCTAACACTACCAGGTCACACCTCATACTGTGCTGTATAGCCGCAAAACATGGAACAAGCTACAAAAGGAGGGTGACTAGCAAGAAATGGCAAGGATAACCACACCCCCATGTTGGAACCACAACAAGAAGCAGCATGGAATAACCATGGTCAAATACTAATGGCTAAAACTGCCTCGCAGTATATAGCCTGCTGCAGACCACTGTCCTAATACCAGGAACAGCACCTGGCCTATGTCGGAATACATGAATATATCAAGCCCCCCAAACCACATTATATTGCTCGACTGAAAATACCCAGACATACACCGGTAGCATTGTACTAGCACCAACACAGTAGGAGAAAATTACCCAGATTCCATAAACCAAAATGCCCAGGAACAATGTATTACTCCCACAAGAGGGGTAAGCATACTGGATGTGATAATCAGCAACATGTGTACTGTATGGCAAGATGAGAAGTGTACCCCTCACTGGTAAGACCAGACCATAGAGTAAGCACACTGGATATACACACCCTGACCCCAGTCCCTGGCCAGAATACCACAGTGAAAAACATGTGTAAAGTATAGGTTGCAGCCCTCAAAACCGATGTTGAATCCACAAAAGGCCCTGTGCAAGTGCATAATATGGGACACACCACAGAACATGTTATACAGGCATTCCATGAACACAGCCAGGAATGCTTGGAGTATGCAATCACAAATAACAACAACACACAATGCCATACACGCAGGCATCTGGCATGCTGGCCTCCAGCCATTACCAAACCATGCAAGAGAATGAGGAAGATACCACATGATAGAGCAAACATAAAAAGGGAAGTAATCACTGACCAGTAGTATGGCAACAACATATGTCCACACATACAGTCCACTAAGTCCAGCCACAACAAGTATAACCTATGAATCCAGAGGCAATGTGATGCCAGTACCAAGTACACAGACAACCACAACACCCCCCAATAAATACAAACATATGTGATAGATGCATCCATGTATCCAAAGCAGAGGTTGAGCTCCAACAACTCAGTACTGTCAACACTAGTCAGGAGGAGAAGGTAACCACATACACCACAAACCCAGTCCCACATAGACCTACCACAACTGTAAACCAAACACATAAACACCGACAAATATTCCCGGAGGCCTTAATTACAAATACACCACACCAAGAGACGCCTCCAATGTAGATCACAAGCAATCACAACCTTCAAACATAGCACATACAACGAATAGTATGCAAAGCTGGTGTGCCAAACAGTCACAGGCCCGAAGGAGAAACAACATGCCTGATACAGTCGTAATAGGTGTCTGTATAGGCAGACACACAGCTGTCCCACTCACCAGACTGAACAAGGGAAAGGGTAGAGTAAGCTGCTTGTAGGTAGCCACAAAATGCCACTTAACACAAGTACGCAGGTCACCCCAAAGCAAGCAGAAATATGATGCACTCAATGTCCATGCTGGTGTGAATTACCTAAGATGTACCTCCCTGGTCAACATCAAATGAGACATGGATGGTCCCTCCAAGTATGTACCCCAGGGCGGGATGACACTGGCTGTGTGCAGCATCCAACCCTCACCAAGAATGATGCCACAGTACAAACACAGAATGCTCATGTTTAACAGCTGGCACAGTTACAGCTGTCAGTCCAAGAGGGTGTAATGTGTGTCTGCTTGAGATTTCAAGCATGACAAGCCATGCTGCTGTTACAGGGGTGGCTGTCAGCTGTTACCCTGTGCGTCTGGATACTGGATAAGGCCTTTGCCGCCTCCACAGGGCCGTATGTAGGCAAGGCCAAAAAGACTACCCACCACCCTAGAAAACATAAGTGGTAAGAAACATAAGAGTAATGCTGACCAATGCCAGATGTGTAAACTGCAATATGCATGCCCCTGAGGCACTTCCCATTATGGAGAACATCGATGCCTGTCCAGGGACAGAAGCCTGCTGCAGGCCTAGTGATAGCACACCAGCACTACTAGGTTATACCACATACCATGTGTTATGGCCCCAACACCTGCACCAAGACATCAAAGGAGGGGAGTATCCATATGCAGCACAGACACCCATATAGCCAGGTAACTGACAATGCACAAAGCAGCGGACACCACCCATGTGCACATAACTGTAGTCAAAACTGCTGTACAGTCTGTAGCATGCAACAGACCACACTCTCACACACAAGAACCCCACCCAGACATCCGAAGACACTGGACAGTATGGATGTCCCACCAAATACCAGACAAGGTACACAAAGTACCACATAGGTGTCAAACCATTATGTATGCAAGGAGTCATCAGGGACCTAGGGACACAGGTCGACATTAATCTGTCATGTGACAGCCACAATGCCAATGTGGCTATGAAGACTGTTGATACTGGACACCGTATCATGAAAGGATTCACATAAACATCAACAGAGGTCACTGTGCCACTGTACTTTTCCCTTATCAGACCCATAATCTAGTACAATGACTCATATGGGATGTACCATACGTGACACCTGCAGCGGTTTGGAAGACCTCATAGTTACCCCACCAACAGGATAAAGGGTGTGAAATACATGTCATATGCTGCCTGGCTGTAGACACCCCAGCTGACTGCAGTCACACACTGCCTACACAGAGGCATTGTATGTCTGTTGTACCAGGCCATGTACAACACAGGAGTAATGGACATGCTACACCACAGGAAATCAAAGCCATTGGAGTTGTGAGAGTCACAGATGTCAACTTCAACACATAATGAAATAAGATGTGCTGGAGGGACAGATACATAACCCATAGGCTCCCCACACCCAGAAACAGGATCCCAATCCATGGTAGGCAGAGCCCCTCACTGACACCCCTCAACAGGAATATTGCCAAGTGGATGGATGACCGTACATGTATACTTCGGGTCCCCACTGTGTCACGACCAGACAGAGGCACAGTGAAGACCCTCATAAATGGCCATAATTGAACATAGCAAGGGGTGGCGAAAGACACACACACCCTAGCTAGGCTTACTAATGGCCTAGGGTGTCTAGCCTACTATGAACCCATGAACCTATGAAGATACAACACGTACAGGACACTAAGGATAATCACAAGGCTTACCCAACTGATGGTAGGAACCATGTTGGGCATCCACAGATATGCTCCGAATCACACAGATATTACAAACAACATACCAAACACACACACATATTGCTAACATACAACCTGTCAGGTGCAGTGCAAACACCTCCCCCCCCTGAGTGCAAAATACCTATCCCAGCAGATGGTCCCCTGACATTGCAGATGCTGAGGTAACAGCCATCATCTGCAAAGCAGAACACACAGCAGCAAAGGTATGTGATGGTGTCCTGTGTTGAGGCCAACATGGACCCCAAGAGTAATGGAATGCAAAATCACACTACTGGCCAATGTCAGCCTTACCACAGGATATGTACCCAAAGAGCAGTGTACAACAACAGTGGTCCATCACAACAAAGGTGTTGCCTGAATGGATACTCCAAACTACCACCCCAGGATCCTGACAAGCTTGTTCTGCACTGCTATGGAAAGGATCAGTATGTACCGCAGACAGAAGGCTAATGTGGACCTACTGATAATGGACCCTACACACTGTGGCTGTTGTAACTGCAGAAGCGGCCCCTAAACATGTCTGACCCATTTGAAGCAGTCATTAAGGTCATTGATGAGGGCTATGTGGTCCACACAGCGTAGCTGGACCGTGCACATGCTTCTAGACAATACCGTACGTGTTCAGTATGGATATGTTCACCAGCTTAAATATACACCCTATGTCAGTAGAGGGTTGCAAAGCAGACCAAGGACAGAACTGACATGGTCAGACATGCCGCATCCATGTCAGACTACAAAGCGGATATGAGTGGCATCCCACAAGGCCTGGTCTTGCCCCCCCCGTTCTGTATACATGTCCCATAGGTATAGGCTAACATGGAAGGACTGTGACTGAGCATGTATGCAGAGGAGTACAAACAGCCCACCATATCCAACCCCCAGCTGACACAAGCAACCCACAAAAGGGCCACCTACAAACAGACAACTGTAGCCATAGCCATGTCAGCAAGCTAATCGCAGAACTGTGTATAGACAACCACCGTGGATATACAGTAAGTGCCCACAAATTACCACACAGGTGTTAACCCATGAGGCACCTAACATGTAATGTGAGACCTGGGTACAAAAGGTGATAAATATCCTGCACTGGACAAACATGTGTCTGTAGCGTTTGCAGAAACATGTACCATATACCCACCCAAACATGAAGGCTGGCAGATGTAGATAAGGGGAACTCACTCTGGCTCTGCAGCCATCCTCCATCAGCATCACAACTGACTACAATAGCCCCTGTGGGATATACTGCAGCAGACACCTCCAACAACTGTAAAGTCCACAACGGTACCCCACCAGGGGTAGCAAAGAGCCTGAACAGATGCCATGTGTTGCCTGAGTAAACAAACTGCAGCCCCACACACCGCCATCCTTCCCAGCTACAGGAAAGCTGTGCCTGATGTATGAAGCCATGTCCAACCTGGAATGAATGAACATGTTGCACCTTGTACAATCTGAATGGCAGTGAGCTATGCACATGAGAGACCTGAACCCCAGCACTAACATACATAGGACAAGCTGTACAGAATGATCCATAACACAGAAGGCACCCCCACACTTCAGTAAACTCCTGGTACAGGTCAGCCAGAGTGCCACATATCGACACCCCTCAAGAGAAATCCTGATGAGTGTATGGGAGATGGTAGGCTACCCTGGGTATCACTGTTATGTCAGGGGTAGACAGAGGCACAGTATACCAACCATGTCATATGTAATGGCAAACTCCAGTTACAATGTGTGTTGAAGGACAAACACACCCTGTGACTACCATCAGAAATGGCCTACGGAACATCACTAGTGTTTGCCAATGTCCACCCATGTTGTGGAATACACTAGCAATGTTGGACGAGCCTGGTGTAGGTAGTCCATATCTGAACATATTGCAACATGGTCATATGTGCACAACTGGCCCCTACACAGTCTGTTGTGCTCACTATGAAGATGTCAAGCAGTGATAGGACTAAAGCCCAGGATACTGTCCACTACAGTGAAAGTACCGAACCAGTACACTATACGGTACTACAGTGTTAGGTCATTATGAAAGTATGTTGAGAACTGTCTGCAAAGTATCCCATGCAATTCCTGTAGGCACAGTATAATCCCTGTTGTGGCAGATATGAAGCAGTAGGCTAGTTAGTACACAACATGACACCCAGCACACAATCATAAAAGTGTGATAATGTCGAATGTCACACACACCCAAATATGTGTTGGACTTCAGAGTGCAACATATGGAAAGCTCACACTGAGCATGCTCGCACACTTTCATAAATGAGGCATATGTCAGACAACATGCCATGGAAAGGCTGAACTGGGCATGCTCACACACTTAGGCCATATCTCCGTGTAGCAGTTGGCCACACATATCCTGTATTTGTACGTGTCAGTCCAGGAACCAACCACAACACAGCAATCAGCCCAGTGCACACAGTAAATGACCACAGAGACATAAGTGATATAGTGGATCGCCATCATATGCCAACATCTGCCACAGATACACAAGTTGGTCATAGGAACAAGGAATGCTATGGCAATAAAGACCTGCAAACAGTAGAACAGCACAACAAATATTGTGCATCCGACAATTGAACATATGGGTGTAGAGGTCAATACTAGGCTTCCTGCCCCAGGGAATGACAGTTCAGCCAGAGTGTGCTTGGCATCTGCATCCCCAGGATAGTAGGCTACCATGCCACTGTAAAGTAGGTCACAGAAGGCAACATGTGAGGCTAGTGAGCTGTGCCTCTGTCAAGCAGGGGCACCGTGGAGGTCTTAGGGATTGAATGTGCTAAGCCACAGCCATGTTGTCGGTGTGTGCTGTGAGAGGGTTGCCGAGGATCTCTGACAGTAGGTGTCCGTCAATAACAGACTGAGGGGAGCCCTATCTGCATTCTCTGGATGATTACACTGTCAACACTGTGTTGTAATGAGTATGTGTGAATGAAGTGCCGTGCTGGAACCGTCCACAGATGTCCTCCCTCTGTGGGCTACAGCTCTGTAATGTATTAGGTCACTCCGTCTGTTGAACGGCGCATATATGGCTGGTGTACAGCTGACAGGTGTCTTGTTGTGGAGCAGTCTTGGGTATATGTGGGATAGCATGACCAATGCAAACTGTACACATGCTCATAGGATGCAAGTGTCAAGGATTATGCTGAGTGGCCAGTATAGTCCTTCAGCATGGGTCCTCTGAAGTCATCCACCCCAGTCTACACAAGTGTAGAGTCTGCTTGTGCTAAACACAGTTTGTGTGCAGTGACAACCTTGCTTGGGGGTGGAGATGAGATATGGATGTCCAGGGAAAGGTGGACATGGTCAGATATCAACGATGGTGGTCTACCTCTGGTGTGGAACAGTGAGTACCCACGTTGCAGATGGACAGGTGCAATATGTATTCACCCATGTGGCTGTGGTGTGTGGTTCTGCCATAGCACATGGACCCACAAATTGTAGTGGCTGTAGAGTAAAGTGGTAGAGGCCTGAGTAGTTCTCACACACAATATGCCTGTACCTGATATTAACAACTGGAATGGTGTATGTGAACACCTGCATATCCTGGCACTGTTCCCAGGGAAGCTAAGTGTGTGTCCTGGATGTGGGTGTGGTGTTCTGGACTGGTTGTGTTGTGTGTTACAGGTCCTGTGGTCAGAAAGCATGGTATAGAACATAACCTGCCAGTGCGATGTGCATATCTGACCCTGATGTAGGTGGCTGCAAATGCATATATATGCTATCCCCCACCTGACAGGTAGTACTACATCTACATACCTCTGTGGAAATAAAGATGTCAGCACCCTAGAAATACTACAGGTGCAGAATAGATGCCCAGTAATTCAGATAGTGCGCTCTGCTAATGCGTCTCCCTCAGGTGTCATAATATAGTTAAGTAGGGGTTCGAATCCTGCAAATGCTCAGTGTGGGTGAGTGGGGTTTGTGTGTGTGAAAGGCTGTGAGAGGGGAATGTCCCTTTTGGCAACTGGGAAAACACACTACAGGATGCACATTCCCCTTACTAAACACTGATGATGTCAGCACCCTATAAGTACAGCAGGAGAAGGGAAACCTCCCAGTAATGTGAATAGAGCGCTCTGCTAATGCGTCTCGAGTGTCATAACATAGTTAGGTAGTGGTTTAAAACCTGCAAATGGCAAGTGTGTGTGTTTGGATGGGGGGGGGTTAGTGTGTGTGAGGGAAATGTCCCTTTTGGCAACTGGGAGAACACACTACAGGATGCACACTCCCCTTTCTAAACACAGATGATGTCAGCACCCTATAAGTACAGCAGGAGAAAGGAAGCCTCCCAGTAATGTGAATAGCGCACTCTGCTAATGCGTTTCTCCTGAGTATCATAATGTAGTTAGGTAGGAGTTTGAAACCTGTAAATGGCATGCGTGTGTGTTTGGATGTGGGGAGTTTGTGTGTGTGTATTTCTGTATGAAAAACATGTTAGTCCTGGCAATCAAGAGATCACACTACCTGATGCACATTACCCTTTCAAAATACTGATGTTGTCAGCACCCTATAAGTATAGCCAGAGAAGAAGAACTATCTAGTAAACCAAATAGTGCGCTTTGCTAATGCATCTCTCTCACGTGTCATGACTTAGTTAGGTAGGGGAATGAATCCTGCAAATGGCATGTGTGTGGGGGTAGTAGGGTGTGTGTAAATGCAAGTGTGAGAGAACAGATCCTTTTGGCAAATACTACAATACACCAGATGCTGCATACTCCCCCAGTAAACACAGGGGATGTTACCACACTATCAGCACAGCCAAACAGGGCTAGTTGGCTAGTAATGCCAATAGTGTGCTCTGCTACTGTGTCTATTACCATTGTCAGAGTACAGATAGGTATGTTTTGGTAACCCACAACTGTCACGTGTGGTTGTGTCACACAGTATGACCTTGTGTGGGTGTTTGTACATAACAATGCATGCCATTGCCTAAACCAGCAATGGCATTGCACACATGATGTATGTGTGTGACACATACACATAAATACCTGTAACCTGCAGTAGTTACCATGTCTGACACATGCTTCGTGGATAAATGGTATTTGCAATGTATACCAATATGACTGTGTCTTACTGTGCAGGGTCCGCACGTGGTATGTCCCTATACAGTGTGGGTGTCTATGGTGAAACACCTACAGCAAGGGATACACATCTGGTCTGGGCCATATAGTGTACATGTAGTCGATGTACAGGTGCTGCACGTTCCCACCTGTTGTGGTAGTGGTAACATGTCATTCCACTGCAATTCAGTGACCACATGCTGTGAACTCTTCAACTAGTGTGTTGTAGCTACAGTAATGCTCACACACAATGTTTGGCTGGATGCAGTATGGCCTTATAAACACAGTTCATGAGACTGTCATATTGCCGGTGTTGTTATGGAGGATAGGTGGTCTTCCAGTGTATGTGAGGGTTGTGTGTGCCAGGCTATGAACCAGATGGCAGTCCGACACACTGTCAGCTGCACATGAGTAGGCCCTGATGGTTTGTGCTGTGCCAACAACCTGGAGGTGTGTGTATCTGTGTTACCTTGGGATACCACCCCCTATCCATGTGTGTTACATGTGTAGGGGACGACAGGCATTGTATGGGGCATAACCTGTCAGTGATGGGTAACACCTGTGAGCCATGAATCATGAATCTGGTACTGCACAGACATTGCAGTTCACCGTGATGAGGGCAGTGTCTGGTGCATGCATCTTCTGGTGTACACTGCTGTTGTTGTGTAGTAGCACTGTTAGTGTCCTAACCTGTGTGATACCCACGGAGGTCGCTATGTAAACCATGTCCTGCAGCATAAGGCAGTATGTGTGTACCAAGGAGCTTTGCCATTATACATCGGGCCATGGGTGTCACGTGCAAGATGACCCGTGCACATCATTGTGGCTTCCCTAGCATGTAAGCACACATTGACAGCCAGTGGATACCCTATGAATGACAGTGGAGACTGAGCTTAATGTAGACATACAACACCCTTTCCACATATAGTGGTAGAATACCTGGTGAGGGTATGTTGGCAACCAACATCAGGCTCATACTGGCCTGTGCCACATGCTGATAGATCCATTCTATGTTCCCTATCATGTAGTCCAGGGAGGTATGTCTCAGGCAGCCACACTGGCATGGTCAATGAGTGAGTCATATCTGTCCATGCCTCTGACTGACCTGTATGCATGTGTGCTGTGGTGGACCATAGTGCCCCTGAGTCATATCACTGTGACCTTCACCAGATACAGCCTTTTGAGCGGGACCCCAGTGCAGCACACAAGACAGGTACCTGACATGTCTGTAGCAGGTGTGTTGTGTAGCCCTACAGGCTGTGAGTGTGTGGCACAGGGGATGTGCGTGCCATGTGTGGCATGTGCTCTGTTCCGACGGAACATATGCCTGTGTGCCAGCTGCGGAGGTGTGTGATGTCCAGGCAGGCTGCTATTCTGAGTCCCCACGTATGCCCCAGTGTGTTCAGCATGCTGTCAGTGTCTGTCAATGTCTGACTGGTATTGTCACTGTAATATATTGTATTGATATATTTATTTATCCTACATTCGTTGACTGGGATAGCCCGACTGGATGCATGTCCATTTCCAGGGGAGGCCCGTGGAGACAAGCTACGAGGGTAGCAGATACAGCATTACATAATACTAGCATTACATATTACAAACAGATTATTTACAGAGATTACATAAGTAAGCAAGTCAAACATGTTCCACAGGTTAATGTTAGACCTGAGCACAAGTAAGGATTAAATTAAAATTACACAGTAAAGTGGTTCACAGAATTTACACATTCAAGTTAGCCAGGCTTGATACATTGACATAGCCAGCTAAGTGACAAATGTTGTTTGAGTCTACTGTTAAATTGACCTAAGGTGGACAGTAGGGTAATATCAGCTGGAAGTGAGTTCCAGGATCTACTTACAGGGTTTGCAAAGAGAGAATCACTGGCTGTGTTATTAAACTTGCTAGTCTGAAGTAGTACTTTGTTAGAGGATCGAAGCGGTCTAGGATTGTTATAGGGGGTGATAATATTTGAAGTGCAGGAGTATTGTCTGGATTATAGAGGATTGTATAGGCCATAATCAGTTGGTTATACAGTATTAGGCTGGGTATTGCAAGCCAACCAAGCTGATTTAGATTGATGCAATGATGTGTCCTAAAAGGCAGCCCAGTGGCAAACCTGGCAATGTGGTTGTAGCAAATTAAGTGTATGTTAAGGACAGTCTTGTTCATATTCGAGAGTAGAGGGGATGCATACAGAAGGGTTGAAACAAGGTGTGAGCGAGCTATGGCACATTTAGCTGGAGGGGCTAGGAAGGCTTTAATTCTGTAAAGTGACCCTAGTTTTCTATTGATGGCTTTGATAATCTGGTTAACATGTATGTCACATTTGAGATTATTGTCTATGATGACACCTAATAGTTTCGGAGATGGGTCAGGAGAGATTATTGTGCCATCAATTGATGTTTTGGTAACGGTGAAAGGGGTAGACCTACGTGTTGGTGAAATAACAGCAGTTTAGTTTGATTGGGATTTAGGATCAGACGATGTTCAGAAAGCCAGTTTGCTATTGTATTAAAGGTGGTCTGGGTATCTGACCATAACTCTACTGGAGATGTGGCTGAGCAGTTCAGAGTAGAGTATTCAGCATATTGGATACAGCTGACTTCTGGGATGACAGTATAACAGTCGTTAATGAAGATGGAGAACAGCAAGGGCCCTAGTATAGAGCCTTGTGGTACTCTGAGGGTGTTAGGTAGAAGGTTAGAGAGTTTGTTCTGCCAGAGGCCAGCCTGCTGTCGACCATGCAGGTAGGATTAAAACCATTGGAAGGCTCCAGTATCTAGACAGTCTTTGCAGGGTGTGGAGTACAAGTTGGTGATCAACCATATCGTATGCCTTTGAAATATCCACAAAGAGGGCTGCGGATATATAATTATTGTTGCAAGTATGGCTTATGGTGTTAGTAAAGGCTAGGAGGCCTGACGTAGTGCTGTGATGAGGACGTAAGCCATGCTGAGTGTCTGCCATAATGCGAGTTTGGATTAGGTGATGCATGACCTGTCTATGATGAAAGTTTCCATAATCTTTGCAAGTGGAGAGAGTATAGCTATTGGCCTATAATTGGAGACTTCAGTAGAGCTGCCTCCTTTGTGAAGTGGGATTGCATATGACATCTTCCAGATGGTGGGAAAGTTAGATTCTAACATGGTTCCTTTGAATACCTTTGAGACGGGGTAAGCAATAGCATCATCTGGTTTTGATAGGTACTCAGCAGGGAGTTGATCAGCAGAAAGTGTAGTGGGTTTCACTGTTACAATCAAAGTACGGAGAAGTAAAGTGGCGACTGGTTGGCAGCTGGACGCAAGTAGTTTTCTAGGGGTGCTACTATCAGGACCAGGGGAGCTAGGAGGTAGATAGATAGCTAGCTAGGGCCTGACATGTCTCAGTAAAGAACTGGTCAAAACTATCAGGAACATCTTCAGGGGTATTATCAATAGTAGCAGCAGGGATTGGGGTTGACGTTTGTCCAGGACGTAGTATATATGACATGCCACCTGATAGGGTATGGCATTACTGGGTTCAGAGAGACCAGTCCCCAGATTGGCTGTGTGGTGGCATCCCACACATGTGTTCTACGTTCCTGGCCAAGGGTGATGGCTGACTGCATACATGTGGCAGCTGTGACAATGACACATGACTCACATAAACCACAACTGGACCATAGAGGTGATTCACAGGTTACCTTTGCACATGCTACCCTAGTAGTGTGATTGCCATGGTGAGTACCAACACATAGGGCCAATGGGGAACAACATACTGAAGGTGTGTATGTGTGGGTGTACCGCTGTTGTTTCATAGCACTGACATATATGACTGCACACGTGGGTAAATGCCAGGTAAGACGTGTGCAATGTGTCACAGGCAATGTGCATGCGTACAGGACAGACAGTGATGTTCTGTCATGTGTAAAGTTGACATACGTATCATACGCTATGCAGATGTCACTAGAAGTCTACAGAAGCACTGTAACTCTGCAATGAAGGTGTAAGCAGTATTCCAGGGGACTCCAAGCGAACATGCATGCAAACAAAGCTACAGTAAACAGGGCTGGAAGTAATGCATTGTACAACAAAGAAGGGGTAACAATAACAGTAAGTAACAATGCAAATATGTAGGCACTATCAACATGTACCCAGGAATACGCAGCGCAGATGCCCATGGTAGAACTGATATTATGTCATACTTATTTGTGATTTGGATTACATTGGTACTGCACACATATCTACATGCTCAAACATCCACATGGCATAGTCATTGTGGGCAACTTGACACCATTACTGTACATGTCCACCATTGCATATCACTACTTGTGTTAGCTTTCCCCCTGTGCTACCCATGTATGCGGCTATCTGTTGACAACCTTACCACCGGCATGCAATTATGTGCAGCTGTTATACTTTGGTATGTACTATGGGTGCAGATAACAATTCAGGACATTCATACAGTTACTGCAGCAGGCATGCTGGGATAAACACACAGTCATAGCAGCACACTGTACTGTTACCAACATGATACTACTAATACACTTCTATGTAGTCACCCTGTGCATCAGCAACGTGTTTACCTGTTCCTGCAATGATGTTGGAGATTGCAGGAGGTGGCACAGTGTCATCATATGCACAGGGTGTGGATTAGGTATGCCCGAGTCAGCCACTGATACCACCAATTGACATGTGTGTGTATGTGTGTTGGTGAGGGGCAGCAGAACAGGGTGGGGCAGTGTTGGTGCAGTGTGTGCGTGTATGTGGTTGCCCTAGGTGTTAACATTTCGCATGTGTGTATGCACGCACACAATTCCACCTCATGGCTGTCATATACAGGGGTTTGTGGACAGCCACAGACTGCACCTGACAGGCCATACAGATCAGCGTCTGTGTGCACGGACACGGTACCTGTGCCTGGCAGGGGTGCTACGGACCTTATCCAGTACCAAGCCAGACTGCGGGAGTGTGTTGACTGGACACAAGTCCCTGTTGGGACTGTCCAGAGCCACGTGCACGTGGTCTCCTGGGGCGTTCCGATGACAGCACAGACCCAGCATTGCTGGGGCTGCTGCTGGCACTATGGGGGTGTGCGCGAGCCTGTTGTCGTCCGCGCCGACTGCCAGCTGCTGCTGCTGCCGGCATACGGCCACGTCGACGCCGCAAACGCCCATCATTGCCCTGGCTCATGGACATCTGGTTGTGGAACTGCTGTAATATGTCCCCACAACGTCTGTCTATGACATCGGTGAAGTTACGGATAGCATCCGCAATGTCACGCATACTGTCTGTCATGGCTGTGCGACATGCTCTCAGCACCCTCAGACCCTGTCTGGTGTACCTTTCCATACGTGACTGTGCCTGCATGACAGTCCAGAATATAGCTGAGGTTGACAGACCTCTTTGGGCACGTTGGCCAGAGGCAGTATGCCCACGGATGCTCCCATGAGAACCCATGGGCAACTGTCTATGTGGTACCATCGGAGGACCCTGCCCATGGCTGCTGTGTGGGGACGCATGTGCCACAGGCACCACATTACCCTGGTCTATGCCCACTGTATCCTGTCCATCACCTAGGGACAATGGTGACAAAGGATGTACAGGCAGGATGACTGTGCGCAATGATGGGGTTGACAGCTGTGTACTGTCAATTGGTTGACCAATGGCAGACCCTGACACACCTTCCTGTACCATTACACAAATATCATCATTACCAGTAGCCATGGCACAGGATTCAGGTTCCCTGCTGCAGGTCACCAGAGCAGCCCCAGAACCTGTTGGATGAAGACAGGAAACACAGTTTACAGTCTCCAGACATTGTTACCAGTGATGCACTTATACACACATGCACACATGCACACATGGACACATGCACACAGGCACACATGCACACATGCACACATGCACACAGGCACACATGCACACATGCAGACATGCACACGTGGACACATGCACACGTGGACACATGCACACATGCACACATGCGCACATGTACACTTGGACACATGCACACATGGACACATGCACACATGCACACATGGTCACATGCACACATGGGCACATGCACACATGCACACATGCACATGTGGTCACGTGTACACATGCACACATGCACATGTGGACACAGGCACACATGCACGCATGCACACATGCACACATGCACACGTGGACACAGGCACACATGCACAGATGCACACGTGGACACAGGCACACCTGCACACATGCACACATGCACACATGCACACATGGGCACAGGCACACCTGCACACATGCACACATGCACACCCCGCTGTATACACACAGAGCACTACTGAGTTACACTACTGTTACTAGCATTATCAGGACTATTATAGGTTATGTTAAACACACTCACCAGCATGGATGGCCTGTCTTGCTGTAACCCTGGAGGGACCTGCGGAAATGATGAGATTAATGTCAGTGGGCACAACTGTGCCATTGATATTGCATATGATACAGTGTACAGAACAGTCAGGTGTACATATGGCATATTACCTGCACGCTCCATGTCATGCTGCTGTGTGGAACCAGCCTCCATCATAATGCAGGTGTACTGCTGTTGGTGTTCCGGGGCTGGAGCCACAACACTTAGGAGTAGCCCCTCCAGTCTGGTGAGTGGGGGGGATGTGTGGCCACCCCACCTCCTGTGGCGACCTGTTGCCTGTGGATATCTGATGCACGCTGCCGGACACTTCGGATTAAATCACTGCAGTGATGTCGTACCTGCTCATATTTCCTGTTATGCGTGCCAATATCATTTACCCTACGGACAAGGTCTTGCCACAGTGCGGCCCTCTCCTGCTGATTCTGACTGGTGCGGGAAAACAGGATGTCATACTCCCGCACCAGGGTCTGGTGGATCTCCTCATCTTCCACCACAGAGTAGGCGGGGTTACTCTTTTGTGCCATCTCCCTGGAAGAGAACACAGACAGGATATCAGCAGACCATGTCAGCAATATATGGCACACATACTATACATGATACTCATGTGTAGTGATATACTACTACTCCCATATGTTGCATGTGTGTGTGTCATGGTGGATACACAGGTACATGGCCAGATATCAGTGCTCAGTCAACACCTGTGCAACAATACCTGCCACATTCCACACAACATAGTAGCATGCCCCATCGGTCAGCACACACTGACAGGTGCAATGCACAACCTTACTCTGGGGGTTCATCCCAAGGTACTGTATGTGGGACACCGTCCACTACTGTGATGTGGACAGACGTTACTCGGCCTGGATATACATATCCCACCACCACCACTAGCACAGTAGACTACTTTGATATGTATGTGATTAGACAGTTATTTACTTGCTGGGACTGAGATGGTATCCATGCAGCACACTGGGCCAGTGGAAGCCACAAGCCACACTGCTGACCCCTTTGCAAATGCTTACCACGGACATGCCACGGATTGCATGGAACTTGCACACACATGTCTAACCCAGACCCTATGCGCAAAGGTTAGGCATCCTGTCCGGTGGACCCCAGACAGAGGCAGATTGTATAACAATAGCAGGAGGCTACTGCAGGACAGAGCACATTCACATTAAGGGAAGGCATCTGTGGTCAGCACTGGTACTACGCTACGGTCCGTCATAACAATGGCCACGGCCTACTCTGGGAGGGAAATGGACACAAACACTATGGATGACCACAAGGCCTTTTTCAGTTATGTTACACATATGGACCACAAGCCTCAGATATGCTCTGTGTTAATCCACACCTACTTAACATTCACCAAACACACGGATATTGGCAACAATCTTGCAGACATATTCGGTGCACGTATCCCCCCTCCTTCTCCCCCACCTTTAAAATATTTATCCCAGCTGGATGTAACCTCCCTATCATCTCACATGTTCAGGTGAGGACCGCCGTCAGCAGAGAAGAACACACAGCATCACTGTGACCTCGTGGTACCCCTGGATGTGTGCTACCGGCACTCCGAGAGGACATACAACCGCATATAACACTGATAGTTTATCTTGGCCATACTACAGGATATGTACCTGGACAGTGGCATACAGCAACAGTGGTCCCACACCACTAAGGGGGCACCTCGACTGACCCTGGGAATTACCACATCATATGCATAATGGGCCTGGTCTGCTAAGCTATGGAATTATGCAGTATGGGATGCATATGCAGTGACATCGGGTACCTGCAGACACTTGTTCCCAGCCAGTGTGCCTTTGGGATGGGCTGATCCTGACTTTTGAACCTGGCTGACCTTTTAAAGTAGTCACTACAGCCATCTGCCAGGATCATGGCCTATGACTGATTGACATGTGATGTATGGTCATCCCCTTTTGGTGGAACTACGTACACACAACATATCACATGGACATACCTATGGATACAGACCTATGACACATTTGGAGGGTTCACAGTATGCACACTATTAACCTTCTACTTTGCATTACCTCTGTTTGTCGCAGCTGGTTGCGTTACCACAGCTTCTGCTTGCTGCCGCTACTGTCAGTGCTGACAGCTTCGGGTGACAGGGTCACAGTGTCTGATTTTTTATTTATTTTTTTTGCTCTCTCTCTCTCTCTCTCTCACTTCTCGCTCTCCCTCTGTCTGCTTACAGACAATGCAATGAATGTATTGCATGTGGGGAGTGTTAGCACTGGATGCTTTTGTAGGTATCTGCATAGGTCCATGTGATGGCCTCTGCACCAATTGTAAGCCAGCATTTGTTAATTGCATACAGCCGGTTGTGTACTGATTGCAGTTCTCACTGTGATTTCAGGTCAGTGCTATAAAATGGTATGTGGGATAGGCGTTGCCCTTTCAGATTGTGAGGGCGGGACCATGCTGGTATGCTGTGGACAGTGTTCTGTGAGTGTAAAGGTTAGTATCTCTCTCATGCTTCAGGCTGTGTTGTATATTCACAATTCTCCATTCCTCTCTCATGTTCCCTGTAGCAAGTGTGTATGCACATTGACTCCTACAACTATATATAGATATATATTTATATATATATATATATATATATATATATATATATATATATATATATATATATATGTACATATGCATACATATGTCTATGTACTTTAACTGACCTTATTATCTACAAGCTGCCAACTAGCATGGCTGTTTCTGTTCACACACTACTATTATGGAAATCCAGTAGTTTTGACAGTAATTTTAAATGACATGCTTTGTGTACTACACATCCTATATTCCCTTTACATTCATCCCTACTATTACATGTTATATTTATTTTAGCACAATGTTTTTGTGTAAGAGTCATGGCTTAGTGGTTGGTTGTACAGACTAGTGTTTCCAAGGTCCTGGGTTCGGGACTGACAGTGAGATTTTATTTTGCTTTTGAACTGAGTACAGGACCTGTCAATCAAAGTGACTTAGGCACTTGTAAGCAGTTGTAACCGGGTTAGCGCTGGTTTGCGCGGAGCTCACGCATGTGCACTGGCGGTTAGCTCACAAGACACAAGCGCACACCCGCTACAACCGCTTAACGGTGCTTACTCTGGCGACACCGTGCTATTTTCTTTGAAAGAAAAGAAAATGGGGAGACAGGAAAGTGGTGAAAAAGGGGTCACAAAGAGGGTAAGACAGTAGGGAAACAAGCTTGGGATGTGCAGAAGGGATGTAGGTAAGGCCCATAGCTGCCCATTTCTTCATCAGCAACAGCTGTGCATATGTATGTAATTTGGTGTGACATTTGAAACCTTCGACCCCTGAGAGAGGTGTCAGGACAACAATAATACTTGTTGTACAGCCAATTGTAATTAATAGGTTCCATGTCCAGCAGACATGTGTGCGGAATGGGCAGCTATGTACGGGGCGTAATTTTTTTGTGGGTACAGAGTGCCCTTTTTTTGTTTTTTTCAGGTGAGAGTGGTATGACAGGTGAAGGAAGTCGGTACAGCTGGGGAGGTAGGTTGGGTAGGTAAACAGACAAGACAAACAAGATGCATACAGGGGAGGTGTATGACACGTATGGGGGGGTTACACAATTGACGGGGACGGAGGTTTGGATATCCAGAGCCCATGAGCCCACAGATGGCAACAATGGAACTGATATCCCCACCCATAGGCAATTGCCACTGTTCCTTCACTGCCCAGGACAGGGCTGTGCTGGGGGCTGTGTAGGCGGGGCAACAGGCATGCGCGGTAGTTGTGCCACCCATGCCTCGAGCTGGCGTAGGGGCTCGAGAACAGAGTCCTGAATCTCCCTACGCACCACAGTCCGGACGGTACGGAGGGTGAGTGGTGGTTCTCCTCCGGCCAGACTTGCAGAGGGGGGCGAGCCCCATCCCCTGCAGCGCTTCCACTCACAGGTGGCACAGGGCCACCGGAGGAGGGTCCGGACTCGGCACTAGTGCCAGGTGCACTCGCCAGCTGAGGTGGGAGAGGTGGGCCAGCTGGAACCCGGCTTCCCTGTCGTCCTATGTTTTGCATTATGTCATGACAGTTTGGGTTAGTGACATATAATACCATTCACAATTAGTTGTAACAGCAGGCATTAGTATTCCCATTAACCAAACACCCACATATTCACACCATTGAACAGCGTGCATAACACATGCATAATTTGAACAGAAATACACAGTCCAACAACATGCAGGGTTAATTGATGGCAACAGGCCATCAGGTGCAGATGTATGAACAGGGCAGATGCATCAACGGACATGCAGATATATATGACCCAACAGGACAAACATCCAGGGGTGTTAGTTGTGATTGCACATACCATTTTCACGTGGAATGGGTTATATGTGGTTATAGGGTGGGGTAAAGAAAGTAATATTAACACCTTCGAATAACAATACATATGCTGTACATTTCTAATAGCTACAGTTATATACACACTACTGTTCTAACTACAGTTTCCTATATGATAACTATTTCAACTTGGTGATAGGACTGTTACTGCAACATCAATATACATTTCAGTGTTCTTCATACACATTCATATCTAGCTTTGTTCAGCTACATCATCTTGCTACATTTGCTTTATATAGCTGTAGACAAGTGTGGATGTTTGGTATATCAGACAATCATCCTATCTGCATATTTCAAACTAAGAGCAACATATCCAGATTTTGGGATACACATTCCACATCCAGCAACACTTTGAACAGATTTCGCTGTTTGGTTTTGAATCTCACATGCATTTCATTCTGTCTTGACTGCAGTATACTACTGTATTGCTGGATTCATGACACTTTCTCACACTCTCCCACTTGCTTTCATTTTACTATTCAGGATGGTACTTACTTCTAGGATTTATTGACATGTTTTACCTGTAGTCATTACAATCCTTTCCAGCAGTCTCACTTCTGTCATGTTTCAGTATTTCTACAGGGATATATTTCACACATGTGATTTCATCATCTTCTGTAGCTATACTTTTCAGCCTGCTGCAGGTTGTGTACTATTTTCTTACAGGTAGGGCATTTTTATTTCAGAATATATGTCAGACAGTTTCATTTTTCGGTTTAACTTACAGGCTGAAATACACTTTTGTAATCAAGCAAGACTTGCAGACACTTTCACACTGTTACTTGCAGATTTTATTCCTTACTGACTACACTGCACTCTTTTGCTGACTGTCATACTTTTATATTTCTTTACGGTTACTGGTAGTGGATTACTGACCTGCCTGGTGGCGCAACCGCACCAGCCTATGGCCATAGGCTCTGCAGTTTGCAGAACGGACACCTGCAGCTGTAATATAAATGAAGTAATATTGGAATACACATTTCCATAATATCAGCTAGTTTAATTTCTTACATACATAATTAAATGTTACTTACTCAGTAGTGGGGCGTTGGGTGTTTGCCGGGCCTCCTGGATCCAAAGGTTCAGTTGGTCCTGCTTGCGTCTCACCAGGTCTGCATGGTGGTGACGGACCTGCTCACCAGTCCTTGGAATCCCTGTGGCACTGGTGAGATCATGAGCCAACCGGTCCCACGCCTCGGCCCTGTATGCTCCCCAGAGGACCTGTCCCTGCATGAGTTGGGCCTCATGATTATGGACTAGGAGCCAGACCATGTACCTGGACTCCTCAATACCCCACCTCTGTGCTTGGAAGCAACTACCCTCTCCTACTCCTGTCATTCTGCCTGCAGGTCAGTTCTACAATCATTTATGTTGTGTATTCCCGCCTATGGGGCTTATATAGTCCGTTTTTTCCCGCACATATCTGTGATTGGCCATTTTGGAATTGTATCAACTTCAGTAAACCTGCATTGTCATGCTGTAGTTTGTATTCATTCCTATATATTAGCTATTATTAAATTTCTAGGTACTGCTGTCATGGCTTAGTGGTTCTGTGCCTTGACTATGGTGTATAGTATCCTGAGTTTGAACCTGGCCACTGCTTTTTATTTTTCATGACTGTCTAGACATGCTGAGGGGGTGTGTCTGTGTAAAGCAGTTTTGATACGGCCTGCTCAACGTTGCCCGTCGGTTAGCTTGTTTGTGCGGTGCGCAGCTCCGCGCAAATGGGTTACGCTGCTTTAAGCCTCATTTGGCTATCGGCACGCATATTACGCTCAGCTCAGTTAGGGGCACATAGATTTAGCATGTTAGACCAGTGCTCAGCTACGGGCACTCATTTTGCACCAGTTAAACCACTGCTCATCTACGGGCAGATACACTCAATCTGTTAAACTGTAGCTCAGCTATGAGCACATCTGGCATTTTTTATTCTTTTGTTACCTCACATGTCTTCAATATAAATGGGATATTTCATTACATTTTACATAAATTGTGGTTTTATGTGTACATATTTGTCAGGGACTTGTTTCCTGCTTATTTTTCAAAAAAAAAAAAAATGGTGTTGTGGGGGCTTGAACCATGACTGCCTGCTCTTCAGCCAACATCTCTACCGCTACGCTATTGCTTCCTGGCTTATTTTGCATATTTAGTTCTTATATGCTTTTCCACTGACTGCTAACTGTAGCTGCGCTTACGGCACGCCCAAGAACGGGCACACTCACGGTTAAACATTTTTACAATTTAAAAAAATATATAAAACATGTTTATTTATATGTTTTCTGTTCATAGTCTGTGGGGGCATGTGTTGTGTTCTGTTTATTCACATTTCTGTGGACTCTGTCGTGGGTGTTTACTTTGGGTACTTTTCCTCTTCTGGGGGCGTGTCTGCTTACAGGGCTCGGCCTACGGACACGCCCCCTACAGTCTTACACGGACCGTATTGGCCTTAAGTGTGATTCAGCATGCTCTCATTAATATGCAGAGCATGCTGACATCACTCTGTTTAACTGCAGCCTCCGTGTATGAGTTATAACTCTTACATGGAGGCTTTGTGAATCCTGCCCAATGTTTTAGCTAATATTCAAAAGCCTAGTGGGGAAAGGTATGGACCATCCCTGGCAAAATAGAATGGTCTGTTGACCATCTCCTTCCATGTTGACAGATATTGCACCCCCTTAGAATGATAACAGAAACTAAGCCAGTTATTAAAGTCTGTCATCTTTTATTCATATTGTGGTATCATCCTTGGAGGAGGTAAAATGCTGCTCAGTGCTAAGAACATACCAGCCTAGGACACATATTCCGAGAGCTGCATGATGTCTGTCTTCATATAGTCTAGGGAGATATGTTTCAGGTTATTTACACCCACATGGACTATGACTGAGACATAGTTGTACTTATGGTCCAGTTACCTGAGTGCCTGCGTAATGTGGCAGATCCTAGTCCCTGATAAGCAACTAACTGTGACTTTCTTCTTACTCAGCCCGGTGAGAGGGAAATTAGTGTGTCTCAGATGGAGTCTCCAATGACCAGTATGACCAGAATGACTGTGTGGTGGCTTGCCTTATGGGCTTAGAAGTACAGACTCCATGAGATGTGGCTGTATGTGTTGATTTGGGTGTTGTTTGAAACAGTGCATTTGGGGCTGCTGAAGGTATTTGTTATTTGTACCTCATCTAGGATGTCTTTGAGGTTTAGAAAGGTTACATTTAAGTGCTTTAACATATATGGTCTATATGTCTGCTTTGAATTGTGTGTGATTGGTGCAGAGTGTGAACTACTGACAACCTTATTGATATTAGGAGCACTTTTATTTGAGAGCCTTGCCTCCGGTGACATTATGTAAATGCATCTCTCACATACCATATCAGTTTATTTGAGAATTAACTGGTTGTCAGTAAACATAAGTTGATTTCTACATTGCCTCAGGATGCCCATATCCACCAAGATGGTAATGGCGATAGTGGGAAAATTCATACCCATAGCAATATACCCTCTTTTATTAATTAGACAGTTGTGAGAATATAAAGCAATGTCAGGAGTATCTGGTTTGCAACTCTGGGGACAGTGCTTGTCACTGCAACTAGTCCTGTGTGCAACTAGATATTGGTGAAATTTCAATTGTGCTTTTGCAGGAAAAATGTCGTTCAATGTGTCTGTGTCTATACAGGACACTGCCAAACACTTGAGGGAAAACTAATAAGTAGACCCTTAAAATTTGGGGATGAAGTATTTAGGCAGATATTCAGAAGTCAGACACAAATCAAGCAGTACGTACTGAAAACAAAGAATTAGCTTATCAAGAATGATGAAAAGAATGAAGTACACGTGAATGGCTACTGCTTGGCTACTACTAGTGCTGGTCTCACCACAGCTTCACTCTGCTGGGATACAATGCTCCTTTGCTTCTTCTCTCACCAGAAGCAAAACATCAGCACCAACCCCAAGATGAGAAGCAGGCCACAGACATGTTTGGTAATCCACAGTCTTGTTCCAGATGATGCAAAGGTCTGTAGGCTTGTTGTAGCCTTTTCCTGGTAGATACCTTGAATAGCAACCAGACCAATCAGGAAAGTCAAGCAGAGATACTCATTCCTCAACCAGAAACAGTCAGGAATCAATGCACTCTGTTCCTTCTCTCACCAGGCGAAGAATATAATCACAAATTCCAAGCTGTCACCTATGAAGCAGTTGTTAGGCTTTCCAGTGATCAACAGTCTCCAGGAAATAATGCCCTGTGCTCCTTCTCTTAACAGGAGAAAACAAAAGAACTAATCCCAAGATGACTACTGAGAGGCTCAATAATTGGTGGTCTTACAATAGATGTTGCAGATTTTAAAGCTAAGATGAAAAAAAATCAGTTGATATTGTAAGCACTGCAGTCCACTATGTAGTTAGATATGAAAGAGGAGGTAACCTAAGCTTTAGCTGTCTAAGTGGAGAGCAACTGATTTTAAAAGAGCAAGACATATTGAAAGGAGGTGAGCACTTTGTATTCTGGTGCTATGGAATATAGTAGGAAGGCCAATAAATTTAAATAGTTGAAGGGGAGTAATTTCACAAATGATAAGTTTGTGCTTACTCACAACAGCCAATTAAAGGGGAGAGGGAAGGAGCTATGTAGTCAAATTTACATAAGATGCAGACAGGTAAAATGACAGTTAGGTTTAAGAACACAACAGCATCAGGGTGGGGAAAATATTTCTGTCTGACTCACAAGAGATACAGATGTGGTCACTTTCCTAGTTTTAATATGCAGTTAAAAGCAGAATACAAGTAAAACACAGTGTTAAGAAAACACATCACAATATACAAAATAGAAGAAGGTAATGAAGTGATACAAAATGCAAGAAAACAAAAGCAAACTGACCTTTCAGCATGGGGGGACTATGGTAACCTCATCACCACAGATGCAAACTGTGTTCCCTGTGATGACTTCTTTATGTCTTCACCTCAGTTATGGACAGGGTTCAGCCATGACCAATACTTATGGGAAAGGAACCAGTGGTAGCATTTGCTGCATTGTGAGGCACCATAATTGTTATGAGGCCTATCACTATATCATCTCTGGAATCTGTTATCTCCTGAAGACATTGGTACTGTTGGATCACTTCCTCATGAAGGCTGCACAACATACCAGTTGTCTCCAAGTCAGTGTGCACAGCTGCATGCTTTTCCCAGATTATATCCTTGCACATCTGTTGAGCTGCCTACATATCTAGAGCTGCCTGTGACATTGGCGAGCACAAGGAATTGCTACCAGGCTACTGTATAGGGGGTATGCACAGGCACATTGCAGTGCACTAGCTTGTTGCAGCCTCATGAAGAGTGGTGGCAGTGCTCTAGTTACAGGGGAACTACCATTGATATGGCTGACATGCCCCCAATGTATACATTTTGTGGAGCAGGTGTGGATGAGACCAATGAGCAATGGATGTAATACCATCCAGGAGGGAGACAGACAATGTCAGTGTGTCCTGGGAAGGTCACATTTTTTTTTTATGTTAGCATCATCATTAGACCTTGAAAGGTCCTGATCTCAGGTGTTGGCTTGTTGCAACCTCAACATTGATCAGTGTGACATTGGTATATCCTGTTAAAACACAGTAAATGATAGAGTAATGTTGTCTTCTCTTACAAAATGTGGTACCATGTGGTCTGGATGCAACTGACAAAAGGACACATGCAGGCAACCACACATATCTGTGCTATTGGTCCCCTGTGTGATTGACACACTTCTGATATTGCTGTGTTGTGTGATTCCTCCCACCCATGGCACCACATTCAGTCCCACAGTGGCCAGATAGTATCCACTCTGTCCAGCAGGTGCCACCATAATACCAGAGGGCTTGTAGCAGGATATCATTCCCAGTAGGACTAAGTTTGTCTAAGGTCTGCTGTCCATCCCCTTTGGAAGACATGCTTCAACCTAAGAGGAGAGGAGACCATAGTTGTAGGCCAGTAAAATAAGACAAGGTTCAAAAGGCTAGTAATCAAGGTGAAGAGGGTAAGTGCAAACCTGTAGGTAAAACACATAGTTTGATGGGGATATGTGGATGATGAGGGTTCACAAGTGGCAAGTGGAGGCTCACAGGTGTGCATAGGTGACACAGGCTCAAAGGGTTTGCATATATGGACATCTGCTCCAGATGTCACTGTGGAATACATCCACACTTACTAATGCATACATTCCATTCCATATTTACAAGTACCTACTTGTGCATGTTGCAGGGCAGCACAGCACAGACCATTAGAGGTTCCTGCCTTACAATACTGTTATCATAGGCTTTGCCCAGGCAGATGATCACACACACACACACACACACACACACATATATATATATATATATATATATATATATATATATATATATAGCACAGGTGACATAAATTGTAAGTCAAAATAGAGGGGAAGCAGGAGGAGGAAAACCTGGTGTTGTGGGCTGTTATTCCACAGATACTGTGGTATCTATACAGGTACATCAGGTACACTCTCTATAGCTGCAGATGTGTGCTGCAGGCAGCATAATACAGACATAGTGGTAAAAGAGTTGCTGTAGTATTACCATAGGCTGTTCCTAGGCACACACTTACATGTGTGTGACACTGCTGAAATACATCATGCTTAAGTGGTGCAAAACACTGTGTATCTCCTCTGGCCTTTCTTCTTTGAAACTGCTGTTTCTGTGCTGCCGGATAGATGTCAAGCAGCTGAAATATTGCTGCTATTACTTTCTTGATGAAAATTTTGACATCTAACATGGTGAATTGGCTGTAAATGTCAGAGATGTATGTCAGTTTGTAATACAGGAATGCTACTTAAGCTACTAGAATGATTACAACCAGATTCTACTCCCAGCAGAGCAGCAAAACAGCAAATGCCACTGACAAGAGGATCATTGAGCAGGGCACAGTTGCAACCATATTCCCAGCAATGCGGGAGCAGATCATGAATGCACATGTAGCACAATTCTCACTTTTGCTACTTACATTTCAGTTACCACTGCTGCTATAAGTAGCCATCGTGCACATAATGATGTGACACCTGTGTCTGGCTGTGGACACCATCTCAGGCTTCTGCTTGATTGTACATGCATGTATAGCTTTAGCTTTGCACCATTGTCTGCATCTCCCTCACATCTGTTCATAGGTTCATAGGTTTATACTAGGCTATCTGCCCTAAGGTATTTATAAGCCTAGCCCAAAGTTTTGTGGCTTACGCCACCCCTTATATGAAAAAATACTGTGCCCATTAGTTTGTTGTGCCTCTGTCCAGCAGTGCCACAGAGATGATTCCCGGGGTAAACCTACGATCTCCCATCCACAGGTCAAGATTTCTCTTGAGCAGAGCCAGCGAGGTGCTCTGCCTCACATGGACCGGGATTTTATTCCACAGCATAGGGAGTCTCTGAGTGATAAATCTATCCCTCCAGCATGTCCTATTTATATCCGTGCTAAGGTTTAAGTCGCTTGCTCTAGTGGTTTTGGTGGATTTGGATTTTTTGAGGTGGAGCATGTCCATTAATTCTGGGTTGGACATGGCCTTGTATGTCAGGCACATGTCACCTCTGAGCAGACGGTATGCGACTGAATAGAGCTGGAGTTTCTTCAATCTGGCAGCATATGACAGATTTTGGAGTCCCTTTATCCTTTTGGTGAGGAACTTTTGGAGTCTCTCCAATTGCTGCAGATGTCGGGTGAGATACATCCCGAATGGGGCATTGTACTTTCGATCATTGGTCTGATAAGTGAAGAGTACAGGGGAACAATGACCTCACTAGATCTGGATGTGAATCCCTTCATGATCAGGTGGGCAATGTAGAAGGTCTTTCTAACCACTTTAGCAACGTGAGTGTCAAAAGAAAGGCCACTGTCAACCTGGGTCCCCAGGTCCCTGATAACCTCTTCTGTGCTTAGTGGATTGCCACCTATATGGTAGCTTGGGGTTACCTTGTTTTTCCCGAAGGGTATGACTATACATTTTTTGGCGTTTAACTTCAGGCCATGGCTCTGGCACCAGCTATCTGTTTCCGTGAGTCCCTTCTGAAGGATATCCGTGTCCGATGCACTTTCCACTATGGCCCAGTTTGCAGTCGTCTGCAAACTTTGTCAGCCAAAGTCCTCCCATGTTGGCCTGTACTTCTGAGAAGTAGATGCCGAACAATAGGGGCCAAGGACCGAGCCCTGTGGGACACCACTTGTGACCGGCTTGGAGTCTGACATAGCGCCAGCAACTCTAACCCTGTGGGTTCTGTCCTTAAGCCAGTTTGCAACCCATCTTGTGACATATGGGTTTAC
>NC_056747.1:1097621611-1097671611 GCF_019279795.1 Protopterus annectens | reverse complement strand
GTAACAGCATAAATAATTCAGATCAGACATGTGCACAGATGTTAATACAGCTGGTATTATAAACATAAAAATATAAAAATATATATGAGACTGAATGTGCAAAATCAGGTGAAATGTGTGCTGGATGAAAAGGAACACATGGTATATCAGCATCTTTCACAACAATTGGCCCCTAATAAGCCTGCAGAGTAAAATAACAGAGACAACGATGGAGAGAAAAATGGAAAAATGTGATGTATAAAAATGTTATAAAAGTGGAAGTAAAACCAGCCAGAAGTTAATACAGGGTGGCAAAGGGGTGAAAAGCTTCAATGAAATTTCCTAGCTTTGAGTATAGGTTTGATGGAGACTCTGTCATTGAGGCCTGGATGCAAATCAGCCCTAAGCCTGATGATCCATTTGGCCTCTATCTGTTCCATGGTGTTAAAAATATCTCCTCTTCTGAGATGGAACATTGTTTTGAATTACTTGAAACAAAAGCTATGTTGGGTGGATGTATTAAGTACATGCCTAGACAGAGCATTTGAAGAACATGTCACTTTGATTTTATATAGGTGTTCCCTAATTCTGTCTTTAAACTTTCTGTCCGTCTTCCCTACATAAAAGCAGGGCAGTGTACACAGGTTGCCAGGTACACCACATGGCCGCTCTCACAAGTGGCAGAAACTGTGAAATGAAATTCTTGTCCTGTAGTGGGATGGTTGAATTTATCAGTTTCTTTAATGGATTTGCAATAATTGCATTTTGACATTTTCTAGTCATTTTATGATTACTAGTTGTATTTATGTCAAACCTATTCGGACCACATAACATTCTGTGTAAATTCAACTTATTTTTATATGTAAATTTTGGTTTTTTGCCCAATATCTCAGAAATAACTGGATCTGTTAACAAGATGTCCCAATGTTTTCGATATATGCTTTCAATACTATTTACATCTTGTGTAAAATGTATCGGTATTCTGATAACTCCACTGCTAGTTTTGATGATGTTACTGTCATCTGTTTACTAGAGAAGTAGGAAAAGCCCTACCTTCTCTCAATTCACCTATGATACCTAAAGTAGCATCAACTTCTGTTACCGTGTAAGACCTGTCTATAAATTTATTCCTCAAGTCTTCTATACCTGTTTTGAAGCTTGAGTCTTCAGAAAACAGCCTAGATACCCTCATGGCTTGACTTTTGACGATGTTACCAAAGACATGCTTAGGATGCATGCTACTTCGATGGAGAAAGTTATTTCTATAGCAATCCTTTCGAAAAACTCCAGTGTTAAGTATACCATTTGGTAGTTGTTCAACATATACGTCCAAATAGGGTATGACATCTTTGGAATTAACCATAGAAAATCTTAGAAAGCTGGTGTCTTGATTTATTTTATCATAGAAAGACCTCAATTGTTCTTCATCACCTTTCCAAATAAGGAAGAGGTCATCTACAAACCTAGTGTAGAATGAAACATTCTGACTAAATTCCTCCATCTGAAATAGAGAAGAAATTTCCCAGTAGGCCATAACAAGAAGTGCCCATAGCTACGCCATCCCTCTGAAGATATACTTGACCATTAAACAAGAAAATATTATTTGTTAATACAATTTCCATCAATTCCGTGATGACTTCTATTCTTCCTTCGGAAAATGTGCCATCTCTAGTAAGAATCCTACTTATGCTATTGAGTCCCTCATGATTAGGAATAACAGTAAAAAGAGAGTTGACATCAAGTGTCACAAACAATTTATGTTGGAAACCATCACTCACCGAGGTGTTCTCATATAGTTTAATTAGGAATTGTTTAGTATCTTTCAGTATGTGTGTGTACTTGTCCACTATAGGTCTTAATAAGGACTCTAAATAGATGGAAATCGCTCGGTTATACAGCCCTCTCCTGCAACAATTGGCCTCATAGGTGGATCCAAACCATTTTTGTGAATCTTGGGTATTCCCTGTATGATGGGTATCGTTGGATGTTCCACTACAAGGTATGTGAATAATTCTTGATTAATCTTACCCTCATTCAACATAACATTTAATCTACTAGAAACATCTGATATGATCCTATTCACTCTACTATCATTGATCTTCAAATAAAAACAGAATCATCCAGCATATTGCACATTTTATCAATATAAAACTGCATGTCCATGATAACTACAGGACCACCTTTATCGGCTGGTCTTATCATAATGGTCCTATCACATTTCAAGCCATTAAGTGCTTTCCTTTGTACTGGTTTCAGGTTGCCAAACCATCTCTTTTCTATTATTTGCATCATTTTCATATAATCCTTGCTCAACCAGTTTGGAATAAGCCTCGATGAGTGGGTGGTTGCATGGAATGTAAGTGCTTGGTTTTCTAAACGGATGGGGTAAACTAGTGCTATTGCAAAAATCAACCTTCACTTGGAGGTTTCGTATAAACATTTTCAAATCAATAATGCTATTTGTGATATCGCTTCTACTAGAGGGAATAAACGTTAAACCCTTCTCCAAGACAAACTTTTCTTCTTCCGTTAAAAACTTGCTTGATATGTTCCACACTATTGATTCTTGGTCCCTTGCCAAATCTTTTTTAGTGTAGGACCAGCCTGTACTGGTCCTGCTGGTCTCTTTTTCTGCCTTCCCCTGCTCATAGACCGTTCCCTTGCCCCCCCACCCCCTCTCCATTGATTGAACTGATTCGGTACTCATACTATTGAATCTAGTCTTGGCGTCCATGCCTAGGCTAATCTTATCTACTGTTTTCAGATTTTTATTCATAATCTTATTAACATTATCGTCCTCATTTTCTATGTGCTCACATATATCTATCCTTGTATTAGCATCTTCAAATACAGATATATTGTGAACATTACCAGCGGGTAATATTTTATAATATTTTATATGTAGTAGGATGTGGCATCAGAGTTGTTTGTAGCGTTTTACTACAAAAGTGATGTCACTTTAAATATTTTATGTATAACAGGATGTGACATCAGAGTTGACTTCAGTATGTCCAAACAGGATGTGACATCAGTAGTTGACTTTAGCATTTTGCTATAAAAGGGATGCTAGTATGTTTGTTTGTCAGTGGCCTGATGAAGATTCATTGAAAGCGCTAGCCCTGTGTTTTAATTATTCTAATAAACGTGGTTTCTACTGGACGCTTGGATTTATTTTTACATGCTGGCTGCGTGTCGTGTTTTCTACAAGCTATTGCCCAGTGGATGAGTAGGTTCGAATGAACACTCTATGGTGATTTTGACTCTTGTTTATTGGATTAAGAGTTCGCAAAGTAAAGCAGTTTATAGTTTACATCTTCGTTTCTCTCTGTGGAACATTTGGTTACCTTCTGTGACTGACTTGAACTGAACACAGCAAGTATACTTCCCACTATTTAAGCCTGTTTTTTTGTTGTACTTTACCAGTTTTGTTTATTATCAGGCGAACAGAGTGTAGTGAGCACTAGTCTTTGTTTTTAATCTACGTGACTTATTTTTGCTCACGCATTCATGGCTGAGGGAAGCAGTCAAAACTCGACAGTTGAACTACCTTACAATCCTGATATGCTTAGAAGTACCAAGTCAGGTACATCTAATATTAAGAGCAGATTTGAAGATGCTGTTACAAGTGACATTAATCCATTGTTATCTTTCAGTCCATTGGCTGAGACATATGATGAACAGAGTTGCAAAGAAGATTATCGAGGGCTTGAAACTCTAGTACAAGAAATGGAAGGAGATTTTCTTAAACTGAAACGCCTCCAGTTGCAGAGGCAACACTTCGAAGCATGCATTATTCGTAAAATTGTTCCAAGGGATTTACGGATCCTGAAAATGCCAACCACAGGTACTGTGTATAAAGATTTGTTATATTCATGGCAACAGTTAAATATAGATACTAGCCTGAAGTACATGGAGTTAATGAACAATTACTTCTTACCTCATGAAACATCATTGAGGGAGAAACTACAGAAGCAACAGCAGAGCTTATTTACCATGTACCCTAGACCAGTGGTAGAAGCATCTACTGACAAAATGTTAGACAGCGTCTTCATTTATGAGAAAAAACTGTTACAGCAAAAACGTGATAAACTTAGAAGGGACATAGACGATTTTAAAAAAGGCCATGTCTTTACTTGGCCCAGAGTGGAGAATGGAGCCAAGGGATGGAAGAACTCACGCCTTCCAAATGAAATGAAAGACAATACCAATATTGGTCTGGCCAGAGATGGGCCAGATAACAATGCTGATGGTTCTAATGTTATTGTCATAGATAAACAGACAGGGGGTAAGAAAAATACCATTGTTACCACAGCAATAATACACCAGGATGGTACTAATGATACATGCTCTTCCCCCGCTGGTAATGTTCACAATATATCTGTATTTGAAGATGCTAATACAAGGATAGATATATGTGAGCACATAGAAAATGAGGACGATAATGTTAATAAGATTATGAATAAAAATCTGAAAACAGTAGATAAGATTAGCCTAGGCATGGACGCCAAGACTAGATTCAATAGTATGAGTACATCAGTCCCTTTCCCCATCGCCAATCAATGGAGAGGGGTGGGGCAAGGGAACGGTCTATGAGCAGGCGAAGGCAGAAAAGGAGACGAGCAGGACCAGTACAGGCTGGTCGTACACTAAGAAAGATTTGGCAAGGGACCAAGAATCAATAGTGTGGAACATATCAAGCAAGATTTTAACGGAAGAAGAAAAGTTTGTCTTGGAGAAGGGTTTAACGCTTATTCCCTCTAGTAGAAGCGATATCACAAATAGCATTATTGATTTGAAAATGTTTATCTGAAACCTCCAAGTGAAGGTTGATTTTTGCAATAGCACTAGTTTACCCCATCCGTTTAGAAAACCAAGCACTTACATTCCATGCAACCACCCACTCATCGAGGCTTATTCCAAACTGGTTGAGCAAGGATTATATGAAAATGATGCAAATAATAGAAAAAGAGATGGTTTGGCAACCTGAAACCAGTACAAAGGAAAGCACTTAATGGCTTGAAATGTGATAGGACCATTATGATAAGACCAGCCGATAAAGGTGGTCCTGTAGTTATCATGGACATGCAGTTTTATATTGATAAAATGTGCAATATGCTGGATGATTTTGTTTTTTATTTGAAGATCAATGATAGTAGAGTGAATAGGATCATATCAGATGTTTCTAGTAGATTAAATGTTATGTTGAATGAGGGTAAGATTAATCAAGAATTATTCACATACCTTGTAGTGGAACATCCAATGATACCCATCATACAGGGAATACCCAAGATTCACAAAAATGGTTTGGATCCACCTATGAGGCCAATTGTTGCAGGGAAGGGCTGGATCACCGATTTCCATCTATTTAGAGTCCTTATTAAGACCTATAGTGGACAAGTACACACACATACTGAAAGATACTAAACAATTCCTAATTAAACTATATGAGAACACCTCGGTGAGTGATGGTTTCCAACATAAATTGTTTGTGACACTTGATGTCAACTCTCTTTTTACTGTTATTCCTAATCATGAGGGACTCAATAGCATAAGTAGGATTCTTACTAGAGATGGCACATTTTCCGAAGGAAGAATAGAAGTCATCACGGAATTGATGGAAATTGTATTAACAAATAATATTTTCTTGTTTAATGGTCAAGTATATCTTCAGAGGGATGGCGTAGCTATGGGCTCTTCTTGTGCCAATAGCTACGCCAACCTTGTTATGGCCTACTGGGAAATTTCTTCTCTATTTCAGATGGAGGAATTTAGTCAGAATGTTTCATTCTACACTAGGTTTGTAGATGACCTCTTCCTTATTTGGAAAGGTGATGAAGAACAATTGAGGTCTTTCTATGATAAAATTAATCAAGACACCAGCTTTCTAAGATTTTCTATGGTTAATTCCAAAGATGTCATACCCTATTTGGACGTATATGTTGAACAACTACCAAATGGTATACTTAACACTGGAGTTTTTCAAGGATTGCTATAGAAATAACTTTCTCCATCAGTAGCATGCATCCTAAGCATGTCTTTGGTAACATCGTCAAAAGTCAAGCCATGAGGGTATCTAGGCTGTTTTCTGAAGACTCAAGCTTCAAAACAGGTATAGAAGACTTGAGGAATAAATTTATAGACAGGTCTTACACGGTAACAGAAGTTGATGCTACTTTAGGTATCATAGGTGAATTGAGAGAAGGTAGGGCTTTTCCCTACTTCTCTAGTAAACGAGATGATAGTAACATAATCAAAACTAGCAGTGGAGTTATCAGAATACCGATACATTTTACACAAGATGTAAATAGTATTGAAAGCATATATCGAAAACATTGGGACATCTTGTTAACAGATCCAGTTATTTCTGAGATATTGGGCAAAAAACCAAAATTTACATATAAAAATAAGTTGAATTTACACAGAATGTTATGTGGTCCGAATAGGTTTGACATAAATACAACTAGTAATCATAAAATGACTAGAAAATGTCAAAAATGCAATTATTGCAAATTCATTAAAGAAACTGATAAATTCAACCATCCTACTACAGGACAAGAATTTCATTTCACAGTTTCTGCCACTTGTGAGACCTGCCATGTGGTGTACCTGGCAACCTGTGTACACTGCCCTGCTTTTTATGTAGGGAAGACGGACAGAAAGTTTAAAGACAGAATTAGGGAACACCTATATAAAATCAAAGTGACATGTTCTTCAAATGCTCTGTCTAGGCATGTACTTAATACATCCACCCAACATAGCTTTTGTTTCAAGTAATTCAAAACAATGTTCCATCTCATAGAAGAGGAGATATTTTTAACACCACGGAACAGATAGAGGCCAAATGGATCATCAGGCTTAGGGCTGATTTGCATCCAGGCCTCAATGACAGAGTCTCCATCAAACCTATACTCAAAGCTAGGAAATTTCATTGAAGCTTTTCACCCCTTTGCCACCCTGTATTAACTTCTGGCTGGTTTTACTTCCACTTTTATAACATTTTATACATCACATTTTTCCATTTTCTCTCCATCCTTGTCTCTGTTATTTTACTCTGCAGGCTTATTAGGGGCCAATTGTTGTGAAAGATGCTGATATACCATGTGTTCCTTTTTCATCCAGCACACACATTTCACCTGATTTTGCACATTCAGTCTCATATATATTTTTTATATTTTTATGTTTATAATACCAGCTGTATTAACATCTCCCGTGTGCACATGTCTAATCTGAATTATTTATGCTGTTACAGATATTATGATATTTAGAAGCACACGCTGTACAAATTTTAGATGTAGTCTTTTGAATGATTATTTTTGTGCATTTATAATTATGCTAAATAGCTCTTGTGTAGATATTAATATCTTTATTAATTTGATCCCTATTTTAAGCATGTATTTATACATACAAGTGTCTCAAATGGGATTGTATCATTCATTAAATATGTGCCATTTTTGTTACTAGTATGCATATAAGTAGCAGTATTTATAGGAAAATAGTATGTAATTTTGAAACACTTTATTTGCTGCAGATTGTCTATGAGATGGTTACATAGATATTCAAAATATTTTAAAACATTTTGAATGTTAAATGCAGCAGCAGTTAAAGCAGGGTAAAATGTTATTTCAGAATATGTTTACAAAATGTCTGCATAGATATTTTAAATATTTTAAATAATTTAAAACTTTTTAAAAATATTTTATAATATTTTATATGTAGTAGGATGTGGCATCAGAGTTGTTTGTAGCGTTTTACTACAAAAGTGATGTCACTTTAAATATTTTATGTATAACAGGATGTGACATCAGAGTTGACTTCAGTATGTCCAAACAGGATGTGACATCAGTAGTTGACTTTAGCATTTTGCAATAAAAGGGATGCTAGTATGTTTGTTTGTTAGTGGCCTGATGAAGATTCATTGAAAGCGCTAGCCCTGTGTTTTAATTATTCTAATAAACGTGGTTTCTACTGGACGCTTGGATTTATTTTTACATGCTGGCTGCGTGTTTTTTCTACAAGCTATTGCCCAGTGGATGAGTAGGTTCGAATGAACACTCTATGGTGATTTTAACTCTTGTTTATTGGATTAAGAGTTCGCAAAGTAAAGCAGTTTATAGTTTACAGCTTCGTTTCTCTCTGTGGAACATTTGGTTACCTTCTGTGACTGACTTGAACCGAACACAGCAAGTATACTTCCCACTATTTAAGCCTGGTTTTTTGTTGTACTCTTAAAGAAGAAAGCCTTAGGCATTACATTCCCAAATAGCATTCCAATAACACAAGTTACAACATTATAAACATATTGGTCTTACACTTGACCCAAATCTTTAGTCACAGAAAAAAGTTAATATTTACTTTAGGGCATGTTACTTCATATCTAATCACCTTATGCCAAAATAAAGAAGGGCTCTGGCCTCTCTGCTATAACCCTAAATTCATTGCAAAATACACAATGGATTTGAAGCACTTTAATCAATACCTACCACTTCATTAATCTGAACAGAACGTCACTGTACTTCCCTCCAAATTGCTAAATGGCTCCCACTCACAGCCAGATCAATAGTTCCCCTTTCTACCTTCATTTTTAAGTAGCTACACAATGCTTATCACCCCATCTCTGAAAATGAAATCCTCCCAATATTCTGTAACAGCACAAGATGACAAGACATTTGCATTTCAGCACCCCCTTTTATTCTAGCTATAAAAGACAGAGAGTTTTACTAAAATTTTCCCAGCCACTGGGAATCACCTCCCCCCACAAGTGAGGACAATTGCTCTCATTTGAGAAAAAAAAAGTTTCTGGACCAGCTCTGACAACCCTATCAATATCCTTGCAATAACTTTATTGATAATGGATTAAAAATATGCTAGAAGATGCACCACATTACTGTTCATTCAGTACCCTCCATCTATTCTCAATACAGGTTGAACAATGGAAATGATAAAGTAACTATTTAAATGTGAAAATCTAAATCTAAATTTCTCAATCTTGTACTACTAACTTTTTAACATTGCTAATGTGATGAAGTATAAAAGCATCGTTTAGTATTTGTTATGTAGAAATATCAGCTATGTTAAACTTAGGTTAGGTTCATAGACTGACTGCCTTTAAGGGTCATTTTAAGCCTAACCAGTTACCCGATTTGAGAGGCAAACCCTGCAAATTGTCTCTGTAAGGTAAACACCTTAATCAGAATTATAGCTGGTTCAACACCCTTGGCTGGAACTATGAGTTAGCACACCACCCTCTCAGCTCCAACCTACCAGGTAGCCACATGCATGACACCCCCCTTCTCTCCTGCCCACTCATTCAGGTCCTATTTCTGTGCCTGCCGCCAACCCTAATTCAAGATGTTTTTAAAAGAAGTCTTCTTTTTAAACTGTAGCAAACTGCTTGCTACAAATGTAGTAAACAGTTGCTACAGTTTACACCCTGGCTCCACAGAGAGCTACGGCACTCATGTTTTAGAATAAAAATAAACATTCTTCTTTTTAAATTGTGGCAATCTGCTTGCTACAAATGTAGCAAACAGTTGTTACAGTTTATACTCTGCCTGCTTGGAAAACTATGGCATTCATGTTTTAGTTAAAAAAAATATTTTTAAACTGTAACAAGCTGCTTTCTACAAATGTAACAAACAGCTGTTACAGTTTATACCTTGACTGCACAGTCAGCTAGGAAAAAAGGGAATGCTGAAATGCTTATAACTATTGTGTAGCTACTTAAAATGAAGGTAGAAAGGGGAACTATTGATCTGGCTGTGAGTGGCAGCCATTTAGCAATTTGCAGGGAAGTACAGTGGCGTTCTGTTCTTGTTAAAAGGTTTTAGTTTAAAAAAAAAAAAAAAATATATATATATATATATATATATATATATATATATATATTCCATACATTTGGTTGAATTACACTTAGTTGAAAATTATACCAGGCATTGCATTTCACTGAAAGCTCACTTGACTGAAAGCTCACTTGGTCGAAGTTCATTTGGTCGAAAATGGAATATAGCCCCTGCCCCATTGCAGTGCAACCCTGGAGTGAGAATATTAAATAAGGGGGGTGGGGGGCACAGCCCCCCACAATGGGGGGTGTGGGTGGCATAGTTTTAATGCATTCACTATTATAAGAAGGTATATCCATTAAAAACGCATTGCTATATATATTTATATATATATATATATATATATATATATATATATATATATATATATATATATATCTTTAGTAAAAACTATTGGCATAATGTGCCCCCCACAGCCTCCCTTATTTAATATTCTCACTCCAGGGTTGCACTGCAGTGGGGCAGGGGCTATATTCCATTTTCGACCAAATGAACTTTGACCAAGTGAGCTTTCAGTCAAGTGAGCTTTCAGTGAAGTGAAATGCCTGGAATCATTTTCGACTAAGTGTAATTTGACCAAATGTATGGAATCCATATATATATATATATATATATATATATATATTTTTTTTTTTTTAAACTGTTTGCACAGAGTGCTACAGGACTCAGGTTTGATTGCAAATGCAATACAGATTTTGAAAGCTGGCATTTCATTAAAGACAAATGTGGATCAGCTGACCACCCATCTTCCCAACTCTTTGCACCTGGGGCAGTTCTCCCTCTCACCCTGCCATAATTATGTTACTGACCTTAACCATTATGGCAACTACCCCTTAAAGAAGGGAGCAGAGGCCTTGACAAGACTTGAACTTATGATTCCTGGTTTATTAGATCAGTGTTCTAACCCCTAAGCTACAAGACCACAGTGCATCTGGCTACATGAAATCAGTGAATATCTTAAGTTGTGTATGCCCTGTTTGTGACATGAAAAGGTCCTCAGACAAACCCACTTACCTAGTTGTAAAATATAAACAAATAAACCGACAAAAGAAACACAAATAAATAATTAAGTAGAAACAAAGGTTCATAGCACATAAATTACTTCTGAAACAAACTAACAAAAATATTAATAACCCGAAAATATGGGAAAAGGTCTTCAATATTATATTAGCATGATACTGATTTTAGGAATATATTAAATGTAGGAAGCATTTCATGTAGATATTGTATAAATGGTTTGTAGTAGTTATAGTGTATTATGTGTGTGATGTTTATTGTATTTTTGTAATGTTTTTGGAAAATATATTTCAATAAAAATTTATTATGGAAAAAAAAAGAAACAAAGGTTCATGCTTTTTCTGCTCTGTAAACAGAAAGTTGGTGTCAATGTTCCGTCTTTCATTTAACAAAAGATTTTGCTAAAATGCAGTTCATAGCAAGGTTAAAAAAAAACAAGATATGAACTAGAAATATAAGCTGTATAGCCTTCGTTTGTAATTGCTGATAAAAAGTAAAATCACCTTGTCAATATGTTTTGCATTATTTATGCAGAATGCTCTCAGCTTGTTTTGAGAGTTTCTACTACCTACTAGACTACCTATCTGAGAGACTTTCCAAAAGTATCAGTATTAATAAGAGGGATACCTTTTGCTTTAACTCTTGTGTAATATCTTATACTTATAAATATGGAAAGCAACAAAAGAAAAAAAATCACCCTTTACAGCAGTAAACTGCAGAAGTATTTGATGTATTTTCTTAGGCAGTGGCTTTATTCTCTTGAGGCCACCTGGATAACCCTAATTGACTGATTTATCTTTAAGTCATAAGTGCCTTAGTCCATCACTTTGTTACCATGAGAATATCAACATAAACAAGTAAATAAATAAATAAATGAACAAATTGTCTGCATCTCTGTATACTAAAACAAATGTCATTCCGTATTTCAGCTGCACAGTAATTGCATTATGAACAGTTAATTACAATCTGTTCATTTTGCAGAAACAGAAGTAGAGACTTCCCACATATTTGTTAGTTTGTTAAACATAAAGGCAGGCTGAATCAGTTTGGGTGATAATGGGGAACACTAGACCCTGTATAAGTGCAAAGTCAGAACAGAAGAGATGTAATTACAAGAGGTCCAGGGCTCTCCTTTATCACCATCATATTTGCATGCAAGTACCTATTCTATTGCATATGTAGTTCTTTGACATAAGAATTGTTTTCTCGCATTAAGGGATAAACCCCTACCTGCAGTCCAACCAGATGTTGGTTAGTAGCTCAGGTATCTAAGGCAGTGACAGGAAGGGATGGGTGTGCCTATCTTGGCTGGGGGATGTTCATCTCTGTGCTCTCTGGAGGGAGACATGGTCAACAAAGAGGAGTGTAGCCTTTAGAAAATTCTGGGATGGGAACAGGGAAAGGGGAGGGGATAACAGGATGGGTCATGACATATAAAAATCTTCCCCCCCTCATAGAAGCAATTGCTGGCAAAGCTCCCAAGGATATCCTTAAGCACCACACTGGTCCCAGCCTGAGAAAATCAGTGTTAGTCCAGGGTATAAACGAATGGCTGTTATACCTGGTGATAGATGGGAAAACTGTGTAGAAGACTGGATAGAATGAAGCTGGGGGCAAAAAAAAAAAAAGATTGTTTACTGGTCATATTACTGTTGCTGTGAAAAATGTGCCTGCATTTTTAGCTGTCGTATAGAGGTTCACAGCTTTCCAGAGCAGGCACTGCTATTTCCATGCTCTCATTTTTTTTTTATTTATTCTGTGCTGTACTCTAAATGTCTGATTGGGTTGTTTCTAAGTACTTTTGTTTTTTGTAGTCTTGGTTACTTCAACATTTTTGCTTTTATTTAAAGGTGGTTATAACCTTAAGACAGTAGTACATATCTTCCTTAAGTTCATTTTGTCTTGCATTGTGGACCTGTTGCTTGTAAAATTCTGCTGAATTCTTGAGGATTACAGGCAGTCAGTAATGTCATACATTCGAATTACATATTTCTTATTGTCCAGAAACTGTATGTTACTACAAAACCTATTACTGTATTAACTTTCTAACTGAATTATAGTAATACTAAAAAAATGCCCTTTATTTTGAGCTTTTGCACTCCTTCAAATCAGTAAGCAAAAAAGTTGTGATACATCTTAAAGGTGAAAGTTAAGTATAGTACCGATTCCCCTTCATTTTGCACATCAGAGGGATACTACATTACATTTTTACCTTTAAAGTTTTCTTCAATGTGAAGTTTAAACTACAGTGATAATTTACTTAAGTATGAAGGGGTGGGAGTAGAAAATGTGGCAATAGCAGATAATACTGGACTACTTCATAGAGTTGAAAATATTACAGTGGCAGCACACAGCTGTCAAACTATACTGCTGCTATAACATCCTAACAATCACACAAAGACATTAACTGAGTGCAATGTTTTTCATTATTACCTTCTTTAGAGCAATAATCCAGGTAAAAGCCATCTCTTTAATAGCTGAGTAATAGACATGAAAGCATATGTATAAAATTATACATAGATATACAGACACACTCTGTCTCTCTCACACACACACACACACACACACACACACACACACACACACACACACACACACACACACACACACACACACACACACACACACACACACACACACACACACACACACACACACACACACACACACACACACACTCGCATTAACCAACCACATTGCTTTAAATATGTGTGAAATCCAGCTATAAAAGCGACTCAGGTGCATGTGCACAATACACTGAAGAATAATAACTCAGTGGTAAGATCCAAGTTTCTTGAATGCAAGGCCCAGTCTTGACTCTTAATTATTGTTTGTGTGGAATTTTCATGTTCTTGTGGTGTCTGTGTGGGCTTTCTCTGAAGACTCTCGTTTCCTCACACTTTCTAAAACATTAGTTGTTTGAGTGGCCCATAAATATATATATAGCATTGACCCTAGCTGTCATGGACCAGGTCATAAGAGTCTGAGGGCCAGTTCACTTATCAGATTAACAAATAAATTAAAAAAGATTAAAAGATGAAGACAGTAGTAACTGTACATAAGGAATACCAAGGGAAGCTTTTCTCTTTCATGTTTGTATAGTGCTTGATATTCTGCATGGTCTTCAGTATTTATGAAGCTCCCCTTTACTCAGCACTCATTAGGGCAATCATTAAGTATAATGCCCCCTTTGGCATATATCTGTCCAGACATATGCAGCAACTGGAATGTCCACAAAGATACCTTAATAAAGAGATACAAGGCCTAAATAGCATGTCTTACACAGACTGCCTCAAAACCCTGTCACTATACTCATTATCCTGCAAACTACCAGGAGGTGACCTGTATCTGGCATACATGGCATCTTCGATGCATCACTGATAGATTTACTGCACATCACAATTCAAATGGTGTCAGGAATACTTGGCCCGGGGATCTAAATCTCTTCTTCAAAATCAAAAGAATGGTTTGAAGAGACAGGTACATCTCACAGAGGATATTGCTGTTCTGGAGCAGCCTCTCCATTCACAAAACACAAAGCTCATCCCTGACCATATTCAAGTGCAATTTGGATATATGGATGGGTAATAGAAAATGTGCTCCCATTCTACTAACAGATACAGGCAGCTCCTAAATGCTTTATCCTGCACACAGAGTCCACTCAAATTATCTAATATGGTCCCAGTTATTCTCACTAAGGGTAATACATAATTATCAACCACAGGATGGGTTAGGCCACTCTTGTGGCAGGAGAAGGCTAATTTCACCTATATGAGTTGGGAATTGCTGGTAGAAAACTCATTGTGTGCTTACCTGCTTGGCCTTAGGGCATGGTTAGTATAAAACCTGCTTTTCTCTGATTGTATATAAGCCTTGCTTTTGCTCAAACTGCTCTTCACACAGCAGTGGTTACTGGTGCTTTGTATACAAGCAATCACCAGAAGCTGAAATTTCCTTATATAAACCACCTTAGAACTTTATCATAGTCCTATGTTACCCACAGGCCAAATAGTTTGTATGGTGAGCAGCATTTAAATTTTTAGTTAGGACTATTTAGGTCTACCTTGCCTTATTATTGCACCCAGGACTATTACTGCCCAGAGAGCATCTGGGTTGGGTCCTGGGCGGGTCTATATCAGAACATCGAAGTTTTAAAACTTTGAACATTCTAAGATTGACCCCTATTCAGCGAACGCTAAAAATAGCGAAGCTGCAGCACACCAAATTTTTTCCTAGGGAAAGAATTTAGTTGGCCGGTTCTGTGGCTTTGCTATTTTTAGTGCTGTGGTGGAAGGGTATGGGTCAGGTTCAGGTAAGTGTGTGATTGTGTGGATGTTAGGGTTAGGGGCAGGTTAAGTGAGTTAGGGTTAGGGCACGGGTCAGGTGAGTGTGCGATAGTGACAGACTTTAGGGTTAGGCGGTGGGTTAAGTGAGTTAGGGTTAGGGCGCAGGTTAGGTGAGTGTGCAATAGTGACGGACCTTAGGGTTAGGGTTTGGGTTAAGGTAAGTGGATAGATAGTAGTGTATATACAGTTTAGTGTAGGGTTAGATGCAGGATTTTAAGTGTATGTGTGTGGATTGCTGGTTTTTTGGTGTGCTTGTGTTGTGTGTATGTGTTTCGGAATAGCAAATTTTTTCCATGGGAAAGAATTTGCTGTTCTGAATGTTCAATATTTTGTGGTTTAGATATTTTAGGTTCGATGTAATAGTGTTCGCTATTTTCATCTTTTGATAGTGTGATATAAACGCTCCTGGGCAGCATCCATGGTTCGATTAGTTGCAGATTACACCAAGTAAGCATCCCTTTCTTTGCCCAGTTACAAAGGCCCTTCACACCTATCCCTTGCAAGTACACATTAGGACCTGCAACAATGGATAGGCACTTTCCTGCTATCTCTTCATCCAGCTTGGCGGCCATAGGCATCCTGAGGCAATGTGACAAGTGCCTTATGTAAACTGGCAACCACTTAATTCTAGAACAGAAATTGCAGTATGTGAGAGGGTTAGTTACACATTGACACTGTAGGCCAGACTTTCACATACAGACACAAAAAGCAACAAACAGGTTGGTAGTGATTCACACACATCACTCATCGCACCTGTAAAGGACCACACTCATAGACCCACATATGCAGAGGTGCTCACATTTAACTTACCCAAACCTCAAAGGCATTTCAGACACAGTCCTGAAAAACTCCACATGGACAGAAAACAAGACAATTCCCATCACAACACATAAAGCCACATCTCATTGTGTTTCAGCTACCATGCCCATAAGGCGAAATACTCCACAACCCAATACTCTGGTCATAGGATACTCCATTGTAAGACACACTGATATCCCTCTTACTAGGCTGGATGAGGAGAAGGTTATGGTTAGTTGCTTGTCAGGGCCCAGGATACACCAGATCATGCAAGCACTCAGGTCACTTACCCCTAAGTACCAGTTTGACTCAGTCATAGTCCATGTGAGCATGACTGACCTGACACATACCACCTTGGGCTATATGAAGACAGACATGATTTAGCTCTCAGAATATGTGTTACAGGAAGGTATGAGCCTAGCACTGAGCAGCTATTTTACCATATCCAAGCATGATGCCACAATACCAGCAGAAAACAATCAACTTCAACAATTGGCTTAGCTACTGGTATCAATCCAAAAGGGTTCAATACTTGTTAGGCTTGGAAGACATGGTTGACAGGTCACACTGCTTTGCTAGGGATGGTCTTCACCTGTCACCTGTAGGCTTTTGGATATTGGCCAAAACATTATCCACCCCTATAGTGTCTTTTTTAGGCATTACCAAACAAACAAACCTTCCAACGTAACAAAAGCTACTCAGGACAAGTTAAAGATGTTATTGCTCAGTGCTAGGTGTCTCAAAAAGAAACTGCACTCCCTGTCCCTAGAAGCTCTCCTCACCTGAAGAATGCTGACATCTGTGCAGTTATTGAAACAAGGTTCAAAGCCAAGGAAAGCACTCTGGCAGTGTGTGGCTATGATGCATTTCATACCTTCTGAGAACCCACTGAAAATGAAAGAGCAAAAGGCAGTGGTGTATCTATCTACCTAAAGGATAAGCACACCTCAAGGCTGCCGGTCAAACAATATGACATACTTGAACTACTCCATGCGCAACTAACCTTGGGAAAAATCCAGTACCATATTTTTGCTAGCTACAGGTCTCCCACCATGAACCAGGTAACCCATAAATTACATCTGAAGTTACTAGACTTACTCACCATCCAGCCCAGTACCATACTCATGGGTGATTTTTAACTGCCCCTCCATTAATTGGGAGGCATACCTGAGCACTAACATGCAGGGACAAAGATTTCATAACTTTTGTCAAGTAAAACGACGAAACAAGTCATGGGCATTCAGAATCGCCAATGAGCTGAAACACCTGATGTTCATAAGGATCATTTGCATATACCCCATGTGCCTCTGATACAAGAGGTTTTGGGAGGTCACTCAGTGGAAGTTCTAGCTTTGCTGGAGTTTTCATTTTGTTTTTACTGATTGGTTTTTCAGTGACTTTCTCACTCATTGTTTTATAACTTTATAAATTCAAATGCCCTGGAGCAGCTTGTCTGCACTCCCACTAAGGAAACAAAATCTTAGATCTGATTCTTACAAATATGGTAGAGTTCTGCACCCCTGCAGTGTGATGTCCTCACTGGTAAGATCAGATCACAAAGTGGCCTAACTTGAATTCAAGGTAAAATTAGTCCCCATCTAACCATAAAAACTTTTAAGAACTTCTCTAAGGTAAATTACCCTTTATTAAGGGATGGCATAGCTAGTTTTCAAGCTCCCTCAATTACAGCAAACATAGAAACCTACACAGAGGTGTACACAAAAGCCCCGGATGACCATATAAACAACTGCATAGAAATGGCAGTACCAGATGGAAATAAACCCAGGTCAAACCACAAAAACAAGCCACCTAGTGGACTCCTGGTATTAATAGGTTATACAACAAAAGAAAGAAAATCCTGTTGAGAAGAGGGAATGTCCACAACAGAACAAAAAGTCTCTCATTAGTCTAAACAAGTGAATCAGGGAACTAGTCAAGTCTCTGAAAGCAGACTTTGAGGTAAAAATAGTCTCCAAAGATAAGGATAACCATAAGTCATTTTCAGTAATGTCTGCAATCTTAAGGGCAACACCCAACAATGTGCAGAATTCATTGTAGATGGCATCATCTATACTCACCTAGAAGATATAGCAAATCTGCTGGCAGACAAATTCAGCTCAGATTTCACTTCACCATCACCCCCAGTTCTCCCCCAAGAAATACCCTCCACCACTCCATTGTCAATTATCACCAAAGATCAGTTTATACTGCACTCTCTAAAGATAAAAACACAGCTTCAAAAGAGCCTGATGATATATCAGGTTGCCTCTTAAACAACTTAAATCAGGACTTATCAGATTAATTAGGATCTCTATTTAATCACAGCCTCCAGACTGGTTTTGTCCCAACAGAATGGAGGATAGCAACAGTCATCCCCCTGCATAAAGGGAGACCATCAACTGACCCAGGAAATTACAGAACCATAAGTTTAACTAGTCTTATATCCAAGGCCATGGAAAGAATAATCATGGACCCGATAAATAATGACATGGGAAACCTCCAAACACTGGACCCATCCCAATTTGGCTTTGTCAAGGGCAGATCATGCCAACTGAATCTGGTGGATTTCTTTGAGCACATCACAAAGGTCATAGATGAGGGTAAAAGAGTACATACTGCCTACATTGACCTGGCCAAGGCATTTAACACAATTCCCCACTCAAGTATTATAAATAAACTCACAAAACTGGACATCAATCCCTACCACACCAGATGGATAGGCAATTGGCTCATGAACAGGACACATTGTTAAAGTGGGTGAATCCAGGTCCAGTAAAAGGCCAGTTACTATTGGTATCCCACAGAGCTCAGTGCTGGGAACACTCCTGTTCAGAATATACTTCTCTGAAGTCAAGGCTAATGTGGAAGGTCTTGGATGACAAAGTTTGCCAACGACTGCAAGCTGGGGGCAATCATTGAATCTCCCAACAAAGTAGATATCCTTCAGGAGAGTCTAGGTCAGACAAATGATTGATGCCAGAACCATGGCCTAAAAAAGGAGGGCCTAGATCAGACAAATGATTGGTGCCAGAACCATGCCCTAAAAATGCATTATCATACCTTTTGGGGAGTCATTTACCTTAAGCGTAGACTCAGAAATGAGAGAACTAAGTATAGATAGTAGCGTGAACTTTGACTGCCATGTGCCCACAGTGGTGAGGAAGCCCTTCTATATGGTACAACTCATAAGTAAAGGTATGGCATCCATACCCAAGAAAATTATAGTCCCACTGTACGCCACTCTCATTAGACCAATATTCAAGTGCAATGCACCATTTGGCATGTACTTGACTAGTCACTTATAGTAGTTGGAGTGACCTCAAAGGTTCCTCTCAAAGAAAATAGAGGGTGTAAACAACATGTCCTATGTAGATAGACTAAAAGTCCTAATCATGACTCTGTGTCCCAGTGATTAGTAAGGGGTGACCTATGCCTGACCTACAAGGCACTCACAAATCCAGCCATGATGGAGCTTCTACACATCCACAAGTCAAATGACAGAAAGGTAACTCAATCCAGGGATCTAAGCTTAGTCATCGACACAAACAAAGCATGCTGGAGAGACAAATATGCGTCGCAGAGATCGACCCTTCTTTGGAGCAGGCTTCCTATTCACATTAAGCCGATAATTTCCTGGCCCTCTGTAAATGCAGTCTGGATCAATTGATAGGGAGTCACAAATTCACACCTAGGGTAGCACCTATGTCCTTTATGGACAGGAGCAATCTGTAAGATACTCAAGGCATAGGCAAAAATCCATGCCATCATCTTGCCCCTAGGGGCCATATATAGGGTAAAATATTCTATACTCCAGTGAATATAAGCCCAGTTTCTGATGTCTTTACAAGGCAATTCCTTCATGCCTAAGATTTTCTTAGGAAATTGTTTCAGAATCCTGTCAGGTTCAATTTTTTTTTTCTTTTTTTTTTTTTTTGGCTAAATGGATGCCATATTCTGGCGCTACAGATCAGTACAAATCTAACTTAAATAAAATAGAATCATAACATGGTGGCTCCTACCACAGATTATAATGATCAGGTGTTTGATTATAGCCAATTTATTATGTGTTTGAGAAATGGAAGACAAGAAATTTACTTTGAGAGTAAAACTCAAAAGATGAATCTTGATATCCATGTCAAGAGCACAAAATGGTTATGATTAGAGACCCAATCATCATTCTTGGCAGTGGATGGATCTTTTTCTTGCCACAGTTACAGAAAAGGAGTGAAGAAAAGAAAAAAGTGCAGGAGTTTAAAGTGTTTCATTATCTTTTAAGGCCTTGGAAAGCTAGTGAAATAATTTTACATTATCAAACAGACAGTGGGCAGAAAGAATCTCTCTGCAGAATTAACTGTTTTAAATAAGCTGTTACATGCTTCATTCTGCCATACTCTTTTTTTATAAGTGCAACAAAGTATCTGACAGCTTTGACCTTTAATGGCTGGCATAGTACGTTGTTAATCCCTGGAGCAAGTCCTGATTTTAACAGAGCTTAATGAGTGCTTAACAAGCTTGTTTTTCTCATGTTTTGGGGGCATAATTGCAATGCTTCATACACTACATAAACTTTATTAGCCAGCCTTTTTATGTTGCAAGGTCTTTATCTTCAGTAATACATTGGTCTTTACACACACTACCTGTTTTAATTCTTCTATATTGCCCCTCTATAGCATTTTCTACCCTTATTTATTAAAATAACATGATTTTCTAAGTTACCTGTTTGACCATTTGCAGTTGCCCATTCCCTAATTTTTATCAACAGAATTCTGCTTGTTTAGCTGATCAGTTTGGGGTAGGATGCAAAATGCTGTTTTAATTTTCATCTGAATACTCTGTACACCATAGCAGTCTGGTACTAGCATATTAAAAAGAGTTGTGGGCCAGATTTTAACCTTATGAATTCTTTTGCCAGCAAGGAATCCAGCAACCAACATGGCTATTGAAGTAAAGTATTGATTTCCTTCTTGAAAGCCAGAAGTTTACCCCACTGATTATTCCCAATACTTTTAATTTTTAAAGCAGTACTTTAGAATTAACAGAGCCTGGCTAAAATCTAGGAGCAGGATATCAGTGCCCACAGCACAGGAAATAAATCCAGTTATGTATAGAAGGTTTAACTCAATAGACATGGTCTCATGATATGTTTGCTATCTCCTGCTTTGGTTCTGGGTCTTCTTCAGCCCTTTCATCCATTCTGATGCTACCAGCTTTTCTAAGACCTCTTTCACAGAAGCTAACTGGTTTGTACCTTTTGAGACAGCCCTTAATAAATGTACCCGTATATATTATTGGAGTATTACTAGGTTTTTGCATCCACATTTTATTAAATAAGAAGCCTAGAATTAGAGCACACACTGATTTTAATTCTGTTAGCAGTTTATTACTTATTTCATCACATCCAGACTCTTTATAAGTCTTTGCATCAATACATTTCTTTCAGTCCATGGTATTGCATTCCCTTAGTTACACCTGCTCTCAGGTAAATGCCTCTCAGTACTCCTCATTTGTAAAATCTTTGAGAACTTGTAGCCTGTTTGCACAACCAAATTGTATCCATCTTATTGGTCACTAAGTTGAGATTAATTAATGAGGGGAATAAAAAATTCTGAGCTGTCTTGTGCAAGCTACAGGGAGTGGGGGGACCAGAATGTAACTCTGGCTCCTGTTACTTAGTCTGTCCTAGCAGTAAGCGTTCAACCCTCTACATTAAAAAAAAAAATCAAAAATTCACTTGAACTGATTGTACAAAGCCTGATGGAGCTGATATGAAAATATACTCTGGAGCAGGTACAGTTTTAGCACATATGGCTTAATTAAAGCACATGACGTCTGACAAGTAAAATGTTTAGTTTGAAAGTATCCCGATCCTCCTAGGAAAATGTTGGACAACTACAGGTTAATTCATTGAAGTAGTTTAGGGAAATCATGTGGATGATCACATTAACTGGCAGTATGTCACTTTGTTTAATTGGCTACAGTGGCTAGTGGAATGCCGACTACTCTGGTGCTCCATAATAGGATGCTTTACAATAATGAACTAGATTAATGGAGAGGTAAAAGACCAGAACACTGTCTGACAGAAAGTTAAGTAAACTATCCAACAAATTAAAATAACTTTGGTAATATTATGGCATTTATTCATGAGTGGATGAATCCCAACTCAGTGAGGTTTGGAGTCCTCTAAATGCTTTCTTTGTGAAAACCAGCCCACAAAAAACATATTTTTAAGTATTTGCAGGGATGAAAACTCACCCCCCCAAAACTTATATACACCAACTTTATGGTCACACCAACTTGAATAAGGGAAACATTACCCCCGAAAAGGGTGTCATTGCTGGCACAACTCAGCAACAATGACTTGCTATGGATGAGATCCAATCCTCAACGGGTTGAACTTCGGGCAAATGACACTCAAGAATTCAGTCTTCATCCACCCAATGGTAAACGAATATAAAGTGATCTATATAACTTCTAAATATGTATGATCAAACCACCCACATTTAAACAGTATGTTTATAGTAGTGAGAACTGTCCATGTCTGCAGCAAGCCTTACTTTGTATTTCTTAACAGCCATAAAATCTATATTTCAGATTTTAATGACATAATGATTTATATTAATAGTAAGGAGTACAGATGAGAGGCAGAGAGACTACTAGCTTACATCCTCTACTGACATGACGTATAACTGCGGATACAGTGCCAAAATGTAATAATGAAGTGTATGGATAGACAGCACTGCAGAACACAGCTCAGCAGTAGCAAATGGGGCCCTAGGCAGTGTAATGAACCAGGTCCCTCCCCCACAGCCAGTGTCATTATAAGCTGCTTTGACAGTGTATCAGAAGCAAAAATGAATTATGAGGAACTGATGGGAACACAGCCATTTGCAGAGCCAGGATCGCACCACAGTTACATAAAACAGTAATTATGACTTGCTTGTCTATGGTCACAATATTAAAAAAAATCAGGATTGTATCTGTTTGCAATCTTTTGATAAAGTTTTTTTTTTCCACGTCTTCCTTTTGTTAATTCATTTGTTTGCTAAGCAGGACTCACCAGGCATATACGCCTTTTTAATAGGAATGCCAGTTCAGGTTAATTGACTTGCTCAGAGTCACAGAATGTACAGGTGAAGTCTTACAGACTCAAACCCAGGTTTATAGAATAAGCAATAATGCCCGACGGGGTGTGTGTTAATATGTAATTAACACCCGCCCAGGGGTGTTATGAGGCCTGACTCCTCAGGCATGAAGTCCAACCCAGACCAACAGAGAATTACTTGTGACTTGAAATTAATTTTGTATTGTTTTTTTTTCTCATTCATAATATCAGTGTAAGAAAAATGAATTACAGAAAAAGCACATTAAAACAAAGTTCTAGAAAAAACTCATGTCTAATTCCTGAAAATTACACCTTTGATTTATTTGCTTACTTATACCAAAGAACATATCTCTCTTTCTCAGACACACACACACACACACACACACACACACACACACACACACACACACACACACACACACACACGGGAGTGAAGATCTGGACCATGCTATGCCTTTAATTCAAATGATGCCCCTCATGCAGTTCTCATTAGATTTTAAAAAAAGAACACAAGAAAACAACACATTGTTTGCACTTAAAGATTTAATGGCAGTTTAAGTTTTCAGGAGTCAAGCATGACTGTTTCCAGACATTTGTGGGATCTGACAATACAAAAAACCCCACAAAGTAGCACAAACACAGACTTAGTTTTTCCAGTCTCATTGTTCAAAGCCCTCTCAGAGCCTTTTTATCAGTTCCACGCCCCTGAGCTCTGTTGCTTTAATTACAGGTTCAAATTTAGCCACTTTATCCTTTGCAAAATGTGATACCTGAAAATGCAGTTTGAGTATATTTCAGGAAATGCATTTCATTATATTTCAAATATGTTCATGAGCAATAACCTTAAGACAGTTAAAATCCCTGCTTCCCTACAGAAAGACGTACAAAACAAGATGATATCCTAGCAAATGCACCATACCAAGTATATCCTGTTTATGTTAGGATGTCTGTCCCCTGAATATTGACAATGTGTGTGTGTGTGTGTGTGTGTGTGTGTGTGTGTGTGTGTGTGTGTGTGTGCGCCATACCCAGTATATCCTGTTTATGTTAGGATGTCTGTCCCCTGAATATTGACAATATGTGTGTGTGTGTGTGTGTGTGTGTGTGTGTGTGTGTGTGTGTGTGTGTGTGTGTGTGTGTATGTCTGTATATTTATGTGTGCAGGGGGTATGCATGCGTGCGATGAGGAGGATATAATACTGTGATTACTACATTTAAGTTATATGGTATATCATTATGAAGAAAATAACATTTGATTGTCTGATTTGAATAAAAAATGAATGTTATGAATTTATAGAAAATAATGGCAAAGAAAAAAAAGGCTGTAAATTAAGTCTTTTTGATGGATGTTCATATCGCCTTGGGGATGTAGATGTCTTGCACATAATTATCAGCAAATCTATTTTCAGTCCACAAGAGATGTGTTTTTTTAATGGCATTGCCTTGGCCCAAAAGATGCAGATACTACGTCTTTTTCTTAACTTCTGTATAATGTGTCAAAGAATAATAGCTTTTGTTGCGCAAACTGCCAGTGCTATTTACTAACTACATTTATTCATTCGTTAAAACCCATGTAAGCCCTCCATTTCAGATTAACTTTTTAAGGTATTACATTTTATATTAATTCGAGGCTGCTTGCTATGGATTTACTTGTTTTGATTAAGCTGTAGAACAACAATAACTGTAAGACGTTGGTCATTTTTGTTTGTGGAAGGTTGAGTTATTTTACAGTACCACTTTTTAGGTTTTGGTACTTGTGGGGTACTTATCTTTATTGCCATTTTTGATGTAGTTTATTGTGACCTGAATGAGAATGACATGTAGCTGGTGAAGTGCCAGATGTCATTTTCTGCAAATATAAAAATAATAAATTAATCTGTTTCTATACTGTAGCAATGGTTTCCTTCAGCAAAACCCTGATTAATAAACCAAGTTGCATTCTTTGCTATTACACTTTTTGGTGTAGCCACTAACTCATTGAAGTTAAATTATAGGTGATTTCTTAAGGTTATGTTTTACATTTTTAAGGTAAATCATCCAACTGACAGTTCGGCTTTAAACTCATATCAAAACCATGCTTAAAATACAGTGGCTGGCATTCAATAACATCTTCACTGTTTGCAAAAAGTGACCAATTTAGGTTGGCAGAGATGGATAATGGTCAAATGGGGCCCTAGGCAGGGTAATGGACCAGGTCCTTCTCTCCAACCATTTTATTATTGCATTACCTGACTGCCTCTCCCTAGCTACCATAAAAACTGTTCACATCTGTTAGTGTGCATGCAATTTTATTCTTTACTTTTGCAATGATGACATTACATTTAATTAAAAAAAAAATATTTCAAATTTTACAGCAAAAACACTGACAGGCATTTGTTAAACAAAACACTTTCACACTGACAACAGACTTATCAAGACCAACAATAAACTTTTCCCTTGAAACTCACATTTATTGAAAATTCATCCCACAACCCATTAACCTACAAGACATGTGCTGGGATTCATAGTCGAATGTCATATAGTGAAGCACTGATTAGTGGCTATGTGAAGGGTGCAGGAATTCAAAAGTTGAATATCCACCATATTTGCTATCAGCCTGGGACAGGCTACAGGACCTGATTAAGAAACTAAAAAAAGAAGGCTATGGCACAGATATGGGGCATGTTTAGATTTTCTGAACACAAACAAGTACACCTGTGAAATTCTAATGATTGCCTGTTATCCAATTTACCAAAAACTCTAATGACTGGTGTGAAGACTGGTAGAGATGGGTGAAGGCTGCCAGCCTAGCCAGATAGAATTTTATACATAATTCTATCATTTGTAAATATGAATGTGAATGAATCACAGGCTTGTTGTCTTAAATGAAAAAAGGCTGTTACAAAAAATGTGGCAGCTCTACTGACCCAGTAAAAGCATGTTGTGACCCTTTGATCTAAAGTTGACTCCAGTCTGGCTAGATGAAGGCTTCCTGCCTATTGTTTTAAGGCTAAAGTTAATTACCAGAATTTAAATGTGGAATGTCCTTTATTGGTCTAAGTGTAAAAGAATGTAAATGTAGTTTCTGTCAGCCTGGGAACACCAGGAAAGTGTGAAATTATGTAATGTTTTATCAGAACTGCAGTTTCAATTTAAACAGAGAGAACCAGAAGGCATAAAGCATTTTTGTCTTGACTATCCAACTCAGCACTCTGCCTGTTGTCTTAAGTAAGTTATCTTAGAAGTGCGTTTTCTTGTAGAAATAGCTAGGACTATAAAGATTAGACTAAGTGTTTTTTTCTGTGATGTCAGAACTGTACTACTGATTTATTTTAAGTATTTCTGTGTGATCTCTGAACTCTTTTGACTAAGCACTGTTTAGTAGAAAGTATTGTCTTGTGGTTTTAATTATTGATTATTAAATATTTTAAAACCTTTTAACTGTGGCTTGTTTGTGTAGAAATACTTTAAGCTCTAGAGTACATTGCATATTTATAGAGTTTACTGTCCAAGTCACCTCAAATAAGCATTGACTGTTTAGTCACATTTACCAACTGGATGTTAATATTGCACAGTAATAATTGGACACCCTTTTAAGGGCCTTTGAGTAGCTGATAATTATTAGTGGGTGGTGGCAGCTGGTACTACTGCATAGTCTGGGAAAAAGGGGCACAGCTGTAGAACCTGTGCCAGCCTTCCCGAGAAGAGTCAATGTGGTTGTGTAAACTCTTATCTCAAAGTGTGTGTGTGTCAGCTACTTGGGCAGGGACATGAAGCACTGGTTGGACAGAGAAGGTGGTGGAGATTTTAGCTTGCCCACTAGGCTGAGATCTGGACCCTATAGCTGTGCCAGTGAGGAGTCTTATTGGGGACCTGGGGAGAAAAGGAGCGACCAGCCCCGGATTGACAGTGATCTATGTGTGCTAAGGGAAATTGCACTGTACTGTGTGTATTTGTTATTCTTTCCTCATATATGAGACACCCTCTCTGGTGTTAGTGGTGAGAATTGAGGCTCCTTGATTGCTGGGCCAGGGCATGGGCATCACAACTGGTATAATTAACTGAGTGTAATTTGATTTACTAGAACATTTTTTGGGGAGACAAATTGAATTAGTAACATTTAACTGAGGAACAAGCACATCCAGGATCATGTATACACACACACACACACACACACACACACACACACACACACACACACACACACACACACACACACACACACACACACACACTTATAACATCTCCCTTCACATCTTTGCTGAATTTAACTGATCTGTGAGTACCTCCGTATGAGTGACTGGGTGACTGCTGTGATTCTATGGTGGTCACTTTTTCCTCCTAGAGTAGGATTTTACCCAGCCAAAAGATTCTCTGAATTTCATGGCTGAGTAAATCAGGAGCTGTGACCATTTCTGGCAGAATGCACAATGCTAATTAGCATTAGCCATGCCCTCAGACTGAAGTATTAACATGCAGCTTCTGCCGTGAGGGAAAAACCTCAGCAGTAAAATAGTCTCTGAACCCAAAAGGCTTAATAAGGTGTAGAAACCTTTTGAGGTAAGCTTCCACATCATGCTAAGCCTTTATTAATACATTATTTTTGCTGTTTAGAAGTCTACGAACCACGTGGGAAATCTTAATCATGCTTCATGATGCTGCATCGGAATGAAGCCAGTGCTGTACCCTGTTTGAAACTTCTCCAGGTTTGTGCACATAAAAACAGAGAACAAACACTTCAGAAACCATAAAAAGCCTCTGCAGCTACTTGTATGACTGAAACTGGTCATAATGCTTTATCCTTTAGCATAATGTTTTGAGGTTGGGGTCAGACACTAGTTATCTAAAACAAGAACATCACATTTATCCTTTCCTTTTGGTTAAAGTTATACAGCCATGTTAACTTCACTTACTTAGCACAATGCTTCCATGTCTTCATTATAGCCTGCCTTATTATAGGACTCCAAATAGAGAATTGAATGACATATGCAGTTTTGCTTTTCACATCAACTGTGAAACACATTTTAAAAGTTCACAATCAAGTTGTTCAGTATGAGATTACTCACATCAAAGCTGAGTGGGCATAACTGCACAAGACAGTAATTGCTCGCTCTACATGGGAATAATTTCTTAATGCTCATAGTATATTGTTTATTAACATTACTAAGTTTACAGTGCCCCAGAGGAAGAATGAGAGAGTTTATTTCATTATTTGTCACTCTTTCCCTGAGGTGTAAAATGAGAATAAAAAGTAAAGGGATGTGGGGATCAATGCCCCCACCCCCAAGGGGGGATAGGGGGTGCAGGAGAGGTTTGCAAATAAAATCATTTTTTATGTTTCACATTATACCATATTTGGGTAATAACAGTCCAGCTGTGAGTACATGAACTTCAAGGGTTTATATACTTAGGAAGCCAGTTTCATGCAGTTTTTCCTGGTAGCTGTGTTGTAAGGAAGCATAACAGAGCCCTTTTTAAAAGCAGAGTCAAATGCCTTTTAGATCAGAATCAAAGAGTAAGCATGCACACCCTATTTACAAGAAGAAAAACATCAACTGACTATTAGATTGCATCTAGAGCATTCTATTTAATGCGATATCAGGAATCTGAGCTGTCACTTTTTATTAGTAAACATATTTCACAGTGGTTAAATAAATTATGCAACGTCAGTTAGCCATTTAAACTGTCACCTCTCATTTGCAAACATAGTTTCTCCAATAGGCTTGTTTTTCATTCTGCTGGAACGACTTCTGTCTTTACCACTGTCATCAGTATATATGTTAGGATATTGGATAAATTTAGAATCTGAGAAAAACAATTATTGCTGATTTTTGAAGTATTTACAGTTATCACAGAGCTCTTAATAACAATGATGTATTAAGGCTTAATATGGAGGAAAGGGAATTATATGCTGTATCTCATGTGTTTAATTTCTTAGGAATATTCTAAGACAGTTTTAATTTTTTGGGGGGGTTATAAAATTAATGAAGACAAAACAAAGGCTACAGCTGTAAACTACATACCCATGCATGAATTGGTTCAGCAATACCCATATTTCTGGGAACATGATGAAATGTATTTAGAAGTATGGGTTAAAATTATTCTGTTATGGCTAATGATATGTGGGAAAAAAATAAAATAAAGAAAATACAAAAACTGAGAAGCTGGAAGCTCATGTTTATGGACATGAACAGCAAGATACAAACAGTGAAACTGTTTTAGTCCTTTTAATTTTATATATAGGTCAGGCATATTTTTATCAGCTAGAGGAGAAAGTGTGGGCAATAATTAATAAAGAGTTGAAAGATTTTATCTGGAAGGGGAAGAGGGCAAGGGTCAGGTGGGATAAGTTGATTCTTCCAACAGAACAAGGTGGTTTAGGATTACCTAATTTGAAAGGATATTTTAGAGCCGCACAGTTAAGGCTTATATGTATAACACAAGCAGAAAGTTATAATTCAAATTGGAAAGGGATGCTGATGAAGCAGGGGAGAATTCAAGAAATAGGAAGAGAATGGGATTCTCGGATGCAGATCCTTATGGAAAATAACAGCTGCTATGTATCATATTATATTCATAAACAAATATAAACATAGACATATAAAAATAGCACCTGCAGCTAAAAGCCAGTCTCTGTACCAAAGAATCAAACAAGTAGTGACAGTTCTGATCACCACGACTAAAAGCATAAAACTTTTAATAAAACATTAAAAAGTAAACCAAAAGAGAAGAGCTTTCAAATTAGGTACTTCATAAATAGTAAAGCATATTATAAAACCAATCAATTTTAAATAAAAAACAAATCAAAAAACAAGATCAGTTAACTCAGTAGTTAAATCAGTGATGTAATCTTTGAGCCTTCATGGCTGGTCTTAAAGGAAAATTCCTGTTCAACCCTGAAAACCTGTCAGCTTGTAATGTCGCAATCCATTTCATCTCAGTTAATTTAGTTGCATTCTTCAGATCTCCTCCTCTAATATTTTGTTCAACAACTTGTAAAGCCATGAAGATAAAAGAATGTCCCACATTTTCAACAATATGTTTATATAGGGCATTAGATGAATTATTAATCCTAATATCACTCGTGCTGTAGTATACGTTCCTTAAATAATCTATTTGTTTTACCTACATAAAAACATACCCATAACTTGCAACTTGCCAGATAAATTAAATTCTTAGTTCTACAATCAGCATATACTGTACAACTATAACTTATACCAGAAACTGGATGTATAAACAAATTAGTCTTATTAATCAAGTTGCAAGCTTTTTTGTTTTAGATCTGATGAAGCACTTAGTGTGAAAGCACTTTTCTTTTGGTATACTTTTTATTGTTTTATTAAAAGTTTTATGCTTTTAGCCATGGTGGTCAGACCTGTTATTACTTGTTATATTATATTCATAAGGTAGCAGAAAGTATTCTAATAACTAAGCTAGCATCAGAACGGAGAAAGGAAATTCTGCCAATAGGGATGACTGCAATTAGGAGTACAGAGAATAGAAAAGAGGGGGATGACATTTACTGAAAAAAACAGGCAAAAGAACAAAGATATTGGGAGCAAATAGCTAGCGAGAGAGAGGTTATAGAATAGGAAGAGACCAACAAGACATTTGGACTACTGGCTAGAGACTGCCTTCCGTATCAGGAACTGATATCAGAGTATATACAAAGAGAAAGGGATTGAGGAACACTAAGTGAAAAACCTGATCTGTTGGAATTTTTAGTTGAATCTAGAACAGAAGCTGCTGTTAAAAAAATAAATAATTAGTAGGGAATTTAAAATACTGCACAGTAATTATAGGTATCAATCAGAGGAGGTTAGAAAAATCGAGAAGAGAGATTGGATAAGCAATTCACAAGGAAGCAAAGAGAAGATATGTGCATAGCTCCCAAATATGCAACAAAGTCTAGAAGATTTAGAAATTTTGCTTGGAAGTGTTTGTGTAGGTAGTTTTATACTCAAAGCAGACTCCTAAGAATTTTTCCGCAGGCAGACAGGCAAATGTTGGAGGTGTGATGGGGACGAAAGAGGTAACAGAGACCATATGTTTTGGGAGTGCAGTGAGTTGTCAGATTTCAAAAGTTACCTGTGAAGTACTCTGTCAAAATATTGGGTGAGAAAATGGGTATAAGTAAGGAAATTATTATTTTTTGAGCTGGGATACAGGATCTACAGGATCTACAGGATGTAACTCTTCCTCAAGCTCTCTCCCATTACAAATCCACGTTCACCATCTCATCTCTTTTTTTAACTACTTTTTATTTGATTTTACAACCAGGGTTAACAATCATAACAAATGTACATGTTTGAAACAACATAAAAGATGAGTAAAAAAATAAAGAAACAAGAAGAATTTAACTATGTACAACTATATACACTCACCCATGACAAAATTTGATGTAAAATGTATATACCATTAATATTTATCTAATAACACTTGTAGTTTCTCCCAAGCTAATCTTTTATGAGTTAGGTTAGATGTTCTGGTATAAATAGTGTGTAATTCACTCTTACAAACAGCTTTAGCTAAATGTATAAACTCCATAAATAATATATTTTCTTTACTCTTCCAGTTAATTGTAATTACTTTTCTAGCAATGGCCAGAGGTGATGAAATGAGTGGAATTTAATGTTTTGATATCAGACTTGACCATTTCATCTACTGATGCCAGTGTCATTAAAGCTGATTCACATACTAGACTCCTTGGCATCATAGTGAACAACCAATTAAAATCTGATCTCCACATTCATCAATGTATTAAAAAAGACACATCAAAAATTGGAACTACTCTATAGAAACAGAAAATGCCTGTCTTCTGATTTCAAGCATCTCTGGAGCAGGCATTCCTCCTTCCCTGCCTACTGTATGCCTCTCCAATACGAACACATCTACAAGTGTCCTTAATAACCAAATTAGAACAAGCATACAACAAAACAGCTAGATTTTGCCTGCAACCTTCAGCACAGAACCCACCACTGCCTTGCTCTTAAACAACTCATATGGCTTGAATTCCCCTCAACAACTGCTCCTATCCCAGCTACAGATCACTCACTCTCTACTGAATAAACCCTCTGCCTGTCATTCCCTCTCCTCTCTAATCTCCCCCAATGTACTCTCTGTAGCTCAAATCAATTTCTTCTTGATGTATACAAACCTAATGAAAACATCAGCAAACTACTCTACAAAAGCAGTGTCCCAAGCCTGGAACAAACTCCCCTCACATATGCAAAATTTCAAAAACTACAGCAGCTTTAAAAAAGAACTTAAAAATTACCTTGTTAACTCTAGTCCCTGTCCTTGCCAAGACCCTACCTAACTCCCCCTCCCATCCTTCTATTCTTTACCTTAAAAGTGTATCCTGTTAGGGTTATCAATGGTATAAGTTAGTGACTACACCTCAGTAATGCTCTCTATAGCTTCTAGGATTATCATTGGTAAAACTCTGTGACTACACTACAGTAAAGCTCTCTACTGTTCTACTGTATATATTGTCTTTTTTTGGTAATACTATCTATGCTGCCCATCTAGAGAGCTTTCAGTAAAAAATGTAATGCCAATATGATAATGTCACTGAGTGCATTGACTTACATAAGTTTTTTTTCTCTTATCTTCTGTACTTCACTGTAATTTAGTTATGTTTGCCTACACCTACCATTTGTATTATCTAGTATAGAATTTAAATCACTGTTAATTTCTGCTATCTGTAGTGTCTTGAATTTATGTCAGCTGTCAATACGTGCACCACTGAATCTATGTACACTATTGAATTTAAGCAACTTGTTTATTCTGTACACTTTTGTCTTTATGTAATTGTTTGCAGACTTTCTGGAGCTTTTCTCCTCGGGTCTCCACTGAAAATGGGTCCTTGGCTCAGTTGGCCTAAACTGGTTAACAAATGGCAAATAAATAATAAATAAAATAAATCTGAGTTTCATAGCAATAGTTATGCCTTGTTAAGTTTAATTCAGATGGCTGCCAAAAAATCATTTACTAGAAAATGGAAATCAAAGTGTAAACCAACTGTATTTGCAGTAATGAATATTGTAACAGAGATAAAAGAACTGGAAATGGAATCTTTAGAAATGGGTCAGCATAAAATGCATAGGAAAAAGAAATTGTGGGAGTAATACATAGGTTCATAGGTTCTAGGTAGGTACTAGGCTATTGGCCCTAGGGCCTATATAAGCCTAGCCAAAAAAGTACCTTGGGTTTCGCCACCCAAGAAAAGTATTTTCCTGTGCCCCTGTCAAACAGAGCCACAGAAGTGATCCCCAGGGTGAATTTCCTACCTCTCATCCAGTCATTAAGATCTTTCTTGAAGAGTGCTAATGAGGAGCTTTGTTTGATATAGATAGGTAGTTTGTTCCAGAGTATGGGAAGTCTCTGGGACAGGAATCTATCCCTCCAGCATGTTCTGTTTATTGTGGTGACAAGGTTTAGGTCCCTGGAGCATGTAGGTTGGAGGGATTGGGATTTCTTTAAGTGGAGTATGTCCAACAGCTCTGGGTTTGACATAGATTTGTATGTTAGGCAGAGATCGCCTCTGAGTAGGCGATATGCAACAGAGTAAAGCTGGAGTTTTTTTAGACAGTCTGCGTAGGGCATCTGTTTGAGGCTGGTAATCCTATTTGTCAGGTATTTCTGCAGTCTTTCCAGTTGTTGTAGATGTCTTGTGAGGTACATACAAAAGGGGCACTGTATTCTATAATGGGGCTAATGAGTGACGAGTAGAGGGGAACAATGACCTCTTTTTTCCTGGATGAGAAACCTTTTATGATGAGGTGTGCCACATAGAAGGATTTCCTGACTACTGTGGCAGTGTGATTATCAAAGGAGAGACTACTGTTCACCTGTGTCCCAAGGTCTCTTATCACACTTTCGGTGTTAAGTAGACTACCGCCTATGTGGTAGTTCATGGGTACAGAGTTTTTACCAAAGGGGATGACAGTGCACTTTTTGGCATTGAGCTTGAGGCCATGGCTTTGACACCAGACATCTATCTCAGTGAAACCCTTTTGTAGGATGTCCACATTGTTAGGAGTTTCGATTATGGCTCCTAGTTTGCAGTCATCTGTGAACTTCATTAGCCAAAGACCTTCTGTGTTAGCCTGTACTTCAGAGAAGTAGATACCAAACAGGAGAGGACCAAGGACTGAACCCTGTGGTACTCCACTTATCACTGATCTGAATTTGGAGTCTGGTACTTTCACAGTGTGGGTTCTGTCAGTGAGCCAGGTGGCAACCCATCTTATGACATAGGGATTTATACCTAGTTTAGTGAGTGTATCTATAATTCCAGAGCGGAGGATGGTATTGAAAGCCTTGGTGAGATCTAGATAGGCTGTGTGAACCATCTTTACCTCATCTACGGCTTTGGTGACCGCTTCAAAGACGTCTATCAGGTTTAGGAGACATGATCTGCCTTTTACAAACCCGAACTGGGTGGGGTTCAGAGTCTGGAGATAACCAATGTCATTGCTTATAAATTCCATGATGATATGTTCAATAGCCTTGCAGACTAGGCTCATCAGGCTAATGGGGCGGTAGTTCCGAGGGTCCGTGGTGGCTCTCCCTTTGTGGAGTGGGATAACCATCACTGTGCATCTTTTAGTGGGCACAAAGTCTGAGGTGAGGCTATGATTGAACATGGTACTTAGGTGGGGTGCCAGTTCATTTTATAGTTCATGTAGAAAGCAGCCTGAGATGTTGTCAGGTCCCATGGATGCTGTGTTCTTGGCTTTGGAGAGTGTGGCTTTTACCTGTGCAGCCATGATTACAGGAACTTTGCATTCTTCCGTTATAGAGATGGGCCCTTTAGGGGGTGAGAGGGGGGTAAAGTTAGCAATGAACCTATCTGCTAGGATGTTGGCAATATCAGTTGATTCTGTATATTTAGTGCCATTGTGCTGTAACTCAGAGCAGATCTGCTGAGTGTTGCCATTGAGATTCTTGACATAGCTATAGAATGCTTTGTGGTTGTCTTTAGAATCAGTGGCCATTTTGTTTTCGTAACTAACTATGGAGGATTTTATGAGGGATCTCAGCTTTTTATTGAGGCTGACCAGGGAGTTCCTCCAATCATGGGATTTTACTCTTTTTTGCAACACTTTTTTTCGTCTGTTGTAGAGTTTGTTTATGCAGAATAATATTTTAAAGGAGGAGTCAAGTTTAAGGAAAGGTGGGAATTGAGCAATTTATGTAATGCTGGATTGATGATAGTTGTATAGAAGAATGTATGTAATATATAATGTTTCTTACTGTGAACATATTATCATGGTTTGTTTTTTTTTACATAAATGTATGTTTGTCTATGTCATATGTGATAATTTAATAAATGTGTCAAAATATATATTGTGTGGAATATCTAGACCTTTTTGCATATTCATTCATTTTGGTTTTCCTTCTGGATTCATTAGTTCTTATAGCATGGCTATCAGAAATCTTGTTCTGTGTGAAATAAGGGGATTTTGTTTTAAACTTGTTTTTAGAGTTTCTGCACAAGGAATTGCCCTGTATGGGAATGCAGTCTCTTCTGACAAGAAAGGATGGATGAACTATTTTCACTATGTCATTTTTGTAAATGCAGTTCTGAATGCTTTTCTATAAGTGTACATTTCAACTGGCGTATTTGCTTGTGGCCAAATAGGTGTTAGTTTTCCATGTCTTTAAGCCAGGTATTTGGCAAAGCAGGTGAAGGGGGTTCTCTAAGTGGTGCACTGTTATCAATTTTTCAGTCTCAGTAGTGCCAAATAAAATCAACATTTTGTCAAGCAACTTATCCATGGCTGGGATTACATCATTTGTAGATGCAGATGTGATTGGTTCAATGACAGGATATCTATTATAGTCATCAAAAACGAATCAACACATAATAGCGAGCACATAGAGGGCCATAAAAGTAATCAGTGAATACTGTTTGTACTTATTTGAGTATTCCAATGTTTGAGCTTGTGTGGCCGCTCTGCTTTGCACATTTGCCTGCCAAGTTAACATCTCTCAATCATAGTCTGTGTGCACTTGTTACCACTGGAAATTTGTCTCATTAAGGTCTTTGTTGTAGGTGGGTCTGATTCATAATTTCTACACCCAACCCATCAGTTTTACTTCATTGGGTTCCAGCTGATATAAATCTTGATTTACATCAAACTACTTGAAAGCCAGCTTGAGAGGCCAGCATCTCAACTGTTGTGCTCCCAAGCTGAAAGACAATCAATTACAAATAAATAAATAAATAAATAAGCATGCTTGCATGGACCAATGTGACTCCCTACTTATTTATACAACTCTGCTATCACATTATCACAGAGAATGGAGACCAGTCTGATCTCTCTGTAAATAGGACTTTTCCCCTCCATCCATGATAATACCCTTCAATTTACTTATGTGATACCTGATCTTTGGGACATTTGATGACAGGCACTCAGCCACCTGCTTCTTTGATGTGTTCTCCCTCAAGGTAATGGATGACACCCTGACTATCCCTTGTTGAGTTTCATGTGGAGTTTGTAGAATCTTTTCTTGGAAACCCTGAGACATTACTAGATTTTATCCCTGTTAGTATGAATGTTCTGTCACAAGGCATAGTAAGTTACTACTAATAGTTAACAACTTATTGAGACCATCAGTATTATTATGTCATGAATTCCTCTGGGGGCTACTTAACTTACTGCAATTCTCGATCATGGCATGTCTTTGGTTCTGTTCTTCCAAAGTGAGAGTTTGGTCACTTAATTAAAATATATTGACAATATATTTTCCTTCATTTTTGTACTTTTCTATGAAATCAGTCTCTTTCGGTGTTAATAGTTATTTCTGTTTGTTTAAGAGTGATTTAGTGTATATTTGCAAATGTTGCATTTAGCCTGTTTGTTTTAAAATAGATGCCTTATAAATTTCCTATTTTTTTAAATATTCTCCTGAAATGTTATTTTTATGATTGCATTATTTCAGTTAGGTCTAGTTTGCCTGTAGTGATGTATTTTATCAGCATTGTCATGTTTCGTTGTACATTGTATACAAAATACTTGTCTTTATTCCTGATATTCATAGACGAGAGAGCCTGAGACTTCAGTTATCAATATTTGTAGGATGGCAGAGGTTACTTATTGTTGTTGGAAAATATTTTAAAAATATAGTTTATAAGAATGGTTTATGATTAAGTTTAGAGAACACTGATTTATTTATTATATTGTAGGATGGCAGAGGTTACTTATTGTTGTTGGAAAATATTTTAAAAATATAGTTTATAAGAATGGTTTATGATTAAGTTTAGAGAAAACTGATTTATTTATTATATTAAATATAAGTCCTCATTATATCAGAAATAAGGTATATGGGATTTCAGATTAACATTTGTCTAGTCCAGCATTTGTCAGATATTATCGCCAGCTTCTCCAGGAAGGCCTGCGTCTGTCTCTGATGTGGCCTAAGCAAATATGAGAATGTGTGCATAAACCATTAACTGTATAATACTGTTTTCATAAGAAATCAGACTAAATGCAGAAATTTAAAAATCAACAATAGGTCTGTTTATATGAGTGCAAATCAGAAGCAACGGAATAAAGTGCTGGTCAATTTAAAAGCGTGTGTGTGTGTGTGTGTGTGTGTGTGTGTGTGTGTGTGTGTGTGTGTGTGTGTATAATTATTTTAGGAGGGATTGTTTTTGTATGATGTGGCATATAAGTTTATGATTTTAGCAAAGGAAGGCCCAAATTTCTTTTGGGTACCTAGGGGAAGGCTAATGGCTTTTTTTTGTATTTTGAGAGAAGCTCTGTGATGATTTTGAGACTCAGTGCCATATTACTGATGGTATACCCAAACTTGACTTTAGCAGTCCTATAAAGTTCTTATGGTCCTTGATGACTTGACTAATTTTATAGCATTTCTTTTGAATTCTACTGATATTTAATGGCACTCTGGTAACTCTGATCTGCTTTTGTAAGGTAAGATTGATCTGTGAAACTTAGCAAAATGATTCATTTTGCCACAAAAACGGCTATAATTGTCTCTGCTGAGGCATGCATTTTTCAGAAAAAATTCCCTGCAAAAGGTTTACATGCTGGCTTGTTAAGAGCCTTCTTATTTTCACCATTGTGTATAATTTTTGTGAAGTTTGCTTGACTTATTATATATCACTGCATTTATACCTGCTTATGTTTCACTGTAATAGCCCTGTCTTGCTCTTCAGATATCATAAATGTCCTGTCATACTCTAAAATGTCAATATAATACAAGTTTTTCCAAGAGTCTTCCTTTTTGATTTAGTAGTGGTACCATGTTGTTCCACATGGAGTTTTGTTTCTTTGTCAATATCTTTAAAACTGTAGTTTATAGCCATCATTCTTAAAGCTTAAAGTAACAAATCTGTCAGTATCTTCTTTGTACTGCTGCTCCAAACATATATATATATATATATATATATATATATATATATATATATATATATTCCAATTTAAGATATTTTTTCTCTGGCATAAACTAATTGGCCAACATTAACATCACAGTGCTTAGCTCTGTCCACTGTCAATGTATTATATGTTGTGTACTTTTGTATATTTTAAATATAAAATGTTGGATTTAAGTCTATTGCTCTCTGCATTTACTACCATCAGATAGTTCAGAAAACAGTGTACCAAATTTTGTGAAGTTGGACACAGTAGAGACTGTTCACTTTCAACATCAAATGATGGTAGGATTTGTTTTTGATTGGACATTTTCATATTGAAACAAATATATTACTTTTGTTTTAATTTTATAATATATTATCTGACTATTACTCCTTGTGTGAAGTGACACCCAGCACTGAGACACTGGAAAAAATTAAATACTGTACAAGTATTGGAAGGCACTTGCACTTGTTCAAATAATAAAGTAAACAAAACTACAGTGTGTATATGGTCTCATATAAAACAGCGCTGTTTAATAAATAAAATGTGGCCCCTGTCTTAAGCTGCTAAATTGCATTTGCACTCATACAAATGACACACAAACTTCAAGTCTTTAAAGAACAAATTATATTTTCTGTTCAAACTCATTTCAGCTTTCTTGAAAAATTATTTTTTTCTCTCTGTGGAATGCTATAAATCAAAATCTGATCAGCATTAGAATAGCAATGCAGGAGTTCAGCTGAAGCTTACAATGCACTCCACCTGAAAACCAATGCACAGACTTAAACTATATTTATTAAAAAGGCTGACAGGAAGACTGCCTGCACTAAATTTGGATGTGAATTGAAATTACGTGTACTGTAAAAGCTACATGGAGAAGAGGTGAATGCATGATGAATGGGGCTGTAATAACAAGAGTATTAATCCCAAAAGAAAAGCATTTGTTCATACAAAATGTATCTGTAGTAGTGACAAATGTATGTTAGTGATGAAGAGCCAGAAACGGAATTAACATGGGACTCAGTTAGCACCTGTCATTGTGGTTACTGACTTATGATGGGATATAGTTGTAGGAAGAGGTTTTCCTCTTAGGATCATTGGATCATAAGAAGTTACCTTACAAGTCTAACCAAGAATTTAGCTCATGTTCTGACAAGTCAGCACCCGATGCCCCTGTCCAGCAGGGACATGGGTGGAATCACAGTGATGGGTTTTCTGCTCCCCATCCAGTTATCCAGGTTGTGCTTAAAAAGGGTTAATGAGGTACTCTGATGTGGAGAGGGAGTCTATTCCACAGAAGGGGGAGTCTCTGGGACACAAATCTGTCCTATTGATGTCATAGATCAGGTTGAGGTCATATGTGTTGGTTACTCGAGTGGAGCTTGACTTGAGGATATGCAGCAGTCCCATCAAGGAGAGGTCTGAGATTTCTTTGTATGCTAGACAGAGCTCACCTCTGAGGAGTCTATATGAGACTGAGTAGAGGGACAGGGCTTTTAGTCTATTTGTGTAGGGTAGATGTTTGAGGCCGTGGATTCTTCTGGTGAGGAACCTCTGTGGTCTCTCCAACTGCATGTGCTTTGTAAGGTACATGCTGAAAGGGGCATTGTACTTAATAATGTGTCTTATAAGGGAAGAATATAGGGATGTTATGACCTTCTTGTCCCTGGATGAGATACCCTTCCTAATGAGGTGGACCATTTAAAAAGCTGTCCATACAATGAAGGCAATATGGTTGTCAAAAGTCAGTTTGCTATCAAACTGGCTGCCCAAGTCTCTCATGACTGATTGTGTGCTTAGGACCTTATTTTTAATGTGATAATTTGTGGGGATGTCACTCTCCCCAAAGGGGATGATGATGCATTTTTTGGTATTCAGTTTGAGGCCATGTTTCTGGTACCAGTCATTTGTTTGGGTGACACCCTCTTGGAAGATGTCCACATCACTAGGGGAATTGATGACACCATCCAGCTTGCAGTCATCTGCAAACTTTGTTAGCCATAGCCCACTGGTTTTGGCCTGCACCTCAGAAAAATATATTCCGAACAACAGAGGCCCCCAGACAGATCCCTGTGGTACACAGTTCGTTATGGGTCTACTGCTTGAGGTGGCTTCCCCTATTTTGACTAGGTGGGTTTTATCACTGAGCCAGTTTGCTACCCATCTAGTAACATACAGATTGATGCCTAGTTGAGAGAGTTTATCTTTTATTCCCAGGTGGGGAATAGTATGGAAGGCTTTGGTTAGGTCAAGGTAGGTGGTGTGCACTGTCCTCTCCTCGTCCATGGTTTTGGTGACTGTCTCAAAGAAGTTGACCAAATTTAACAGGCATGACCTCCCCTTGACCAAACCAAACTGTGTGGGATCGAGTGTTTGGAGGCTGACAATGTCCTTGTTAATGAGGTCCATGATAATCCATTCCATGGCTGTGCAGAACAGGCTAGTTAGGCTGATGGGTCTATAATTTCCTGGATCGGTGGATGCTCCACCTTTGTGCAAAGGGATGACAGTGGCTGTCGTCCACTAGGCTTGGATGAAGCTGGTACTCAGGCTTTGGCTGAATAGGGTGCCTAATGGTGCTAAAATTTCTTGCCTGATTTAATGTAGGATGCACCCTGGGATGTTATCGGATCCCATGGAGGCTGTATGTTTTGCCTTTAAGAAGGCAGTGATGACTTGCTCCCTAGAAATAATGGGAGAGGGGCAGATGCTGGGGATGTCCTTATTTACTGATGGGGTGGACAGAGGAGTGAAGATTTTGCTGAACCTGTCTGCCAGCAGGTTGGCTTTGAAAAGTTATGGTAACCTTACAGAAAAGATAAAGCAATTATCATTTGGGGCAAGTTTACCTGGTAACATTCCTTGGAAGGGAGAGAAACCTCTTTGAATTTGTATTGGATTTCTATAAAAAGGTAAAGTACATATAATGTGATATTGTAGAACAAAGTTGTGCTATAAGCTTTGTTATGTTACCAAGTCAAGATAATAGTATATAAATATAAATGGACATTGAGATCGCCATACAGCACGGTACAGGAAGTTTACCATTTTCCTCGCTGTAGTGCGATCTCGGAATTGGTATATCTAATTAGCAGGGGTGTGGGGGGTGCAGGGGGGCTGCAAAAATGTGAAGGAAACCTTTTTTGTGTTCTTTTACTGGTTTTATTCTAGTTTCGAAGTTTCAAAACTTTGATCATATGGTCTCAGCCATATGGGTTTCGAAATTTTGAAACTTCAATAAAACAAAGTAGACCCATATATATATATATAGATTGACTGGCAGTGGTGTTTTTATGGTGTCAAGTTGCCAGCCCGGCGCCCAACCTTCACAGAAGGCACAACTGTACACACATGCACCTACCTGCATGTCTTTAAAACTCACTCGACCACAGAAAAGACACGTAGACTCTGCACGGAAGGCACTTCAGCCAAGAAAAGAACTGGAGAACCTCTTGCTGTGAGGTGACAACAGTAACCACTGCACCACCAAGACCAACATATATACATATATATGAGTTGCCAGCACCTGATTGAATGACCAGTTATACAGACAACCACAATATCAATGTTAAAACAATGAAACAATGATGCCACAATATAGAGACAAGATGATCAGCTTTAACAATTGGCTTAATGTCTGGTGTCATTCAAAGGGGATCAGTGTCTGTCTGCCTGGGATGACATGCTTGACAAACAAGCCACTTCACAAGGGGCGCTTACCTGCCACCCTGTGGATTCCGGATATTGGCTAAGGCTGCTTGCCACCCCCCCCCCCCTTTTTTTTTTAGCAAAAGGCTAAACTAACCCTCCTAAACACAAATGGGAAAAAAAAAGAAACTGAGGTAATGCTGCTCAATGCCAGAATCAAAATCAATGCAATAAAATCTTTTCGAGGCCCTTTCGAGTATGTTGGAGATGGAGGAGAACATGGAGAACACTTGAAACCTGCGAACAAAAAAAAAAAGTCACCCCTGATCATATTAGTAAAAAAAATAGCACTCATAAAAATCAACTAACGCCAATTTTGAGAAAAAAATTGCTATGATTCAAAAGGACAAATCAAGGCCTTTTTCAGCTATGTTAGGGAACCTGGTGGAAACTCAGATATGCTCTCAGAGTATTAAAAATGATACAAAAATCAATCACTGAACAGACAGACATTGCCAACTGGCAGACAGGTTCAGAAACCACGAACAGATAGCTGGTGCCAGAGCCATGGCCTGAAGTTAAACACCAAAATGTATAGTCATACTTTCGAGAAAAAAAAACCCAACCCCCCACCACCATATAGGGTGGCAATCCACTAAGCACAAGGTTATCAGGGACCTAAGTGGTTAGAAAGACCTTCTACATTGCCCACACTGATCATGAGGGATTCACACATCCAGATCTAGGTCATTCATTGTTTGTACTCTTCTTCACTCAGACCAATGATGTGGAATAAAATCCCCGGTCCATGTGAGGCCAGACACCTCTGACTCTGTTCAGAAGAAAATCTAGACCTGTGGATGGGAGATGGTAAGGTTTACCCGGAAATCATCTCTGTGTCACTGCTGAGAGAGGCAAAACAACTAATGGGCACAGTATTTTTTTTTATAAAGAGTGGAGGAGAAGCCACAAAATTTTTGGGCTGCTTATATAAATGCCTTAGGGCTAAGATAACTATAAACCTAATAAACCTATGATGAACTGAACAACAAACTGACACATTCTGTGCATGCTCTGGGCATTACCCTGGAGCAGAGTAAACCAAATGCCCCACACCCTTGATAATTTTATATGCTGACTCTGAGATTTCACAGTCACTGCAGAAAGGAACTATTATTCCCCTAACCAGAGATTGTCAATCTTGAACACCTACTGACCCACATACATATTTATGTTCAAAGTTAGTAGAATGTATACATGCAGGAAAATGTAAGATGATAACGAGGAACGCTCATATTATAAAGATGAAATATCAGAATTTATATGTTGTAGAGGGATGGAGACCTGACTGTACCACCCCAATGATCTTTGTTCAGTTAGATGCAGAGGAAGCTGGAAGACCTGTTTGTTGGGGGTTCCTGTAATTCAGTCAACAGCACTTTTCTTGAGTGCTGTATGACTAAACAAAAAGGAGTGAGACAACTTTCACTGACAATGGAGTTTTCTTTTTTCTCCACTGTTGTACAACCTTAAGTTCAGGGGTTGTGGGAATGTCACCCTACACTGAAGTGTAAAAGACTTACCTCTGAGGTTCAGTGAAAGTTGCTTTGCTTCTTTTTTGTCAATCAATCAGGAAGAGCTGTCAGTGGATTGACATGTATCTGGTTGTTGGGGATGAGGGAGTAAATGATGCCATCTCAACAATCCTTGGGGGAAGGAGGAAAACCAATCTAATGTATTGCTGACTTCAAGAGGATTGTCTACTGACTGGCTGGGATGTCTGTTGCACTGTGCAGTAAGTAGGAATATTAGATGGTGTGAGATACATGCACACTTTGTCTCAGGAAGCAAGGGATTGTGGGAAATCACAAGACAATGCTGGCAGGTGTTATACTGGATGATAATTTAGGGAATGCTTCATATACATGATAACTTACTCCCAGCACCTGACTCTTTCCTCTCAGGGCAATGAATATGTCTATCGGCTCTAGCTCAAATAGGGAATGAATGGTCTGTAGGGCTGTCATTTTGGTCAGGGAATATATGGTCCAGAACTTAACTTGTGGAGGAATAAATTGGACAGCTGTGTGCTGGAAGCAGGGCTTGAATGTTGTCAGCATGGGAGCTCTAAAGAAAAAATCTAGTTACTTAGGTTCAAAAGTTCATAAGTATATACCAGGCTAATGACCACCAGGGCCTTTATAAGCTTAGCTGTGCAACCCAACCCAGTTGTGTTCTGATGTAACAGCATCTATTTGGAGGGGTATGTTAGTTAGAAGGTTGCTAAAAGTTTAGTGGAAGGTATGTTATTTAGGGAATATTTGCTGCTGGCATCTGTCTATCAGAGACATGGGGACTAGACTGCAAGTGAATTTTTGGTTGTCCATCTAATGGTCAAGCTTATATTTGAATAGGGTAAAGGATGGACTCTGCTTTACATGGATGGAGAGCCTATTCCAAAGCATGGGAATCCTTTGAGACACATGTCTGCTCACCAGCATGTTCTATTTATATCACTAGCAAAGTTTAAATCATTGGATCTAGTTTTTCTGGTGTTGTTCATTTTTTGGATGTGCAAAAGGTCCTTCAGGGCTGGAGCTGAGAATACCTTATATGCCAGGCATAGATCACCTTGCTGTAATCTGTAGGACCATGACTATAGAGATAGGGCTTTGAGGTGATCTGTATAGGACAATGTGTTAATACATTTGATTTTCTTGGTGAGGAACCTCTGTGGATGTTCCAACTGTTGCGTATGTCTGGTCAGGTACCAGATTTGTACTCAGTGATGAGCCTGATAAGGGCTGGCTAAAACAGTATTATGATTTCCTTGGACATGGATGCCACATACTTACTGTATATAAGTTGGGCAACATGGAATGATTTTCTTACTACCTTGACTATGTATTGGTCAAAGGCCAGGTTACTGTCTACATATGTTCCCAGATATCTAACTACTGGGTCAACTCTTAGGGGTGTCTTATTGATGGAATAATTAACCTGGGTAGAGTTTTTTTCCCAAAAGGCATTGAGTTTTATTCTATTGCTTTGGCACCAACGATGCCAAAAGATCACAAGCAACAGATATAGTCTGAAACTAAATAGCTGTTCAATGGTGCATTAATGGAAATAGAAGTAATAGAAGTAAACTATGTTTTTCAGAGAGTAATATGTAAAAGACTGATTGGGAGAATTTCATTCAGCAGAGGAATGAAATCATTCACAGTGGAATATTGTTAAGCTTCAAGAGGAGCTAAAGTCCAAATGTTAAGACACCTTTGAGGAGGCAGATCAGAAGGTGAATCAAAACTGAGATGTGCAAAGAGTTGTTGGGAAAAGCAGGTGCATGAGGTTGGGTTAATGGAGGTGTGACTCAAACCAACAGTAAAAACAATGGGCCATAACTTGACCAATCAGTAAAAACAAAATGCCAGGACTCGTACCTCTCCACCACTTAAAAACAGAAATCTGGACAAAGCCAAACATAATGAGAGACAAAGGCTCAAAATCAAGGACAGATACTAAATATTGTTGTTGCAAACTTAGAAAGTTGATGGAATAACAGGTCCCAGGATTCATGAAGCCTGCACCAGGCGCTGGAGTAGGGTCAGCAATTTTGCACCAAATATGGCCGCCGAGCGATTCAGGTACGAGCTGTTTCCATGTGCACTACCAGCGTATGCCAGAGCTGCGCAGCTCCCGGTACATGTATGCTAATTACCCCATGTGCAGCAGTGTAGCATGCAAATGAAGGTATATAGTGATTCATGAAGTGGTGCAGGCATAGTGTAAGCATGTAGAAATGTAAACCAAAAAAAACGGTTTACATTTTGTCAAACATAAAATCGGAGCCATGAAAGTGGACCAAACTTACATATTATAATGTTAATATATGCCAGTGGCTAAATATATAGCCAGTGGCATAAAACAACATGCATAACATATAAAAAATAACATTTAATGTCATGGCCACACTAACGCAAAGTAAAAGCGCAGTGCATCTGTGCGCAAACGGGATCACAAGGAAATATATTTAGATGTCATAAAACTGCAATTTAACACAATTCATGATATTCCCATAATAGTCAATGGCACGCATGTTACACCACAACCATGGCGCAAGGGTTGCTAAGGGTCTGTGACAGTGTTCCGTGCAGTAACTAGGAGTTAGCGGTCAATGCCATGCAAATGAGTGAAGTAATACTGAATTGCAAATGCCCCGCTGGTGTAAGGATGTACCACACGGTGTAGCAGTACAACACCGAGGAGTGGCCTGGAGGTATACATGACATCAAGAGAGGGGCGCACCACCGTAACTGTAAGCACATTGGATCATTGCTAATCCATGTTGCTTGCTGCTAAGCAAAGCCGCAGGATAGGGGTGTGGAAGTAGCCATAGCTTTGCTTAGCTGAGAGCACACAAGGTAACCAAAAGTTCATGTGAATGTGGATGAAAAAGCACATGAAGCCTGGTAAATGGCTGTGTGCGGTGCGCACCATAGCTGAAACAGGAAGGATATGGGAAGACAATAAGGAAATGCTGCAGCATGGTAATTGGAGTACAAATGAGTAATTAACACCTAGAAACTCACAGTGGACCATAGACAACAGCTAACAAGGCTGCTAGCAGCTACCTGCAGAACAGGAAAGAGGAGGTGCCGTACAGCAAAGAAAAGAGAACTGCCACAGCAGAACAAAGCAACCTTGCAGTAGATCAGCTACATAACACATTTCCCAACACAATCCTGGGTTGTGAAAGTGCAAAACGTGAAAGCAGCTGGATGCATGCCTGACAATGGAAGGGGAATCGGGTTGAAACTGAAGTAAAGGGCAATAGATGAATCATGGCAGCCAAGCGTAAGTCAACACCAAAGGCCCCACAATAGCAGTACCTGCTGTAAAACCAATAATTAAGATACCCTGCAGCTGGACTAGCACATACACACCCAATTACACCAGCATCATCCATTGCACAATAGTATAAGGTGTGAAAGCCCCCCACACACACACTTATGTATTCCCAGACACTCTGCACCATTGGTGTATACAAATGGAGAACTTTTAATATGTACATGTTAAGGGCTGCCATAGCTTTGATTCACCAGCATGTGTTGGAGACTGACAGTGGTGTGGAGGATGATGCTGACAACCATCTCAGGCACCGGAGGAGAGAAGAGTGTTCAGACCCAGGGTAACCTACCAGAGGCTGCATGATCTGGAGATAGTAGAGCATTACAGGGTGGACAGGGACATCATACAGCAACTTGTTAAGATGTGCCGGCCATGCCTCAGAGCCAGAAGTAAGAGAGGGGACCCATCCCAGTGGACACGAAGGTATTGTGTAAGCTTGAGAATACTAGCCACAGGTATCTTCCAAAGGCCAACTGGGGATATCATGGGGATCTCACAGGCATCAGCATCCAGGGTACTCCACCAGTTCCTGGATGCCATGTTACCACATGCCAATGAGCACATATACTTCCCCCGAATGCAGGAGGAGTTGGCCAGCAATATGCGTCTCTTCCACCGTGTGGCAGACTACCCAGAGGTACTGGGTGCAATGGACTGCATGCACATACACATCAAGTCACCACCCGGTGAGCAGGGTAGGCACTACATAAACCACAAGGGATTCCACTCCATCAACTGCCAGGTCATGTGCAATGCCCAGGGCATTATCATGGATGTGTGTGCTGGCAGCCCTGGAAGCTATCACGACCCCCACATCTGGCATGCCTCACAGCTGTATCAGGTATTTGCCAGGGGGGACATCCCATATGGCCACCTGGTGGGGATGCTGGCTATGTACTGGTACCGTGGATGATGACTCCCATCAGAAATGCACACGCAGCCACCCAAGAATGCCATAATGAGGCACATGCAGAGACCAGAATCATCATAGAGCACGTGTTTGGGATGCTGAAATCACGGTTCCATTGCTTGGACATATCTGGAAGAGCCTTGCAGTACTCTCCAGGAACGTGGGCCCACATCTTCATAGTATGTGCCATGCTATACAATATGATCCTGCTGAAACAGCTGCAGCAGGGACAGAATGGTGAAGGCCCTTACAGCCCACCACCATTGCCAAGGGACCCACAGACACAGAGGGACTCAGACCATGAACACCCTGTGCTAGCCTTAGTAGGCAGACAGAGGCATGCCCAGTATGCCCATGCCTTGGCAAAGAGGGAACGTATAGCACACACACTAACAGTGTAGGCACTCATGGACTGACACCCTTCTCCACCTGCACACACAGCAAACATGGATGGCACACACGACCACCTGTAAATTGTCATGTATAGGTGGTCTACTGTGTGCATCCTACATAAGTAGCCCTCAACTATTGTACACACAACCACCATTGGCACAATGTAAGTCAATACCTGAACAGTAAATTAAGCTATCAGCATGTGTCCATACTGTATGTACAGGTTCATAGATACATAGGTATGTACATGCCCAACTACTGAGGCCACTCATAAGCATAGGCAAAACGTGTCTGCTGTTGCCACCCCATCGATTAACTAACTGTCCCTCTGTGGAGCAGAGGCAGTTGCAGGATCCCTGGGGTGTAGCCACTGTTCCCCACCCACTCTGCAAGGATTCCCTGGAGTGTTAGTGAGGGGTTTTGTGTAATGTAATCAGGGATTTAGTTCCAAATAATGGGGAGTATTCCTGACAGGAATCTTCACAGATGTTTACATGTTACATAGTATACCTTAAACACAGCTTGCATATATAGGTAGTTCTCCACAGAATAATAATGTGGAACACGCAACCGCTGAAATGTGCGTTAATCACCCTTGCACTACCAGTGCCTGCTCTGAGAGGTAAGATATCACTGCCAGGATTAGAACATGCAACCATGTACACATTCATCACAATAACATACCACTAAGCTACCTGAGATGTACCAATGGCAGTCGTGTATACTGACAGAATAAAACACAAAAGGTAGGAATGTGTTGAACTAGGACAAACCAGCATGTACCCAATGAAAGGTATATGTTATATATATATATATATATATATATATATATATATATATATATATATATATATATATATATATATATCATCATATATATATATATATATATAGCGAGAAAGAGGGAGAGAGAGATATATATGTCGATATATGGGGATATACATATATATGTAGATATATAGATAGGTTAACAACATCTACATAACCATGGAGGTACATATAAATGGGATACCTACCACATACCTACTGCTTTACATACCGACGCGTGTAATCCTGAGGCTTAAGGTCCGAAAGAACACAGTACTGAAATACCAGATGCACGAGGTGTAAAATTGCGATGTTAAGGGACAGTTAGTCAGTGCTTCTGGTGTTGCAGTTACTGTGTGTAAGTGTGTTTCTTAGGGCTGTAGTGTGTGTAAGTGTGTGTGTTCTGGGTGTGGTGTGTGTTCTTGGGAGACTGTAATGTGTGGGTGTGGGTTAGCTTTATGCGTCTGTTTGTGTGACCTAGGAGGTAGAATATTAAAGTAGGGGGTGGTGTGGGGGAGCAGACACCTACATGGGGGGGTGTAGGGGAGATTGGCCACCTGATCATACGTAGTGTAGGATGGTTTGTTTGGATGTGGTGGGTAGCAGTGTGTCTGTGTGTGCGTGTGTGTGTTCCATGTTCATGTTACTTTTGCGAGTTACTGGTGCTATCGTAATGTGGGGTATGAGAGGCTGGTCCCGGTACTGTGTGCATCGGAACACTGTGGTTTCAGGATTCCATAGGTATCCCATATATAGCGGTTGAAGTGTTCATATATGTGTATAACATGGACCATAGCAATCACACATTCCGCCGCTACAAACCTTTATGAACAAAGGATATGGAGAGTATATGCCTATACGCTATTACAAATATTTTTGGCT